>NC_136982.1:11073782-11166282 GCF_032717465.1 Coenobita brevimanus | reverse complement strand
AATCTAAATGTGAATGTAGGGAACAGTAAGGTTATGGTGTTCGAGAGAAATGCTGTCACTGAATGTACAATGAGGTTACATTTAAGTACTTGGGTAGTGTTATGAGTAAGGATGGAAGTTTAGAGAGTGAAGTGCTTGAAAGGGTACGGCAAGTAAGAAAATTTGCTGGTCCTTTGAAAGCAGTGATATGAAGCAGAGATGTAAGCATGGACGTGAAAAGTTCCTGCAGGACAGTATTGTGATACTAACGCTAATGTATGCAAGTGAAGCTTGGACCTTGCTGGAGGGACACAAGTCTAGAGTGAGAATAGTGGAAATGAGTTATTTGAAAGGAGCATGTGGAGTCACATGAAGGGACAGACTGAAAAATGAGGAAGTGAAGGAGCGTTGTGGTGTGGATGTGGAAGTGATAGGAAGAGTTAGGAGAAACACACTGAGGTGGTTTGGCCATGTGGAGAGGATGGAGAGCGAGAGACTAACGAGGAGAGTGTATGTGAGTAAGGTTGAGGGGGAAAATGGAGGGGGAGGCCGAGGATGAGGTGGAGGGATGGAATGGTGAGCTATGTGAGTGGAGAGATATATTCAGCGCGTGATATGGCGGCATACATGGCGACATGGAGGAGATTTGTTTGTGGTCACCTCTTACAGGATTAAGGCGTCTGGCAATATATATATATATATATATATATATATATATATATATAGATAGATAGATAGATAGATATAGATATATAGATAGATAGATAGATAGATAGATAGATATAGATAGATAGATAGATAGATAGATAGGTGTGTGTGTGTGTGTGTGTGTGTTCTTACCTGATTGTTCTTACCTAATTATATCTTTACAGGAATGACTCAAGCTCGTACTGTCCCTTGTATTAAATTATTTTTATCATACATATCCTTAAATTTAGGTGTGGTACTCTGTCAATTGCTTTCATGAAATCTAAGTAGACACTATCCACCTATCCTTCTCTTTTCTTAAATGTTTCTCTAACTCTATCATAGTAGCTTAATAGATTAGTAACACATGATTTTCCCTTTCTAAAACGCAACTGCCTTAGTTTTCATACTGTGTTCTTCTAGATAGTTTACCCAAACTTTTCTTACCAGCTTTTCCAGTATCTTAATTACAACACTGGTCAGTGATACTGGTCGGTAGTTGAGTGGTTTCTGTTTATTCCCTTTCTTGAATAGGGGACCAAGTTTGCTTTCTTCCAAATATCAGGTAGTTTACCTTGAGCTAAGGATTCCTTGAATATTAAATATAATAGTCTGCTTAGCTCTTCCGCACATTCATGTAGCACACAACCTGAACTTTGTCTAATTTACTTAACTTTTCGTGTACTTATTTTTCTGATATTTGTATACCTAATAATATGTCTGGGCATGCATGTTCCATATCACCTCCTTCAGAATTATTTTCTTCCGTAAAAGCTGATTGGAAGTTTTTATTTAGTGCTTCACAAATATCTTTCTCTTGTTTATAGATGATCCCCTCGTCCATAATGGACTGCATTTTTTTTTAACTTTGGTTTTGCTTCAGATGTAGCTGTAAAATATCTTAGGTTGATCACTACTTTTATTCATAATGTCTTCCTCAAACTGTCTTTCAGCTTCCCTCCTTATCCTTGTATAGTAATTTCTTGCCTGTTTTTAGTTGTAATATGCTCACTCACTCTTGTCTCTTCTGTTTCTGCTCCACAGCAAATCTCCTTTCTCTTTTGTTTTCTGGCATTCTGTATTAAAGCTTTTCTTTATTTTCATTTTTGTTTCTTTGTACTGAGGGATGTAATTTTGGACCTCCATTATATGAATATCACAGATTTTTCTTACATTATATTTAAATCTTGTCCTCTAAGTTTCGTTTCCCAATCTATTTCTAAGAAGTACTTCTTCAAGTCATGGTAGTTGCCCTTTTTGTAGTTTAGACTCTTTTTGTTATCCTCATTGCTGTTAACTATGTGTTATGAAGGGGGATTTGCCAGTTAGGTGGTCTCGTACCTTAGAGACGTTTCTCGTACCGTAAGTTCCTGTAAGAGTCAGAGTTGCCAGTTTGCCTGCTGTTTGTGAGTGAAGTTATTGCATAAGTTATGCATTAATTTTTGTGTTCTTTTTCTCTATAACGTTTTATTTAATTGATTGCTCGTTAAATTTTGTAATTTAAGTTCTTATGGTAAATGATTTAGAGAGTTGTGTAATGCAAGACAACACTAGCATGTTTTGGGCTGTTTCCGAGTTGGCAACTGTTGCCCGTCGAGAGTATACTCATAGAATGTAGACGTTTCTAGAACAATGTAAGCTTATATAAGATGGGGTATAGATTATTAAGAGTTTAGTCGAGTGTCAGGTCAGTTTGGTGTAGTGCAGTGTCAGTGCAGTGTCCGTGACGATTGTATATTTTTGGTACTTGTGTAAACAGTGGCATACAGTGATGGGTTACTGAAGATTGTATATCATTGGTACTTGAGAAAACAGTGAAGTGTCAATCATTAAGTGTAATAACTGTGAAGTGTTGTTAAGCATTAAGTGTAACTGCAATTAGTAAAGGGTGTATAGCTCCAGTGCTTGTGAGAAAGCAGTGAAGTGTCAATCATTAAGTGTAGTAACTGTGAAGTATTGTTAAGCATTAAGTGTAACTGCAATTAGTAAAAGTGTATAGCTCCAGTGCTTGTGAGAACAGTGAAGTGGAAAGCATTAAGTGGAATTACTTGGCAAATAAAGCCAGTGAACTTTAGAGCCAGTGTTTATGTTCGCCTCAGCTGAGCTTGTGTACTGCACACCTGAAGGCTGACCATAGGAAGAACAACTCTCTGGGCAACGCTCTTCTTATACTGTCCTACTGCTGTTGGAGCCTGTGGCAGTGTGGGACTGGGACGTAACACTGGTGTCAGGAGTGAGGATTATTTAGAGCTGCAGTGAGTCTAATCTTCGACATGGAGCAAGAAGGTGTCCAGACAAGAGGCCAAGCTATGCAGGAAGAGGCATCACTGGGTGGAATTATGAAACTACTACAAGCACATATGCAGATACAGAACGAATGACAGAAACAACTCCAAGCACAGTTACAGGCCCAAAGTGAAAAACAGAAAAAGCTCAGAAAGGAAATCAAAGAACAACTACAAGCACAGAACGAAGGACAGAAAAAGCTCGAAGAACAATTACGGTCTCGGAAGAAAGAAATCAAAGAACAATTGCAGGCACAGAACGAAGAACAGAAAGAACGATATGAACGACTTAAAGAGGCATTACAGGAGCAACAGAGGGAAGTACAGCTGAGGGTGCCAGGACAGCCAGATGCATTCATGGGGGAAATCAAGGAAGAACAACAACAGCTTAAGGAGGAAGTAGATGCCAAGCTAAAGCAGCAGAAGTGTGAAGTAAGTAATAATGTGACAGAGTGTAAACAGCATGTAGACGAACAGTTGAAGACAATTAGTGAGGAAATAGTGACGGAGTGCAAACAGCATGTAGACGAACAGCTGAAGACAGTTAGTGAGGAAATAGTGATGGAGTGCTACAGCAAGTAGATAATCAGCTGAAGTATGTATTCGACCATGTGAAAATAATTAGTGAGAAAATTGAGGCTGCAGAGAAATATTGCACTGCTGAGCCTCAGGTTAGTGTACAGGGAGCATATGCAGGGAATGGACAGTGTATGGTGAATCTTGATGGATCCCAGGCATCTAAAGGTAGCATTACAGGGTGGAATAATCAGAGTGCAGAAATTTTAAGTCCTAGACTTAATTATGATGCCCCAGTTTTAGGCCCCAAAACAGTGACGTGCATGGCTATAATGAGGCTCCAATGAAGAAGAAACCTCAAGAATTTGATGGTTGAGTATCTTGGGAAGCGTACCGTGCACAGTTTGAGTTACTTGCAGATCAGAGTGGTTGGGATGATAAGAAGAGGGCTGCAGATGTACCACCACTGAAGAAACGCAGGAGAACCTTGATGAATAGTGTGCGAGAAGACAGAGGAACAGACAGCAAGGAGTGTAGTAGGAATGGGAATCATAGGAAGAAATGCAGCTGTACTCTAGTGACGGGGCCAGCGTCAGATGGAGAAGATCTGCGGAGGATGCAGATGGATGGTGCAGATTTGCAACCAGTGCTGGAGTGGCTGCAGGAGAGTGCAGTGCGACCATCATGGGGAGAAGTTTCCAGGTTGGGCCCTGCGACCGGGAGCTGCTGGAGTCAGTGGGACCCTCTTCATTGCAAGGGACTACTGGAGCGTCAGTGGGAGACGCCCAATGGCCTCGGCGAGAGTTGGCAACTGGTGGTTCTGAAGAAGATGAGGTCTGAGATCTTGAATGGATCCAATAACCAGATCACTAGTGGGCACCTGGGAGTGAAGACAATTCTAATCTGGCAGTGACACAAGTTCTACTGGATTGGCATGCATCAGGATGTTGAAGAGTGGTGTCAGACCTGTGATGTGTGCTGTGTCAAACAGAGGACCAAGACTTTCCAGGAGGAGTGGACTGTGTGGAGGAATAAGGACATCGTCGGAAGTGGCATAAAAGAAGACCTGATAAGTTGAAAGATTATTTTGTGTACAGTTGAATGTTTCGTTAGGATTAGGGTTTATGTTTATATATACTGTGTAGTTTTGTTGGGACGACAAAGAACTAGGGAGGGGGTAGTGTTATGAAGGGGGATTTGCCAGTTAGGTAGTCTCGTACCTTGGAGACGTTTCTCGTACCGTAAGTTCCTGTAAGAGTCAGAGTTGCCAGTTTGCCTGCTGTTTGTGAGCATAGTTATCTCATAAATTATGGATTAATTTTTGTGTTCTTTTTCTTTATAATATTTCATTTAATTGATTGCTCGCTAAATTATGTAATTTGAGTTCTTACGGTAAATGATTTAGAGTGTTATGTAATGTAAAACAACACTAGCATGTTTTGGGCTGTTTCCGAGTTGGCAACTGTTGCCCGTCGAGAGTATACTCATAGAATGTAGACGTTTCTAGAACACTGCAGCCTTATATAAGATGGGGTACAGATTATTAAGAGTTTAGTCGAGTGTCAGGTTCGTTTGGTGTAGTGCAGTGTCTGTGCAGTGTCCGTGCCGATTGTATATTTTTGTTACTTGTGTAAACAATAGCATACAGTGATGGGTTACTGAAGATTGTATATCATTGGTACTTGAGAAAACAGTGAAGTGTCAACCATTAAGTGTAATTACTGTGAAGTGTTGTTAAGCATTAAGTGTAACTGCAATTGGTTAAGGGTTTATAGCTCCAGTGTTTGTGAGAAAACAGTGAAGTGTCAAGCATTAAGTGCAGTACCTGTGAAGTGTTGTTAAGCATTAAGTGTAACTGCAATTAGTAAAGGCGTATAGCTCCAGTGCATGTGAGAACAGTGAAGTGGAAAGCATTAAGTGGAATTACTTGGCAAATAAAGACAGTGAACTTTAAGGAGCCAGTGTTTATTTTCGCCTCAGCTGAGCTTGTGTACTGCACACCTGAAGGCTGACCATAGGAAGAACAACTCACTGGGCAGCATCTTTCTTATACTGTACTACTGCTGTTGGAGCCTGTGGCAGTGTGGGACTGGGACGTAACATATGTCATATGCAGTCCTACTGTTGCAGTTTAATACTGTATGGTCGGTTTTGCCGAATGAAGGGTGATACATTATACTGTCAATATGATTTGCTTGCCTAGTAAGTATAAGATCTAGTACTGATGGACATCAGGTCCTCTTTTTCTTGTGTTTTCCTTTACATGTTGTGTTAGGAAAAACTCCTGCACAAGATTCAGGAGTTTTTGATCCCATAGCTTTGGCCCGCTAAGTAAGAAGTATTTGCTAGTAACCACGAAGCATGTCAAGTTTAATGATAAATTTTGAATTTCCAGTACTATATATCATATGCTTCTACACGGTGAAGTGGTTAAGTGTCTGACTTACTGAGGGCATTCACTTTCATATAGTCAACACTGAACCTATTTTTACGTCAGATTTCGGCATTAAGGTTACGGGGGATCTGCACTTATTGATACATGGACTAATTGTTTTCTTTTGTAACAAGTAATCTAGTTCTTGCTGTAGCACTGTTTGTCGACTGGGATGCACACGATATGAGGGAAGTGTAACAGGGAAATGTCAATGTCATGACATATGATGGTTGTACGCCCAGGACAATCAGTGAAGACACTGGGGAATGACAGCATTAAATTCAATAGCTCCTCCTTCTGTTCTGGGGTAAGATGAGAAAGCTTACTTGGGAGCTCCTGCCTGGCCTTCAGATTGCTTTGCTGCTGCACTGAACTCTCCAAGCTGAGGAGAGAAATAGGCTGTTTAGCGGGTTCAGCAGCACCACCAGCGTCAGCAACCAAGCTGCAAATAACACTGGGCAAGGGTTTAGGTCGATAATAGGGCTTCAACATGTTCACACGAGAGAGATGATGCCTCCTGCGTTGATCAGACATCCCGATCAAGTAGTCAGTGGAGTTGAGCTTTCTGCAGACTCTGTAGGGACTCAAAAACTTGGCAGAAAGAGGGTGGCCGGATAAGGGCAAATGTACCACAACCTTATCACCATTGTCAAATTCTCTCTCTCTCTCTCTCTCTCTCTCTCTCTCTCTCTCTCTCGAGGGTCCTTGTTGTACCATTCCTTCATTGCATACTGGGACTCCTTGAGCTTCTTTTGGGCAACTAGCAAACTTTGGGAGTCTCTCCTTGATCTCCATGACATTGCACAGTACATTCAAGTCTTCTTCACCAACATTTAGGGTCCTCTCACTTGATGTCCAAACACCATTTCATTCGGGGAGAATCCAAGCAATTCTGTTGGAACTTCTTGTGTTGCAAGGAGCAGGAATGGTACACCTTTGTCCCAATCCTGACCCGCTTCTGCACAGTACTTTTGAAGCATACTTCTCAGAGTTTGATGGTAACGTTCAAATATGCCCTGGGACTGGGGATGGTATACTCGCGACAGCGAGAGGTGGCGGAGAAGCTCGTTTCACTCTCTTCCTACTGGAATGCCTGTGATTGGTGGATAGTGGGGTGGGAGGTGCGTGGGTGAGGTTAGGAGTCCATTTGATGACAAGTACAGGTGTATCATCTAATGTGGAAAGACTTCTTCACTTGTCTGGTGCTACTCTCTCTCTCTCTCTCTCTCTCTCTCTCTCTCTCTCTCTCTCACTTTGTATGTACAGTATATATGTATGTATGTACTTTTTTCTAAAAATTTTTTGTTTCCATTATATTTTCTAATCTCTTTTTCCATGGCATTGAACTACAGTGGAAAATATTATATTTATCAAAATGTACTTATACCAGTCAGTATCTCTTTATATGGCTCATTAAGTCATGCGTGATTCACCGCCGTATTTAATAACCTTAAATGTACTGTACCAGCCTCCCCCCTTCAACCAATCTCTGTCTCTTTCTGTCTGTCTGTCTGTCTGTCTGTCTCTCTCTCTCTCTCTCTCTCTCTCCCTCTCGAGCGAGCAAATGAAAAAAGGAAACATAAGAGGGGTATTGATATAGGACTTGATATAGATAAGTTTCATAATACATAAGGAAGAGGGAAGCCAAATTCGAAGGTAGCCAAGAGCGTGTGTGACCTGAGGAGGGAGGCTAATTCTTAAGGGACAATATAATCTGGCGTGTGTGTGTGTGTGTGTGTGTGTGTGTGTGTGTGTGTGTGTGTGTGTGTGTGTGTGTGTGTGTGTGTGTGTGTGTTTAAATAACAGAACGGAGGAAGGAAAAACAAATGGGGAAAAAAAAATAATCCATACACCAGATTACTGATGTCCTCTGTTCATAAAATATCTGTAACAGTTAGACTTGAACACTTGTAGGTTGAAATTTGGAGGAAAACAACTCTGGGGAAGCGAGTTCCAGAGAAATGCAGTTCGGGGAATGAAAGAATTCTGATAGGCAGAAGTTCTGCAATATGGTTGAGTGACATTCCAGTCATGAGCGCTACCAGATGCCCATGTAGCACGAGGGAAGGCATGGAGAGGTGGCACCATGGACGCAACTTCGTCTGAGCATTTGCCAAAAAAATATCTGTAAAATAATGCAAGGGAGGCAACATTCCTTCTTACTTGCAGGGGAGGTAGTTTATATGTAATGGCAGGGTTGTTAATGATTCTAACAGCTTTATTCTGAATTTTGTCTAGTTGTCTTAATGCAACCTCTCCACAACCATTCCACAAGGGTGAGCAATATTCAAGCTGAGAGCGCACATGACTCTTATAAATTATAGCTAACTGCTCATCGGCGAAGAAGTTACGGACTCTGTACAATAATCCAAGTTTCTTTGAGGCGGTTTTAGCAAGTGATCTGACATGAGAGGTCCAGCTGAGGGCACTGTTAAGTGAGACACCAAGAATTTCAATACTTTTGGAGATGGGAATATTAGTAGCACTGAAGGTAATGTACGAATCTGGTAATATCTGTCTATTAGTAAACTGTATATATTTAGTTTTACTAGCATTAAAAGAGACAAGGTTGTTTTGTCCCCATTCACTGATTGTAAATAGATCTTGATTTATGGAGATGGCTGTACTGAGTTGAGAGGTAGAGATATTAGACTTTGTAAATGGATGTCTGATTGTGAATGAACTATGTAGTGTTGAGTCATCTGCATATGAGTGTATGGCATTGTGAGTGACAGATAAGAGATCATTAATATGAACCAGAAATAGGGTTGGTGCCAGAACTGATCCCTGCGGCACGCCGGCGTTAATTGAGTGGAAATTCGAATATACATCATCTACTTTTACTCTTATTTTCCTGTCACTAAGATAAGAAGAAATCAAAGGAACAAAAGACGTTAGTCCATAGCAAGGGAGTTTGGACAGCAGGGAATGGTGCCATACTCTGTCGAAAGCTTTAGAGATATCAAGAGCTACTCCATGAGTTTCTCCAAAAAGATCAATTGATTGATGGATGGTATGAGTTAAGAGATTGAGTATGTCAATGGTGGATCTTTCGTGGCGAAAACCGTATTGTCTATCACTAATTAAGTTGTTGGATTCAAGATGTTTAACAATATGCTTATTAATTAAAGTTTCAAATACCTTACCAAGAGAAGATGTGACAGCTATTGGTCTGTAATTGGAGGGGTCAGACGAACTTCCTTTCTTCGGAACTGGGTGGATATTGGCTTCTTTCCATGAATTTGGGAATAAATAAGAACGTATGCATAGTCTGAATAATTTAGCTAGGACAGAGGCAAGTTCAGGGGAACACTTTTTCAAAACAATTGGCGGAATTCCATCAGGGCCTGGAGCTTTGTTGGTAGGTAAATTGTCTAGGATGGATTTTACGAATCTTGTCTGGATTTTAAGTGGGGCAATTTCGGGAGAATCAAGTTCCAGTACTGAGACATTCTGGCTGGTATCATCTATGGTAGAGTTTCTTGCAAAGGTACTAGCAAAGATATCTGCTTTCCCACGTGGGTCATTTGTAATATTGCCATCTGAAGATTTTAGTGGGTGAATGGAAGATGACTTGTTAAAGTTATTATTGAGAGAATTAAGAGTTGACCAGAATATTCTATTGTCATTAGGGTTGTTAAGTAGTTTTGATGCTTGCTTTTGAAGAAAGTTTGATTTAGATAGATCTAATACAGCTTTTGCATGATTTCTAGCAATTTTAAATTGGGAGAGTGATTCAGATGTTTTTGATTTTAAGTAAGAGTTATATGCTAATGACTTTTGGGCTGTTGCTCTGGCACAATTGCCATCAAACCATTTTGGAGAGTTTGATGTTTTAGTGAATTGTTGACTTGGTATGAATAAATCCATACCAGCTAGTATTAAGTCGCAAATGTGGGACTGGGTAGAGTTGGGATCACTAGAGAAGAAAGACTGCCATGGAACATCAGCAAGATAATTTCTAAATCCATCCCAGTCTGCCCTGTCAAAGTGCCATCGGGTCACCCTGACAGGTTCGGAATGGGGAGGTGTAGGAGGGTTAACTAAAGAGGCTTTGATGAGATTGTGGTCAGAGGATCCAAGTGGTGACAGTACCTCTATCCTGTATTGATCTGGATTATTTGCCAAGAATAAATCCAAGAGATGGGCATTATGGTCAGGATTATCAGGTATTCTGGTTGGTTGCTTTACCAACTGGGTGAGATTAAACGATTCCGCAAACAGCTCGCATTCTAGACCAGCTTCATCAGTCCGGGCAGAATGCAATAACCATTCAACATTGTGTATGTTAAAATCACCCAAAATGGTAATTTCTTTGCCAAGGGCAAGGTCATGGTTACTCAACTGAGTGGATATGGAATCAAATACACTGGGTTCCGAAGAAGCATTGGGGGAACGATAAACTACACAGATATATTTGGTAATGTTTTGGCAATTTAATTTATATAATGAGTAATCAAAACTGGATGAAGTGAAGTTTAAAATAGTATCAACTGCATATTGGGATTTGATATAACAACAGGTGCCGCCCTTGTTTCGAAAGTTTGTAAGGAGATGGTAACCGGGAAAACAAAATGGAGATATATCGGTAGAGGGTGAGATTTGTGGTTCTGTGAGGAAAAGGGCCAAAGAGGATATGGACTGAAGGATAAAATGAAATGAGTTTAAATTTTTGGTAAGGCCGCGGATGTTGGTAAAGAATAAGGCCGCACTGTCACCTCTTCGCCGACGAGCATTCCCGGAAATAGCAACAGTCGCTGCCGGCACAGTCGCTTGATGGCGACCGGGAGGACCCTGTGCCTCCAGCCCTACCCTGCCGGTGGTGGCAATCCGAGGTACCACCTCATTTGATTGTAAGATTGCAGCGGCCATTACTAAAGATGTGAATAGAAGGTGTGATATGTTATGCGCATGTAGTGTGGTGTAGACAGTTGAAGGTAGAGGTATTATGAGAGCATGCTGGCCTACTCTCTGTGTAAATGAATGCACTGAAAATGTTCAGAAAAGGGAGATGGTCAGGATCAAGTCCTGAGGGCTGGTGAAACGGGAGCTCCAGCTCTCCCTATCACCAGCTTGCCATCAACCTCGGGAGTACTCCCCTGTTCGACTGGTGTTACAGTCTACTCCTCTCATACTCCAGGATTTGTACACTCTGCTCCACGTCAATAATGTCATTACCGGTATATGCTATCCCTCCACTTCCATTGTTCTTCTTTCACTCAATTTTTATTTTCCCCCAGTTTTTGACTCCTTTCAGTGTCTCTTAAACGTAGCGTACCAGCGTACAGTGCCTCATTCCTTTCGTCCCGTCATCTCCCAACACTCCTCCCTTTCTGTCTGTCTGTCTGTCTGTCTCTCTCTCTCTCGAGAGAGAGAGGGAGAGAGCAACGGAGGGAAGAAAGGGGTTTTTGAGTGGGAAGCATGGCCAGGTAATCCCTTCAGCCCTCCCATGAACATCCCCAGGGACGTGAGCAAAGGCCTGAGAGAATGTTTGCCTTTTGTTTCCTCTGTATTTTGCACCATGCCTCTTCACCTCACCTTCCAGCCGCTTTGTCTGCTTGTCCGACGGAATGCTTTGCTTTTGGCTTAGGGTGTATATTGTATATCCTTTCTAATGCTTTGCTTCTGAAATATTAACTTAGCATACCTAAGGTGACCAGAATCTCGCTTTTAGGTGGGACAGTCCCGCTTTTTTTTACGTTTGTCCCGCTTATTTAATTGCGATTAAAATGTCCAGTTTTTTTATATTTTTAACAAATTATCTTACGTGTCCCGCTTTTAGAAAATTACTATTACATTAGATATAAGATGACCTTTTATGAAACTATGATGAATTAGTAAACTTATGCATAATCCAAACCAAATGATATACCGAATTGTTATTATAGAATCTGTTATACTTACTAACTGACAACTTTGGTCGGCCATTCGCCGTACCATACGGTACGTTCGGAGTTAGTCTAAGACGTTAGGGTTGGCAGCCTCATGTGGGGTGCAGTGCTATATATATATATATATATATATATATATATATATGTACGGGCGACAATGTCCCGCTTTTAGCTCCAGTAAATCTGGTCACTTTAGGCATACCGGCGTACAGTACACTCGGTCCAAAAAAGAAAAAAATCTTGACGTGGCGAACAATGTTTTCACAGTGAGCGATGCTCCTGTTCGTGTTGGGTTAAGCCAGTTTATTCTGAATGAATATTTCCCAGTCATATGGAACATAAATCCTTCTTTATGGTTTGTTGAGAAAAACATTTGAGATTCACAAGCATGAGAATTTTACTCAAGAATAATTTCAAGTTTTGTCCACTGTTAAAGTGACAAGACAAACCTTACAAAGATTATTTTATGATCGTGTACACCCATTGCACGCGCATTCTTAACTCTCTCTCTCTCTCTCTCTCTCTCCCCCCCCCTTCCTGATTTTGGTTTATTATGAGTACTATACTGTCCTTTCCAATGTTTTACTCATTATATATTTTTGCTAGTCTTTCATATTCTAGAATATCAACATGCACACCTGTATTTATTGTAATATACCATAGGTAATATTCTATGTATGCATATCAGTTGTTGTAACAAATAAATATAGCTTCGAACAATGGTGATCAATTTGATGACAGTACTAGAGGGAAGTATAAGCGCTGTCACACCTCCCCATTCTGCTCATCTCCATAGATCAATCAGGAATGAGAGAAGGAAAGCCTTTTCCTCACTCCTCCCTGAAGGAGGCGCTTCTCCGCCACCTCTCGCTGTTGCGAGTATAGGTGCTAGAAGTGATGTGGGTGATGCCTAACTCCTTCAAACTCTTCTAAAAATCTTAGACTTGAAGATGCTGCCGTGGTCGGACTGCACATTACAGGGAATACCAAAATTCGTGAAGAGCAGCAGTCCCTTCACTATGGCTTTTGTATGGATCTTCAGAGCGGAATTGCCTCAGGGTAACGTGTTGCTGTGCCCATCAGGGCCAAGAGGTAACTACACCCTGAGGAAGTCTTGGGACGAGGTCCAACTATGTCAATGGTTATCCTCTTGAAGGGGGAGGTAAAGGTAGGTATGGGCTCCATAGGGATCATGGGGAATGCATGGTCTGTGCCATATTTGCTGCCATGCAGGACCAGTATAATTGTGTGCAGAATCTCTGCAGGGTCTTGCATACTCCCAGGTGGCCAGCCATGGGTATGTCATGGGCCATCTGGATAAGTTGTTAACGACACAGTTCAGGTACAACAACATTATCATAAAGAGGCCTCCCTCTCCTCAACAAGATCCCATCCTTCATATAGAAGAATGACACTTCTCCTTTTTTACTGTCAATCTCTGATACCACAACATTTCGCAATGAGCTGTCAACAGGATCATTTTCCTATAATTGCTCTAATCTATCTGGGGAAATTTCACCAAAGGAAGGCAAGTTGTCATCATTACACAAGTCAGTCATAAATGTACCTTCAAGAACTAGGGCGTCAGTATCAGCATTCTCCTTTTCCTTACTCTTAAAAGAGACAGCCTTCTCACTCTTCACACTCGCACCTACAGTGTTGGTTACATCAGAATCACACTCAGCTGCCCGTTTCATAGACCTAGTGCCTGTACACACCATAAACACTCCAGGTTGCTTACTCTTCAACTCAGATGTACCACCCATACTCACAGGAAGCTCAGATACAACTGGGTTAGGAAGAACCTTTGCCCCAGATACATCATTCCCTAACAACAGAGTCACACCTGGAACAGGCAAATGCTTCACTACTCCAACAGGTGCTTTACAGTTAACAAGCTCACAAGAAATATCAACTGTGACTTTAGAATAAGTGTGGACTTTGTCTACACCTCGTACAAGTACATTCTCTGTGGTCTTTACAGGTACACTCATTGGATTCACCAACAAATTGCCAGTGGCTGCGGTGTCTTTAAGTATGGTGACATCATTAGTAATGTTATCAAAAATTACCTTACCAGGGAACGAAAAGGGGAGACAAGCAGATACACTAGAGTCACGGGCAATGCATGACAACACCACACCAGCATTCTCGGACTTGGCAGTACCAGACACCTTTCCAGCTGGCTGCTGGAGACACTTTCGGACTTAGCAGCATCAGACACCTTTCCATTGGGCTACTGGGGACTGCGCCTTGTCCAAGGTTCCTTTGCATTATTCTTCTCTGCTCCTGTCTTTGAAGTAGGGTTACCAAGAGGGGGAAGTTGAGCAAGGTCACCACTAGCGAAACTCAAAACACTGGGATTATTACTGGAGTTGGTTCTGCCATGCTTTAACCAACAGCGACTTTCTAGATGGTTTGACTTCCCACAATAAGTGCAAACACAGCTAGGTGAACCAAATGATTTCTGAGTAGGGGTCTGGAGTACTGTGTGGAGCATAAGGAATTTGACTCCTGGATTGTGGGGTTGGTGATCTGGGAAAAGTGGGCTTTGGTAGAGACTGAAGGTTACACGGAGCCTGGTTAGTGTGGGAGGAACGGTTATAAGGCTTAGAACCACTACAGTCACCTGTAATGCCCAAACAAGCTCCCTGGTTTTTCACCTGTGCATCAGCTTCGGAGGTTGGTGACTGTAAATCACCTTGATCAGATTTCTTATCTCTAGATAGAACTCAGTCTGTCTATCAACCTTACTTAAAAATTGTTCAAGTAGCATCATATTATACAACTTAATGAAATTGGCATGGTCTGAGCTGGTTGATACTCCCATTGCTCTAAGCCACTTAATATAAGCATGTTCCAACCCCTTGGCAACGTCCACGTGGGTTTCTTATGGTTATTTTCTGTAGCTTCCTGAACTGTTGTCGGTAGGCTTCAGGGGTTAACTCATAGGCTTTCAAAATTTATTCCTTTACAAGAGAATAATATTGGCATTGATCAAAGGACATGTCATCATACGTTTTCCTGGCCTTAACTTTGAAAGCAGTCTCAGTTACTAATGACCACAGAGACTGAAGCCACTCAGCATCTTGGGCAATTTTCTCAAAATAGGTGAAAAACTCAAGGACATCTGCTTCATTAAATGGGGGAGGGACCCTTAAGTGATTAGAAAAATGGTCGGCAAAGTCTTGCATTCAATGCTTTGATTAGCAGTTTTTTTTTTTTTTTGCGAGGAAGAAGGAACCAAAGGCCACGAGCCCGCAATAACAGTTCCCTCCAAGAGAAAAACAAAATACGATAGAGAGCCAAATTCAAGATCCGACCATTACGAGATGCCAGGACACACGGCGTTTGAAAGACTGGAGATCATAGGCAGCAGGAAATACAGACAGAGGGAGACAGTTCCAGAGTTGATCTGTTGCATGAATGAAGGACTGGGAGTAACGGTTAACTCTCGCATTAGAGAGTTGGATAGAAAAGGGAAGAGAGTTTGCTGCTATACGGGTGCTATGCGCCCGTCGTAGAGGTGGAGGAATGCATGCAGACAGTTCAGTGGAGCAGTGACCATTGATGTAGCGATGGAAAAGAGATAAAGGTGCAACAGTGAGGCGAAGAGACAGAGGTTGAAGGGAGTCAGTAGGAGGAGGAGAGTTAATGAGACGAAAAGCCTTTGACTCCACCCTATTGAGAAGAGCTGTATGTGGGGAGCCTCCCCACACATGAGAGTTGTACTCCACACAGGGGGAGATAAAACCCCTGTATAGTGGCAACAATTGTGCAGGGGTGAAGAAAGAATGAAGTCGGCTTAGCACACCTAATCTCTTGGAAACAGATTTTACAAGAGATGTAATATGATCTTTCCAAGATAAGTCCCGAGTAAATGAAACCCCAAGCATGTTCAAGGATGATGCAGGATTCAGCTGAATATTATTAAACATTAGTGGATATACCTGTGGAAGATTTTGTCGGGTTGATAGGTGTAAGAACTGAGTCTTAGATGCATTAAAAACAACCAGATTATTTTTTCCCCCCTCAGAGATACGAACCAAGTCAGACATTAGGTGTGCAATGGCCTCATCCCTTGTTTGTTGAAGAACTGCTGAGATGGGCATTGCAGGAACCGAATGGAAAGGTGAAGGGTGGAGTCATCAGCGTATGAGAGGATAGGGTTAGATGTACAGCTTAGAAGGTCATTGATGAACAAAAGGAAGAGAGTTGGTGATAGGACAGAGCCCTGAGGAACACCACTATTGATAGATCTAGGAGAAGAACAATGGCCGTCTACAACAGCGGCTATAGAACGACCAGAAAGGAAGCTAGCGATGAAGGCACAGATAGAAGGATAGAAACTGTAAGAGGGCAGTTTGGAAATTAAAGATTTATGCCAGACCTGATCGAAAGCCTTTGAGATGTCAAGTGCAATGCCAAAGCTTTCACCAAAGTCCCAAAAGGAGGATGACCAGGAGTCTGAAAGGTAGGTGAGAAGATCGTCAGTGGAGTGTCCCTGATGGAACCCATATTGACGATCAGAGAGAAGGTTGTGATAGGAAAAATGCCCTAAAATTTTTCTATTGAGAATTGACTCGAAAACTTTTGAAGTACAGGGCGTTTAAGCAATTGAAAGATAGTTGGAGGGTTAGGAGTGGTCACCCTTCTTTGGGACTGGCTGAATGAGAGCAAACTTCCAGCAAGAAGGAAAGGTACAAGTGGACAGACAGAGGCAAAAGAGTTTACGTAGGCAGGGTGTAAACACAGAAGCACAGCTCTTGAGAACAACAGGAGGGACTCCATAAGGCCCATATACCTTGTTAGTATTGAGGCCAGTGATAGAAGAAAATACATCAGCTGAAGAAATTTTAATGTCAGCCATGAGGAAGTCAGAGGGGGGAAGTGATGGAGGAACAGCACCGGAATCATCTAAGGTGGAATTGGAGGAGAAAGTCTGTGCGAAGAGATCTGCTTTATCAGTAGAAGTAATAGCTACAGAACCATCAGAGTAGAAAAGAGGAGGGAAGGATGATGAGGTAAAGTTGTTAGAAAGGTTTTTGGCAAGGTGCCAGAAGGAGCGGGAAGAATTTGAGTTGGAGAGTTGAGAGCATTTAGTATGGATGAAATTATTTGTAGCAGAGCGAAGAACAGACTTAGCATGATTCTGGGCAGAAACGTAAAGATGATGTGATTCAGGGGTGGGTTGGCTCCAGTACCTTTTATAGGCCCTTTCCTTGTTGCGGACAGCATTAGAACAAATGTGATTAAACCAAGGCTTTCTTGCGTTAGTCAAAGGATATGAGAAAGGAATGTATGTTTCCATGCCTGAGAGAATAACCTCTGTAATGCGCAAGGCACACTCACATGGCTCCCGGCCATGGAAGCAATAATCATTCCAGGGAAAATCAAAGAAGTACTGCCTGAGGGCCTCCCAATCTGCGGCTCCAAAATGCCACAGACGACTTTTCCCTGGAGGGTACACAGGCCGTACCGGAGTGATAGGACAGGTTAAGGTGATAAGGTTGTGATTGGAGGAGCCCAATGGAGAGAAAAGATTAACAGTGTAAGCAGAAGGATTAGTTGTAAGGAAGAGGTCAAGTATGTTGGAGCTCTCTCGAAGGCGGTCTGTGATACGGGTAGGGTGCTGTACAAGCTGCTCTAGGTTGAAACGTGTTGGGCCAACTGAGCTTTAACCTCCAACTTACGATGCCGAATAGCCAGCAGTAGCACTTCAGGGTCCATTATTTTATTGTTGTTTATTCTGCATGTTTAGTTCCATCTCTCACAACTTAATGTAATCACTATATGACCAATCTGGGGGCACTGAAAGGTGCAAAGGGGTCAAAGGTTCATGGGTGAGGGGGGGGAGAGTGGACATATGCCTATCTTGAGAAGGAACTTCATCCTTCATGCTAATCGAAGACTGGGTAAACAAAGATTCTTGGGAACCTGCCCACTTCACAGATTCTCCAGGATTCGGCTGTACATAAGGATCACCAAACTTCCTGCTTTTAAGGGCAAGCAAGAACAAGGCTTTAGTACACAGATCTTGGGGAATCTCAGTCTGGTAAAGCAATGCTAACACCGTAAGCTGAGATAGAACCAACCTGTCCAGATTATCAAGGGAGAGCTTACTGGATACAAAACTAATGGCATCATCCAAGTTAATAATAGACGATGAGGGGAAATTAATAGTGGTACTAGTAACGGGATCTATACTGAGTAGATTATTGTGCTACCAGTAATACTCCAAAAAGCTTCACAAAGTATTAAATTCTCACCACATGACCGAAAAATGCAAGTTCATAGGTTATACCAACATTAAGTAGATTCAAGACTAGAGGAAAATCACTATGCTTAAAACAGTACACATGATCCTTCCTGTCACCGTCGCCAGTAATCCTGTTATGGCTCCAGACAGGTACAACACACCACAGGCAACTGACCATGCACATAAGTACCTTCTGAGTGAAAATGAGAACTAAATTAAGGGTATAAAATGATCGCAGGGAGGTAAATGGAAAGCCACATTAAAAGGTAATGCATGTAATTAAGAAAATCACTGATTAATAGGTGGGGAAATTGATGTTATAACTATTAACCCACCGTGTGCCAGTGTCGTTTTAAAACGGTCTGACAAAAGTCTGTGGTCAGTGCCAGTGCCGTTTTAAAATGGCGTAAAATTTAAAAATTCACTGTACCACATTTTTCAAGATTCACAGGTAAAAACTGGCAGGCATGTATGTTAACCGTTCCTCTATCATGCATCAGGCAGTCAAGGCCATACACCCACTCGCTCCCCCCCTCACGGTCCCTCTGCCTTACTCTACCTGTATGCCTCACCCAGTGCTGTAGCCTACATAGTGAAGGCATGTTGTAAATATTTTCACGTAAGTGTAGGGACTTACATTGTGAATTCAAGTTATAAATATTTTCTTGTAAGTGTAAATACTGTACATAATGAAGTCAAGTTGTAGATACCTTCTTGTAGGTGCCATGACTGTTTATAGTGAAGTCAGGTTGTATCAATCTCCAAGTAAGTGTAAGACAATGCATTCATAGTGAGAGAGACATGCAAATTGTGACAGATGTCGAAGTAATAAGTAATCAGAAAAGCATCAGAACATTGCTATACCTTCCCAGCACAAATAGCTGAGTCTGCCTTACATAAAAAACTGCTTTCTCTCACCTAGGTAGCGAGTGTGAGAGGGCATGAATACCTGTATACGAGTATGCAGGACTCAATAAAACCCATTTCCGAGCTTTGGTGATTGTTTTAATGGTGAAATTCGTTGTTTTCACATCAAAATCTATCATTTTAACCAAAATTACCAATAGGGATAAAAATAGCTGGGTTAAGCACTCCTTTATTCCAGTGTTAAAACTAAAAAGGCAACTGGCAAACAAACACAGAAGTAAACTCCAACATCAACGCTGGGGTTCATAGGATAATGCTTGTAAAGCACTGCGATATAATACTGAGGTAAATTACATCATCATTATCATCCGAACCTCCTTTCCCACCCTAGGGCAGGGTGAGGAGTAGCAATGTCCAGTCCAAGTTTGCCCAATCCAATGGGCCACACTTCCACTCACTCATCATTCAAGTCCCCAGAATCCTGGCTTTATCTGTTACATCAAGAACATTGGCTTTATCTGTTACATCAAGAACATTCACCACATTCTGTAGCTTCACATAAATGTACCCGATAGAGTCAGTCCGGACACTGTCACGTTAAAAAGGGGTGCCAAATCCCTGATCATGCACTTCTTACAACACTCATCCAGCCAGCTCAATCTCTTGTCAGGTCCCTAGCCTCACCGACTTCCATACCTCTCTTCCTCACATCCTCATCCACATATCCCTCCAGCTTCTTTGCCTACATCGCCTCCTCCCTCCTTCAAATTCGCTTAGATATACCTTTTTCACCACTTTGTTGTTGTCCATTCTCTCCGCATAACCATACCATCTCAGTACACTCTTTGATTCTGGTGTCCACCAACTTCCACGCTCCACATCTTTCATGAATCACATTATTTCATATCCTATCCATTCTCTGTACTCCACATACATTCCTCAGCAGTCCCATCTCCACTGTTCTCACTCTTGACTCTTCATTTCCATGCCATACCATAGTCTCACATCCATATGTTAACGTTGGCACTAACACTCCTTCATGTAAGCCTCGTGCAGCTGCAACACTCAAGCCTCTGTTTCATATCAAGGTGTCCATAGCACCAGCTGCTTTCCTTCCATGTTTCACTCTACTTTCCACTTCTTTTGCACATTTTCCTCTCTTTTCTGTCACTGTACCCAGGTATTTGAACTCTCACCAATTCCAGTTTCTCTCCATTTACTGTACCATCACACTGCGAGTCACCTTCTCAATAACCGTCACTTTACTCTTTGCTACATTTATTCTCAAGGCACGACGCTCACAGACATCAGCAAAACTCTGCACTAGTCTATCAAGTACTTGTCCCATATTTGCAAGTAGTACTGCATCATCAACATACAACAAATTTGAGATATTCCATCCACCACCATTCATTACCCAGCACCATTCCCCTCTCCATTATTCGTGTTTTTACTTCTCTCATGACCCCATCCATATATGCTGTATTTTGATCAACCATGGGAACATCACATAACTTCGTCGCACGCCCACACTGATCGTGAACCATTCACATAGATGTCCATTTACCCTTACACGTGCTTCACCACCGTCATAAAATCTCTTGACGGCATTTAGCAGCTTGCCATCTACACCATATATACACAAAACTTTCCACAATCCTTCTCTGTCTACTTTGTCGTATGTTTTTTCTAGATCCATGAATGCCATAAACTCTTTACAGTCTTTCTAACAAACCTTCTCTACTATCTGTCGTACACACATCCTCTGCCACTCCTAAAACCACCCTGTTTATCACTCACTAGGACTTCTGATATCCCTCTTTCTCTATAATAATCCTTCCATATACCTTCCCTCCCATACTCAGTAAACTTATGCCACGATAATTCTTGCACTTATTTCGCTTACCTTTACTTTTGTTAAGGGGGTACAATCACAACCTTTTTCGACTCTGCTGGTACAGTTTCACTCATCTGTGCCTTCTTACATATCTCCAACAAGCACTTCATTCCGCTCTCTCCACTACACTTAACTCGCCGCGTGCCAGTGCCGTTTTAAAATGGTCTGACGTAATTCTGCGGCCAGTGCCAGAGCTGTTTTAAAACAGTTTAAAATAAAAAACTTCAGTGTGACCGCATTTTTCAAGATTCACGGGTAAAAATTGGCAGGCATGTAAGGTAACTTCCTCTACCATCCCCCAGGCTGTCAGGGCCATACACTCACTCGCTCCCCCCCTCACACTCGCTCTGCCTCACTCTGCATATGTGCCTCACCCAGTGCTGTACATAGTGAAGGCATTTTGTAAATATTTTCATGTAAGTGTAAGTTGTCAATATTTTCTTGTAAGTGTAAGGACTATATAGTGAAGTCAAGTTGTAAATACCATCTTGTAAGTGCCAGGACTCTACAAAATGAAGTCAGGTTGTACTATCTTCATGTAAGTATAAGATAATGCATTCACGGTGAGAAAGACATGCAAATTGTGATACATGCTGAAATAATAAGTGATCAGAAAAGTGTACTGAACATTGCTATATCTTCCCAGCATAAATACCTGAGTATACCTTACATAGAAAAAGCCTTTCTCTCATGTATGTGGTGAGCGTGAGAGAGCGACTATACCTGTAAACGCGTATGCTGGACTCAATATATCACTTCCGAGCCTTGGTGAGCATTTTAATGGCGAAATTCGTTGTTTCCACATCAAAATCTATCATTGTTGCTCCCCCCAAAAAAGGTCAAAAAATGGCCGGCACTGGGGTGACGCATAGGGCTAAAAATAGCCGGCACGCGGCGAATTAATCTTCTCTGCATACACCTCATCAGCCCCAGCTTCTTTCCCATTTTTCAGCGGTTTCACAACATTCTTCACCTGCGAGTGTCCCGTTTCCTGGCACTTCATTCCTTCTCTGCACCCCCCCCAAACCAATCATGTTTACAGTGGCTCTGCTCTTTCTATCCCCATTCATCAGGCTTTCAAAATATTCTTTCCATCTGGTCGTTACTTAAACCCAATGTGTTAATAATCTACCATTTACATCCTTCACACTTTCACATTACTTTCCGCTATCACTTCTACATTTCCGCACCTCTTTCCAGAATAACTTCCTATGTTTAAAGTAATTTGCAGTCAATTTTCTTCCTAGATCATCATTTACCTCCTTCTTTTTCCTCTTCACTAGTCTCTTTACATGTTTCTTGCTCTCAATATATTGAGCTTAGTTCAACTAAACCCCTGTCCTGTAACCACTCTGGCCACTTCTTCCTCTTGTTAAATTACACTGAGGAAAATAACACAAAGTCACAGGATAAAATAACATAGTGGGAGACAATACACTGATATTACACCAATTCACAGGAGCAATATTACCAATGGTAAATGGTAACATGAGGGGAGAAAAAGGCAGACACTCTGCTTACACCAATGTTCTACAGTCTACAAGTGTCAGAACTCAAGTGTCAGTATGGCTCAAAACATACCGTAGTTTCCTGGTGGGGTCAGGAGGGGGGGGATGGCAGAGGGACAGGATGAGTGAGTGTCAGGTCCAGCCATGGGCGAGGGAGGAACTAACTCGCCAAACACTTTCTGAGTTCTCATGGCTTACATGCAAGTGGGGGGATGACATAGCATGACGAAATTATGAGGCAACTATAAAAAATACTAAATGAAGAAATGGTGGAGGGTGGTCACAGGGAAACATAACATGGTGTAAATGGTAATACTACCGGTATGTAACTTACAGTAAATCACATGAAAACGACAGAAGAGGATAATAAGAATATCATATTAACTCTAAATTAACCCACCCGCCCCAACTGATTTTCCACCATTGACTCCCCCCAATCCCGACCAATTTTGGAAAAAAAAATTTTGGCTCAAACCTCCGCTTTTGGTGAGAAACATCGAAAATTCATAGAGAAATCACTCATCTGATGTTTAAAATACTTGATACAGGTAGTAGTACCTCTTACCTTACTGGGTTTTCTATCAGGCTGGCTTCAAAGAAAACGAGCTCTATGGGAGGGTAACTATTCCACACCACTCATAAACGGTATTTATTTATTTATTTGGTATGAATTTATATGTAGTACTAGAGTATATTGGTCTTCAAACAGTAATATAGGCAATGTAAGCATTGTTTCAGTCACCAAACACATCAATATACCTGACCTTTTTTGGTGACATTCCCTGATCATCATTTCTGACTGTTTCTTCCTCTAATGCTATGTAAACTTTGTCCTCAGCATTGCCATCGATTGGGGAATCACTTTGGCCCTGAATTTCGTACCGTGGCACGACATAGTCTTTACTGGCCAGGTCACAAGTAAGAGGTGAATTGCCGAGACAATGGTGTGTGTGGGGGGGGAGGTCATGTGGGGTAAGGCATTGTACCTGCCTGGCATCTTGTAGAGGAAGGTGTTCCGTGTATACGTACCAAAAATCACACGCGAAAATTGAAAATTGTGCAAATTAGGGACCTTGCAATTGATTCACGTTTATATATGTCAAAGAGACAGACAGTGACAAAACGTGTGGACATATATATACGTCAATGGGATGCGGCAGGTTAAATGCACAATTCACGAGTAAGTAAAAAATAAAGAAACAAATAAGGAATGAATGAACAAACACACTTAAATGTGTGCTAGGGCGAGGAGGGCGTGGCGTCATATGCTCAGACATACACACATTTCACCATTATAATTCACCACTAGCATATATATATATATATATATATATATATATATATATATATATATACATATATATATATATATATATATATATATATATATATATATATATTGTAATGCTAGGTGTTTTAGGGTTGGCTTCCCGTCCCTCTTTCTAGACTGGAGCATAGACAAATAAGAGACAGGCAGGACACAAAAACTCAAGGCAACAACCTTACACATGTATTGCAAAACTCTACAGGTGGAACAGGTAGATGTCACAAGAATAATTGAGGCACACCCTGCTGAAGTGATGCAAGTGACACAAAAAATCGAGAAAACAGCGTTTGAAAGTTGGCGGGCTGGCTCACTCCCGCTTTCCCTTGCCTCACTTCACCTCTAGAGTGGCAGTGAAGTAAGGAGCAAATCGGTGGCGCTAACCTCATTTCCAACTCTCATACGCTGTTTGCTTGGGTTATTATTAATCTACTGATAATACATGACCCCTTGAAGCACATGGCGCTTTTGTACCTTATATTTTAGGTACCTCCATACGATCTCACTCAACATACGATTTGTCAGAGTTGCATGGATAAAAAAATGACATCCTTTACGTATTAATAATCTTTTGTTTAAACTGTCTGAATAAGTGGCTGATGAAGATTGAAGGCCTACCCAAGCCATTGCGAGATAATGACCCTGATAATAATATTATTAAATGTAACTGTGCTTTGTTTTATTACCGTACTACTTCGTTACTTAATATATTCTTGATGTCAGTACCTAATAATTTCGTCTTCATAATAGAGTGAATATTATTTTCTTGTAAATTAAAAAGAAATAGGTAATGTAAAACTCGTAAGGACTTTTCAGAATAATATTTTTCTTTAATGTAGCCATGTACACACAACTTGCTTTTTACTAAAAATAAATAATAATGACTTTTCTTTCATAATAATATTCTCATTATTTTTTCTTAACACTAACTTAACACTAAGTCATTCTCTCGGGTACTTCACTTAACCCTCTCACGCACGGAAAGTTTCAGTAAGTTTTCCGGCGCATGATTTTTTCTGCGAAGCCGCCCGGCCCAGCTGCCCGAGCACGGCAAATAACATGTATTCTCTCCTTATTTTTACCACCCAAACATCAATATACTGCCATGAAACCTATGTCAGTCTTATTCGTCGATGTTTCTTCTTGCTGATAAGCACCACAAAAAAACACGAAAACACGAAAAAAACAATATTAGGTGGCCGTGAATATGTCAGGACTACACATTATAATTACAAATCATAATAGATAGATAGATAAATAGATAGATAGACAGCCCTCTGCGAGCCTGGGAAAAGGAAATGAGTTTGCAAGTTACACTGAGGAAAGCTGACGACAGCCGCCAGTAAGGAGATGATGCAGTTAGTTGTCAGCAAACCACCCGGGAACAAAGCCCTGGTGACCACACACACATATACACACATACTCACACACAGGCTTCTTAAACTTTCCATCCACGAGGAACACACGTGATACGTCTCCTGTTTCACCAGAATTTAGGAAAGAGAGCTCAGAAGGAGACAGGCCTTAGAAGAGACAGGTCACAGGGAGAAGGGCTTGGCAACTGGAGAGAGAGACAGAGAGAGCGAGACAGAGAGATGGCTAGCGGGACGGGACTCTATACTTACACTCTGTGTGAGAGACTTGTTAATATTTCCAAGACAAATAAAAATAGTCCCATACTATTCTTTACCTCTCCTGTCACTACATGACAAATGGGAAGCTACTCCAAGATATAAAAACCGCTCGTCCACAAGTCTAAAATATATATATATAACTCAACCACAAAGGAACCACACAGTCTTTAATGACATTTAGTCATTTTATGACATTTGGTAGCAGCGAACGTATACGAACCTCGTCTACGAATCAACATTGAATTCCTACAAAATATCAAGATTGAAAACAAAAAGAATACCTCTCACAACCAACAACACAAACATCTCCTGACAGTATTCTCTCCAACCAGCCCCCTCCGTCTCCCCGATCATCATGCTGATGCAGAGGTCAAGAAATCACACGACGCCTTGCAATTAGTTTAACAAAATATTAATACGATCTTGCAACTTCTACGACGAACCAGCGAATCTACGGACATCGTCCCCGAATTATAAGCAAATTTCTACAAAAGCAGGCGAGACTATACAAGATTAGCTTCAGTTCTACAGTGAATCCCTACAAAATACAGCCTACAATGCAAATAGTCTACAAGTCTACAAAACAACTCTATAATCTTCACGTAACTTCAAGCAGCAACAAGAAGAATATAAAAAAAAGCAAGTAAAGAAGAGGAAACACCGAAGCAACAAGCACACAAGCCCCCACCACTCTCTCCCGCCTATGCTGACCCAGAGGTCAAGACACGCAGCAAAACACCAAGTCCATATTCACAACTCGTCTTACTCACCCGTCTTCCCTCAAGTTACTCATCGCTACTCATTCACTCACCACAGCTACCAGTGTGGGAAGCCGACGTCACCATGTGCTGAGATGACATCACAACGCGAGTCTGCCATGCCAAGCAACGTGTGTCTGACACCAGGCACTTCTCACCCACTACTCATTACTCATTATTCACATAGCTTCTACTCATACTCATTTATTTTCACAGTTAAGTTGGAAATTCGACGTTCTATGCTAAGGTTTGCCTGGGACAGCCGTTAACCACCATGGAATTTCCTGAGTAATATCGTCCATCAACACACCACTAGAATTATCAAGAAATCTTCAATCAAACCTGTATTTTTCTTCCGAGATCGACTTTTGTATCGACACACCTCTACGATCTGTATCAAGTGGGTTAAATTATACTTGCTCATTTCTTCTCAGTGCTAAAATTAGCTATATTCAACTTATTTACTCATCTATTTTGCTAGGACATAAATAAACAAGAGGCATATTTCATAACTCCATATCTTAATGACAGAAATATTTTCGCCACCACCCACGTTAATACCAGATGACACACAATTTGCCACAACAACAGATTCACAATTAAGAGAGCCCCAAGGCAACACACCAGATAACACACAAATTGCCACAACATCAGACTCACAATTAAGAGGCAGCCCACCCCTTGTACAAACCTCACCACACACTAAAGATAAAGAAACAAATACGGGAGTTTCAGATGATGAGTGGGAAACCCCCTCTGACATAGAGAGTGTGGACTTTGCCGCTGCCTTGCACACGTATGCCAATATACTTAACAGGGTTCACCGGTCCGGTCATACATATTCCACCATTCCCTCACACAACGATAAACACGTACAAGTTGAATTAACAGGGCAATCATTAAAAATGGATCAAGAAACAAATACCGCTGATCTAACAACCACACCTCACGTGTTTGTGTATCACGAGGATAAAACTGCCCCAAAATTCTCTGGCACAGACAAAGATCGCATTGATGTCATTTCATTAGTCAGTCAGTGCGAACAAATGTTCATCAAGCGCCACATACTAGATGAACAAGAGAAAATTGCTATTTTTTCATCTTGCATAAGCCAGGAAAGATGTCCAGCAAGCAATTTATTGTGCTCAGATAAGCTCCATCGTGCTAGGACATATGATGAATTTAAAACTGAATTTCTGAAGAAATTTTCTGGAGGTATGAACTTCTTGCCAGGTATAATTCCAGAATTACATAAAATTGTGGATCTTGTAAGGGAGCACACTACAAACCATGTGCTCAGTGAAATAACTGCTGATGTCTCCACAATCAAGAGAACTTTGTTAGCTACTCTGGAGAATTCTAATTGGATAACAGATGATGGAAACATGTCCCCAGACCTCGTCGTGGACATCATTGGTTATGTAGCTGCCTTGTGTAAATTACCTGATAGGACCCTTAAGATCGCCAAGATGATCGCGTACACCCCAGGAATGTGCTTGCTAGACTTAATGAACAAGGTAGAGATGCAGTGCAGTAAAGCAGGTGTGGTCGACACACATGCACATTCTGGTAGAATCAGGGTACCTGAGACAGTATCAGCTGTGAAAACATCTACACCGACCCCAAACAGAGAACAAAATCGATCGCGACCAGAAATGAGGCAGCCCAAACAAACAAAGACGTCTAGACCTCGTTCCCAGACGCCTTCCTACAGGCAGTTTCATAAGTTTTCGCGCAGCCCGAGCAGGTCTCGCGCCATAAACAACACTTCTTATGGGAAATCACCTCGTAGGTCACAGTCAAGGGATAGGTCCATTCTATGTCATTATTGTGCAAAACCAGGACACACAAGGTATGAATGCTTTATCAAGGCAAAAGAGGACCAACAAAAGACACAAGGATTTGGTCCTTACTGTAGGCATCATAGATACCAAGGGCACTGGACTAGTGATTGCAAAACAGTAGAAAAAATTGTGTCTATGTTCAAATCGGGGGAAGACCAAGTCATGACAAAAAACGAACAAACGTAAAGTAAAACAAGGCTAAACTTCACATAGGAGGCATGTTGGGAAATGAGTGTATCTTGATACCAGCTGTATGTGAGGATCAAAACGTTTCCTTATTTTTAGATACAGGCTCTCCAGTGAACTTAATAACACATGAAGAACTAAATAGAATTCTTAAAAATAAAAAGAAAGTAACTTTTCTGGATGAAGCTGATTTAGATTTATACACAGTAGATGGACAAGAGATTACAGTGAAAGGTATGATAAGATTAAATCTCAGTTTCACAGAAACTACAAGACCATTCTCTGCATTTTTCTATATCGTTGAAAACTTAGCAATTAAAGCTCATATGTTACTGGGCTTAAGATCCATGAGAGCTGAGAACATAACTATACTCCCACAAATGAATGGAATAGACTTTGATAATGAATTCATAGAGGAAATAACTTCAGAGCCCTCACCGATTGGTAGAAGAGAGCCAAAAAGAATTGGTAATATTAAAGGCTTAAACAAACATACACAAACAGATGAGTGTATAGATCCACTCGCACCACCAACCCCATCCTCCAGAATTAGTGACCCAGATAACAGTACTGATTTATCAATTTTTCCAGCCCATCTCACTAATGATTTAGTTATACCACCTAATTCATACATGAAGGTTACCATACAGAGCAAATTACGGAATAGTACTGTTCTTGTCTTAGAAGAATTATGTAAAGTAAAGGGATTGTCAGTAGAAAACGCATTATGTCATACGAACGACGAAGGGCAAACTCAGATATTCATAATTAATCACAAGAATGGGGAAGTTCAATTGAAAAAGGGAACTTGCTTAGTTAATATTGAAAAATGTCCCGCCCCTGTGAAGGAAATAGTTATAGCTGGAGTAACAAGTGAGATAAAATCTACGAATAGAGAAAGAATAAAAGAGAATTTAATTCACTCAGGTGAATTTGACGAAGAAAATGATTTGTTAACCCTGCTGGAAACACACAGGGACACCGTAGCATTGCCTGGAGAACAATTAGGGTGTACTAACTTGATTAATCACATGATTAATGTGCACCCAGAAACACCACCAATTTTCGTATCAGCTTACCGCATACCACACTCCCAACGTACACTTGCAAATCAGTATGTCGATGAAATGTTAAAACTTGGAATTATTGAGCCTTCAGTTTCCCCGTGGAACGCCCCCCTATTCTTCGTGCCCAAACGAAATGGAGAAATGCGTGCGGTAGTAGATTACCGTAAACTAAATAATCACACAATCCCAGACAGATTTCCCATGCCATTGCTAAGCGATGTTCTACAGAATATTGGTCCTGAGAATAATATATTCTCGACCATCGATCTCCTAAACGGCTACTATCAGATTCCGGTATCTCAGGAGTCACGTAAATACACTGCCTTTTCAACAAACAGAGGCCATTATCAATATAGAAGAATGCCAATGGGACTGAGGACAGCCCCAGGCACATTCCAGCATCTTATGAATTACGTATTGTCCGGAATTTTAGGACAAGGAATATTTGTTTATCTTGACGATATTATAATCGCAACGAAGAATATTAAGGATCATCTCAGGAAATTAGACTTACTCTTCCAAAAGCTTAGTGATGCTGGTTTAAAAATTAAACTTTCTAAATGCAAATTTTGCTTTAAGGAAATAAATTTCTTAGGCCACAAATTAAGTTCTGATGGTATTCACACCACTGATGACAAAATACAGGCAGTGAGAGATTTTCCTGAACCCACTACGACTGACGAAGTTAGACAATTTTTAGGTCTGGCTGGGTACTATAGGTCGTTCGTACCACAGTTCTCTCATATAGCCTTCCCTCTATTCCAACTACTCAAAAAAGATGCTGTATTCCAATGGGAAGAAGAACAAAAAAGGGAATTTAACAATCTAAAAATTAAACTAACAAATGCACCTTGTTTAGCATATCCGGATTACACAAAATCATTTCTTATTTGTACAGACGCATCAGTTAAAGGATTAGGGGCTGTACTGATGCAGGAAGATAAAAGAGGAAAGAATCAACCGATTGCATTTGCCAGCAGACAAACAAGAGGTGCGGAGAAAAATTATTGCACTACAGACTTAGAGGCACTTGCAGTGGTTTTTGCATTACAAAAGTTTCGAGATTTGGTATATGGTTACGAAATCCACTTATTCACCGACCATAAACCACTGGTGGGTATGTTTAAAGAAAAACTCCTTTCTGGGAGGAGAGCAAGATGGAAATGTACAGTTGAAAACTACAATGTACAAATTCATTATATACAAGGTAAAATGAACATAGTAGCTGACGCATTATCTAGGAACCCGAACACAATTCAGGTCGCGGCGTTAGATCTCAAAGGAAATATCCCAAACCACGAGGATATCGCAAAGGCACAAAGACTTGACCCAATATGGTCTAAAGTAATATACAAGTTAGAAAGTGGAGATGACATACAATTACCCAAACTGCATGTCCCACTTGAACAATTCATAATGGTCAATAATACATTATACAAAATTAACTCTAAACAACCAAAACGCCGAAGAAATACTAACCAGTTGGTAGTACCTAATGACATGATACCCCAAGTATTACGATTGATACACGACAGCCCACATGCAGGACATCCTGGAAAGGATAAGACATTCAACCAAGCCCAGCTATTATATTACTGGCCTTCATTACGAAAAGATATAAACAATCATATTGACAGATGCGAATCATGTGCGAAACACAAAGGATACCCAATCACACCTGCACCGATGGGTAATTACCCTGTACCACATCAACCATGGGACATTGTCGCTGTTGATTTACTCAAGATGCCATTATCATACAATAATAACCTATACTTATTCGTAGCAACGGATCATTTTTCCCGTTATGTCATTTTAGCTCCAGTTAAAGATAAGACAGGAGAGACAGTAGCAAAGGCAATAACAGATAATGTAATATGTCGCTTTACTACCCCAAAGGTATTAATAAGTGATAATGGAGGAGAATTTAATTCTGAGATCTTACAAGAAATATGTAAACAATACAACATCAAAAAGGTTAACGTTTTGGCCTATCACCCAGCATCGAATGGGTTGGTAGAGAGACAAAATAAAAAGGTATTAGATGCGCTACGACACATTCTCAGTGAAAATTATTCAAGCTGGGATGATTGGATTCCCAGAGTAGAGGCCTCAATTAATGGGTCTATAAATAAATCCATCGGTGACACACCACATTTCATTATATATGGCACAGATAAAAAATTACCATATGAGCTCCTAGAAGGTGACAGCATGCCTATATACAATTACGATGATTAAACTCCGTTTACGTGAATTCCAGGACATTCACAAAAGAGTCAAAAAACAATTAACGATGTCCAAGGAAGAAATGACGGAGGCATTTAACAAGAAGGCAAAAGATTCACCTATCAGCTTAGGAGACATTGTTTACGGAGTCATTCATACGAGAGACAATAAATTATCCCCAAAATTTGAGGGCCCATACAGAGTAATTAACATAAAAGCAAACAAAGTTTTAATTAAGTCACTTTCAAGTGGCGAGGAGAAACAAGTTCATATTGACCATTTAAAACGAGTTTCAAGGGAATTATCACATAATTATTCAGCCTCGGATACAACCGAACAGGTGAACGCACCTCAAGAAACCAAGCAAGAACACAACAATGATTACAAAAAGAAATTAAGGTCATATACCAAACAAATGAACATAGGTGCAACTATTCCAATAAAATCTACAGTACATCATTTACGAGAATTAAATATCGATTTAAACTCCTTCTATAAATGAAATAACAATCAACCGTAACGCACATCATCACTATCATCGACCACAGCATTATAGGAAATTAATAGATTTTTTTTTTTTCAGTAGGTTACGATGAAGGGACTTATGCTATGGATTCTCCTCTACATAGTAAGAGGATATGCGCACCTAGACCCCAAATATATAGTACGACAAGGATGCCTCAGCTCCAACGGCCACGACTACAATCGTTAAGGACGTCATGAGTACTGAAATAAGTCTAGATTACTTGTATGACTTACCTACTTATCTAGAAAGACTTGCGACGCCGATGCGGACTCTGGACTTCATGATAGGAAATTATGTTTCACAAGCACATAACACCAAGGAAGTGAATGAAATGGTGAAGTTAGCAAAATGGAAACTAGAACAGGCGAAGTCAACTATGCTCGTCATGATCCAAGATCTCCCATCTTATGGAACGGAGGTACTGAGCGACAGGAGCAACATCACACGTACTCGCCAAAAGCGCGGTTTGTTCGACCTGGGCGGCGCAGTTCTTGGGAACATCTTTGGATTGGCTACAGCGGATGACCTTAAAGAAATAAACAACAAATTTAATAAGATAGCTCAGGTACTAACATACCAAGATAAATTCATCACAGGACAGAACTCAGCAATGAAGACAATTGCGAAAAATCTGAAACAAGCAGAAAACGTAGCTCTCGAGAGTGTAGATAAAATAAATGAATTAGAGGGAAACGTTACTCTTTTCCAGCACTTCTCCATCATCACAGAACATATTGACACGATTCTACTACAATTAGAGAACACAAGAGATCGTTTCAGGGCACTTATGCAAGGAATTTCGAATGCTGGTGATGGCAAGATCACAAATGACTTACTCCCAGTTCATGAGCTACGTCAGATAGTTAGTCAAGGCATACATAAACATAAATTGAAGCTGTTGTTCCACAGTAGGGAATTTATGCAATATTATCCGTATTTAGAAGCAACACTAACACCAACATCAGTGGTAGTTCATGTACCATTCATCACTGAAGACCTGTTCACAGTATACCAAATACACCCCTTCCCCTATAAAAATAACAACACTTTGGTCATCATCAACATCAACACAGACACCGAACTCATCATGGTCTCCAAGAGACGGGACACTGTCACTTTCGCAAGTGAGTCAACGATTGAGCGAAAGTGCCGCACATCCTTACATGCTGTTCATCTTTGTCCTGCGTACATTTTCACGTTTCAGCCTACTGATACAGTCCCTTGTGAAATGGCTATCATCAGAAATAACAATATTCATCATCATTGCAACTTCACTTTTGCTCCAGATAAACTTGTACACCATCAACGCATTGGACACTCACAGTTTTTTTATTTCCCTCATAACACATCAGTTTACATAGTCTGTCCAGATATACCACCATCTCATACATCAGCATCAGGATTATACATAGCACCAGACTACTGTGCGGTATTTACACCAGCCATGTCTACTTTATCCACCATCAATCACTACGCCATTCTCAATCATACACACAAACATTTCCACCCACTGCCTGATATGAACTTAAACATGAGCACAAGTATTAAGCTGACTTCACCTAAGTTTGAAACTATGCAGCTGATCAATGAAACAATGAAGCCCTGGGAAGATTTGAGTTTGAGTATGTTCAACTCATATTATGTGTATAGCCCAGCACCTACTGTCTTTATAATCGTCTGCATTGTAGTTGCAGTACTGCTGTTCGCAATGCACAGAATGCATGCAAGAATTGCTAATTTGGAGTCATTATTTAGTGGAGGGAGAGTTAACATCAAAGTTAGCCACCCTGAATGAAGTGTATATATTTTGTATATAGTTTTAATTATATATATATATATATATATATAAAAAAACAAAGAAGAATGAACCATATATGGCAGACCAGTACCATTATCTTTAAATGAAATATTAATAACTCTTACCATAATCTTAATCTTAAACTATTTTTTATTCTTGCATGTATGCATTTCACTATAATAACCCAAGTACATACTGTATTACAGTTAAATAATTTACTTTAATGCATTTATTCAAATATGTATACAATTTGTTTAAAAATATAATATTACTAAATAATCACTATTTACTATGAATAATATATGTATACAATATTCATACAATTATGTTACTTCTACAATATTATGTATTTCACTTAATTAGCTTATAAGTTCATTATAATGTGTATATAATGTGTATTAATATGTTAGGACTATTAACTGTCGATGGTACGCCATTTTCGTGCGGCCGAGCAGATGTCAGGACAACACATTATAATTACAAATCATAATAGATAGATAGATAAATATATAGATAGACAGCCCTCTGCGAGCCTGGGAAAAGGAAATGAGTTTGCAAGTTACACTGAGGAAAGCTGACGACAGCGGCCAGTAAGGAGATGATGCAGTTAGTTGTCAGCAAACCACCCAGGAACAAAGCCCTGGTGACCACACACACATATACACACATACTCACACACAGGCTTCTTAAACTTTCCATCCACGAGGAACACACGTGATACGTCTCCTGTTTCAGCAGAATTTAGGAAAGAGAGCTCAGAAGGAGACAGGCCTTAGAAGAGACAGGTCACAGGGAGAAGGGCTTGGCAACTCGAGAGAGAGAGAGAGAGAGACAGAGAGAGCGAGACAGAGAGATAGCTAGCGGGACGGGACTCTATACTTACGCTCTGTGTGAGAGACTTGTTAATATTTCCAAGACAAATAAAAATAGTCCCATACTATTCTTTACCTCTCCTGTCACTACATGACAAATGGGAAGCTACTCCAAGATATAAAAACCGCTCGTCCACAAGTCTAAAATATATATATATATATATATAACTCAACCACAAAGGAACCACACAGTCTTTAATGACATTTAGTCATTTTATGACAAATAAACATTTTGCTGCATCACGTTCACTTCCCAACATCACCATTCGAATGTTTTCCATCATACACGAAAATGTTATTGGAAGTTTTGATAGAGAATTTCATCAGCTTTCTAAAGAGATAAATCCGGTGTTGATATGATTTGTAATTTTCGAGAAAATAGCCAAAAACTGAAAGCCATTTTTGAAAAAAATCAAGGAGCTCTAAAACTGATTTTTTCTAGCACATATTATGTTTTTATTGCATAATATTATGCAGAATTTCACCAGCTTTCTAATGACCTAATACTGGTATCGATACGCCTCATAGTTCTCGAGTAAATCCCAAAAACGACTGGGAACTCAGGTCCGTACGTCACTTTCGTGATGTGTGCACAGCATACGCAATATTCCCGCCCACGTAACAATGAATTCTTATCATAGATATTACATTATGTCTTGTACATACGTAGAATTTACTGCTCTTTATTATGGTTCTTATAGGAAATCGATACATCCAATATTTTTCGAGCAATTAGCCGACAAAGTGAGATTACTCCTCCAAGTACTTTCGACTTTACCAAAACAGTCTGTTCCCCCAACTTTTCCAACAGAAATTGCTCCCAGAGGCTTATATTCTGCAAATGAACATACGTAGAATTTATTGCTCTTTATCATGGTTCTTATGGGAAATCGATACGTCCGATATTTTTGGAGTAATTGGATGACAAACGTTGAATACTCTTTCTTACCCGCACACGAAATAATAATCATTCTTTCCCTGCCTCACCCACGACTATATATTTTCGCTCGTTAAGTTTTATTATTTTCTTTTTTACTCAAAGTATACACGTATAATATCATAAGGTTTTTGATAGTGCTGTCAGAAACTTGACATGACCACTAGTCTTTTTGCTAGGTTCTGATACTGAAGCTGAACTTTCTTCCATCTCATATGTGTGTAAAAACATTACTTATTTGGTTAAAAAATATTGAACTATAGAAATAGGTCAATATACAGATCAACAAAATACGGATAACTCACTTCTTCCAGAGGTGTTGAGATGCTGGCAGTAACTTGAAGATGAGGAGTTATGTAGTGTGAGAGCGTGTGCATGTGTGGGTGAGTGTGTGTGTGTGGGTGGGTGTGGGTGTGGGTGAGTGTGTGTGCATGTGGGTGTGTGTCTGTAGCTGTGGCGTATTTTCTTCTCTCCTTGCGATACATTTGCCTAAAACACATACGATGCACACAATAGATTTCTCCACGAACATTCGCTGCACGACATATGTATGTATATGTGGCTGTGGCATATTTCTTGTCTCTGACCTTGCGCTTTGTTTTAGCTAAGTCAGTCAATGCATGAAATATTTCTCTGTGAACACTCGCTGCGACTCTATTGTATTGGCACACACCACACTCCTTCACGAACACCCGCAGCATGTTTGACGTATATTTCACACAATTCCATACGCATTTTCACTATCAGAGTCACAATAATTCCATCCCTAAACACCTCTAATTCTTCCTTCCTGACTATAAAAACTGTACGTGATGCTTGCCCCATTCCACACTATGGTTCCATAATTTCACCAAGTCAGCCACAATATCTTTCACACAAAATACAGTTTAGGCATTGGCTTCATTATATACGTATGTATAATCATGCCACAGGGCCTTGGGGAGGGCGAGAGGCGAAACCCCGCAACAGTGAACACGCATATCGCCTCTAAGCCTAATGATTGATAACGGACAAAATTCCTTTTCGTGACATATATCTATGTTCCATCAACAATATCACAAACAATTATGCTCACAAATATTGCATTATCACACTGAGTCCATAGGGGCTTTGGCTCAGGCAGGAGGGGGAGAATTAGTAGGAGTTTAAAGGAACAGTACACTCGATGCAACCGCACCTCCTGGCAGCTTGGAAGAGACTGAGGTTTATCACTACGTGCTGGGCCCCATGAGGCCGCTCTGTGTTGCTAATGCTTTAGCATTGGAAAGCACTGCATCCGCTACGATGCTTCAAATTTTGACACAAATCCGCCAGAAACTTAATTTTTGGCGATTTTTTTTTTTTTTTGTGCTTAGGAACGCGATTCGAGTGATTGAACATCTTTAGAACAATCCACATGAAACGCAAATCGTGTGACTGACACTGAGAGGGTTAATCATAGCCGTAGAACCCCCCTTTGGCACAATGGGTCAATGCTGAATAATATTTTCTTGTAAAAAGAAAAAAAACAGTAGGTAATGTAACACTTGTAAGGACTTCTCAAAATAATATTTTTCTTTTATGTAGACACGTACACACAACTTGATTGTTACTAAAAAAATAATTACTTTCCTTTCATAATAGTATTTATTTTTTCTTAGCACTAGCTTAACACAACGAACCATACAGGTCAGAAAACCACACACAAAAAGGAAAGAAAGAAAAAAAAAAGATAAACCAGTTGATACAATGCAGGAGCTATGACTGACGACCCTGCTGCACTCCCATTGGTTGGCGGGCACCATGATGTTAGTGTGCTGATTGGTTGGGCACCTCTCCTGAGCTCTTGCCTTACTAGAGATCGGAAAGTAAAGTCGTGCAGCATTTCCTCCAAATATTCGTGGTTTTGTGTAGCATTATGGACCTTATGACCACACCACTTCCCTGAATCACATTGGGAAACTTATTTCACATAGAGCTATTATCGTACTACTCGACGCAAGTGAAAACTAAATTTTGACCGAGGTGTCACTTGCATCACTTCAGCAGGGGACACTTCAATTATTCTGGCAGTTATAAAACTTATGTCTAGATTTTGGGTAGCAGTATCATGCAGGATACTATTTGGGACAAGTTCAGGCAAAAGTGAATAGTACGTTAACTAAGATCAGAAGTCCTAGGGCAGAGAAATCAAGCACTGTTGCTCGTGGGAAGTCTAGACTTTATCTGTTAGGTGGAGTTCTGTTCACAGGGGCCAATGCACTGTTATCACTGTTGGGCTGGCTACTCCGTTTGTCTGTTATGCTGTTAATCATTGCTTTGGTTCTAGGAGCCTCTGATTGATCTTAGCGGGAGGCTACGTCACTGTGATGGGATTACGTTCACTCAGACAGACACTTTATTCACTGCTCGGCCATGTTCATTGTCTCACGGTTACCTTACCTATTCCACCATTCTTTTACATTAACACTGACAGGTTATATTTCTGACTTCCCACATTTCTAGTAACTCACTCTTCTGCCCTCGCTTCAATGTATCACTTTCACTGTCATTCACTATCGTGACTGGGCGTGATGGCGGTCAGGTACAAGGACGGTGGGAACAGCTCAGCCTGACTATTGGTGGGGCTGAGTTCCACTGGGGGCCTCTGTATTTGGGGGCCACGGGATCACTCGTAGGGGCGTCCTCTCTCATCCAGAGCTGTGGGTGGTGAATGGCCCCTTGCTCTCAGGGCTCGGGGCTGGAGTCTGGCCCCCTGGACTGGGGCCGAACAGCTTCCTGAATCGTTCAATCAAGCGCCTGACAGAGGACGAGGGTCTCCGGCGTCGAGGTATGGGGATGCTCCACCCAGGGGTCCTGGGGGCGGTCTCAAGGTCCTGCGGGCTGTGGTCTCCAGTGGTAGGTGACACTGTCAGGAGCGGGCTGCGGCGTTGGCCTGCGTCGGGGTCCATCAGCCAGGCCTCTCAGGGACTGGCTGTAGAGAGAAGAGCCCGGTGGTGGTCACAGGGCCTCTCCAGCAGTCCTCCAGGCTGAGGCCTCTCTCTGGGTAATAGTCTCGTGGAGAGGAGGCAGCACCTGACGCAGGAGCAGCTACCGGCCGTCTCCTTTGATAGGGCCCAGCTACTGGCTGTGGCCTTCTAAGGGTGCAGCTACCAACTGTCACAAAGGCCTGACTACTGGCCATGGCCAGTGTGAGGGAGCGGCTGCATGCCAACTCAAGGGCACCTTCGGAGCGGCTGCTGATCGTCTCCTGATGAAGGGGGGAGCAGCTACCAGCTGTCTCCTGATTACCTCTGGAGCGGCTACTGGCCGTCTCCTGTAGGAGGGTCACGCGGCTACAGGCCGTCTCCTAATTATCTCCGGAATGGCTACCGGCCGTCTCCTGTTGGAGGGTCAAGCAGCTAATGGCCATCTCTCGTAGGGCACATTCAGAGCGGCTTCTGGTTGTCTCCTGGTGAAGGCGGGAGCAGCTACCAGCCGTCGCCTGTTTACCTCCAGAGTGGCTGCAGGCTGTCTCCTGTAGGAGGGTTGAGCGGCTACTGGCTGTCTCAGGGGTTCTGCCTGGAGCTAGAGTAATAGTTCCACCCCGATCCTGTTGGTGGTCGGCTCGCGTGGAAGGTAGTCTCTTTTTCCTGCTATGGTGGTGGCGGGCGAATTCTGGGTCATAGGGGCACATGGCCTGGGCGGACTTATGTCCTTGTCGCCCAGAGTCAGGTCACGCTCTGTTTGACCCTCCGTAGGCTCTTTCTTGTGGTGCTGAGATGCCCTCAGTAGAGCTATTCAGCATTATATATATATATATATATATATATATATATATATATATATATATATATATGTAATCAGTTTATTCTTCTTACGAGTAGACAGCTTTATTCAAAATAGAACAGACCTCTTCTGCTGAAGGGGTTTATTCTCTCTGACTAGATTATGTTTTTACTACTGTTTGTTTGTTTGGTGCGTTAGCAGGATTACTCAGAAATTATGGGTTATTTGGACCAAATTTAGTGGGTAGATAGCCCATGTCCCAGGGAACAATCGATTAACTTTTGGGACCAATCTATGTTTGTGTGTCTGTTAGCAGGATTACTCAAAAACTAGAAGAGAGATTTGGACCAAATTTGTTGGGTAAGTAGTTTATGTCCCAGAGAACAATCAGTTAGCTTTTGGGTTGATCTGGATCGTATTACAGATTCTGGATCAAGAAAACGCTGTTTGTTAAACCCTAATCAACTAGAGGGACACTTAGTGGAGGTCATCTCTCCAACATGGGCAACACAATTTCCAAACCACTCTTTATAATGGGTTAGGTTTTCTCACCAGTTATTAAGATTTTGCAAAAGGTGTTTTCCGGATCCAGAATCAGTAATACGATCCGCACTGGTCACAGAAGAAAATCGACTATTCCATGGGACAAGGGCTATCAACCCACCAAATTTGGTCAAAATTTCACTTTTCGTTTTTGAGTAATTCTGCTAACGGACAAAGTAACAAACATTGGTCCCAAAAGTTAACTGATAGTTCCCAGGGACATGGGCAATCTACTTACCAAATTTGGTCCACATCTCTCTTTTAGATTTTGAGTAATAATAACAACAAGTGTTGCCAGGCACAACAAACCTCTCCCAACAAGTTACTTTATTGCTGTTAAATACTGACTCATTTCTGACATTTAGTGTCAGCGCACAATTAAAGTCTACGCTAATGGCGCAAATGTTTTCAAGTTACACACACTGAAAATCCATGAACTTCCATTTGAACATTCAAGGTCACTCAAAGTCGAAGGTCATGCTGCCAAATGAAAGCCGATATGAGATTTCCTATATTCTGGTAATAGTAAACATCTCTGTCTTGAACGAGTTTTGAATTATAGCCCCCTGAATACCCGTGACCTTGAGTTTGGCCTTTCAAGGTCACTTACGGTTAAAGGCCAAGGTACTAATTAAAAACCCACATGGGAGTTTCTATATGCTGATAATAGTAAATACCTCTCTATCTTCAACCAGTTTTGAGTTATAGCTCCCTGATTATCCGTGACCTTGAGTTTGAACTTTCAAGGTCATTCAAGGTCAAAGGTCTGAGTACCAAATGAAAGTTCATATTATGAGTTCCTGTAAGTTCCTAATAGTAAATATCTCTATTTTCAACCGTTTTCAAGTTATAGTCCTCAGAAAATCTATTACCTTGACTTTGACCTCCCAGGGTCACTCAGTTACCTCTAGAATGTAATCACTTACTTTGGGGAATAGTTCCCACATATCCTGAAAGTTTCATGTAATTTCATTCAGCTGTTTTTCCGTAATGTTGCTAACAAACAAACAAAGAAACAACCAAAAACAATACCTCATTGGTCTCCATCCGGGTGAGGTAAACGTCGGTCCCAAAAGTTAACCGACTTTTCCCTGGGACATGGGCTATCTACCCATCAGATTTGGTCCAAATCTCTCATTTATTTTTGGAGTAATCCTGATAACAGACAAACTAACAAACAAACAGGGGTGAAAACATACTCTCCTTGTCATAATGATGAGAACACCTAACTCATTATGAAGAGTGGTTCGGAAATTACATTTCCCTTGTCAGTTTCCCTCACTCCAGTGAGTGCCACTCTTGTTAAATCTGTATCTAACTCCTTTCAGCTCTAAGTCCCTACCAAGATGAATTCGTCTGGCAGTCGTAAAGATGAACTGCATAATATGTTACTGAAATGAAATTTTTAAGAATGCCCATCGATGTATAGAAGAAGAGTGTTGCGGGAGGTTACAGTTACAGCGAAGAAGGCTTATTTGTGTATTGCCTGCATGTGTTTAACAATCTGTTTTTACTTATGACAATCTCTCCTGTATCTCGCGAGTGCTCTTTCACAAAACAACAGTCCAAAACTTACGAGAAAAGTTGATGTGGGCTGATCTCTACTCTGCTTGACTCACATGCCACCTCATCTGTCTCCACTCCTCACGTTCATGACTTCTATCCATCTCAAAGCCGTCCAGTCCATCAAGACAAATCCTACTCACCATTACCCGATCCTCCTAAATGGCCTAGAAGATGCCCAGCCCAATGCAACACAGTTATAGAGTTCGTTTGAGGTGGTCTTTGTATCTCTTCCTCTGACCCCCACAGAGCGACACGCTTTATCCAGCAGGCATGTGATTGCCATGTCCTGCCCAGCGATGAGTACAGCTGGCAATATATGCGTCAATGTTTTCACATTCAGTGCTCTGCATTACCTTCACAGTGAGGAAGGACTAAGGTTAAGAAGGCCTTTGGTTATTCAGAAGGAAGGGTTACTGTTACGATTAGGAAGGAGGGGGTTAAGATGGTCAACTGTTACATCGAAGTGACTACATTTGCAATTAGGAATGGGGGGGGGAAGTCCTAGTCTTTGTGTTTGCCTTGAATCTCTCATTATATTCAGCTGAGGAAAGATATCTTGTATTATAGGAGGCTATTTGTAACCGTCTTCAGTATAGCGAATGAAATCTTCCCGGGATAGCAAGAATGAATCATATACAGTGTCGTTCGGTTGACGCTATAAGGAGGCCCATCGATACATAGATCGGAGAGAGGGGTGGGAAGGTATAGTGGAGAGGAAGAGGGTTGGAAGGCCTATGTTTATATAAAAGGGAGCTATTATAGTTATGAATGGAAAGGAGAGGAGGTTCAGATGAACTATATGCAGAAGGGGAGCGGGTTACAGTATTATTGGGAAAGGGGTGAGGTTTAGAAGGCGCAATGGTACAAAGGAGGGGAGGGAAAATAACGGTTAAAGAGGGAAAGGAAAGATCGGATTCTTCAGCTTGAGGGCATCTGTCATGAAGTTCTTGCTATACAAGGCGATTTTTATTGAACATATGCTAGACCTCTCATTTTGAAGGGTTATAGGAGAGGCTCCTTCTGACCCCTTTTAACCCTTCAGCTGCACAAGTGTGTTTTCTTACCCACATCTCTGCTGCGGCAAATACAGGAAATACTTGTATAGGGTCTACTCACTGGATATTTTGACCCACTTATACTTAATCAAACATGTTTGTATTTTAGTCACAAAACTTCAGTCATTTTACTAACCTTCGAAACAAACCGGAGGTCCGTAGCTTGTAGGTTTTCCAGGCCTGGAGGGGGTAGATTTCAATAGGAGGTGTTATTTTTTTTGCAACTGGCGAGCTTGAGTCACCCAGGCAGGCGCAAAGCAGTTCCACAAGTGGCCACCATGCTATTTGCAGGACAAAGACTGAGAGGTAACTTCCTTGCTTTATAATCCGAAAAACCAAGTTATTCACTACCTTTTAGTGATAGAGACACTTGTGGCACTGTACTGTAGAATAGTCATAACCTACAAGAGCAAAATCACAAGCATCAAATTAAACGCCAAGCATGGTACTTGAGCGTAATAGAAACTGATGCGACAGCACAACGTTTTCCTTATAAGTTCTGCATTTTCGCACTAATCGCTTACTGTTAATATTTATTACTACAAATTCACTCATAAGGTACCGAAGTAACAGTTTCGCAGAGTTGCCACGTGAGTTTCTTTTTCCCGACTCTTGGCATAGGTTCCACAGCCTGCTCACAAGGCCCAGTAGTCCTTCTATATGTCATATACCTCCATATGTCACCTCTAACGCTTTACCACCGACGCTAACCACTTATTTTTCTACTACTGATTACTACTTATGCACTTCCAAAGAGGGAAGGGGAAGAGGGCAAGAGAGGGGGTGGCAGGAAGGGGGGAGTGGGAAGGCAGGGTAGGGGAAGGAGAGGCAGGTTAATGAGGGGCGGGATAATGTAAGAAAAGTCAGAGCAAAGTAAGGAATAACATGAAAATATGGGAAGAAGGAAGGCAAAGTAGAGAGGGACATGGCAGAGTAGGAAGAGGTAAGGCAGGGAAATGAGAGACAGTTTAAGGTAGGGAAAGGCAGTGTGGACCAAAGAGAGGCAGGATAGAGCAACGAGAGGTAGAACACGATTAAGAGAGGTAGCATAGTGCATGGAGAGGTAGGGTAGGGTAGAGAGGCAAGGTTGTGTAGGAAAAGCCAGGACAGGGTACGGAGGGGCACGAAAAGTTAGGAGGTGGTAAGGATGGTAGGAAGAGGCACGAATAGATGGGAGGAGGTAAGGCATGGTAGGGAGAGGTACAGTAGGACAGAATAAGGAGAGGCAGGGTAGTACAAGGAGAGGAAGGGTAAGGTAAAGAGAGGTAGGGTAGTGTAGGGAATATCAAAGCAGGGTAGGAAGATAGGAAAAGGGCAGGGAGAGACAGGGCAGCCTAAGGAGAGGCAGGATTGGTTGAGGAGAGGCAGAGTAGGGTAAGGAGAGGCACTGTAGTGTAGGGAATGTCAAGGTAGGCAAGAGAGACACGAAGAGTGAAGGTAGGGCAAGGAGAGGTTGGGTAGGGTAGGAAGAGGCAGGGTAGTTTAAGGAGAGGCATTTAATGAAAGCAGAGACATGGCAGGAGAAATTGAGGCAGGGTAGTGTAGGAAAATTCATAGCGACGCAGGAAGAGACATGAAGAGATAGGAAGAAAGAAGGGGGGGGGAGGGTAGAGAAAGGCAGAGCAGAGTAAGAAGAGTCAGGGTAGGATAAGAAGAGGCAAGGTATGGTACGGAGAGGCAAGGCAGAGTAAGGAGATGCCAGTGTAGGCTAAAAAGAGACAGGATAGGGTAGGAAAAGGCAGGGGAGGGAAAAACAGGACACGACAGGGGGTGACAGGGTCAAGCAGGGAGATGCAGGGCAGGGTAAGGGAAGGCAGAGATACTGCTCTTTTTTTATCCTCACTTCCACTTCCTCCGGTTCGGAGACAGTCAGAGGTGTCAGTGAATGATGCAGACTCCATTTAGGCAGCTCGACACCGCTTAGCTGGATTGGCGTGCTTCCAGCCAGTTTGGACTGGGAAAAGTGAGAGGGACGGGGGTAGCTGGGAGAAGCAGGGCAATGACGTGCATCTGTGGTGGCCAGTGGATGATTGAGTGATACTGCACGTTCAGGCAGCCTTGGGGGGGGGGGGACTCATGCAACCCACTTATTGAGGACAATCAAGCTTTAGGTGAGAATACGAGTAACTGAGCGCGAATTTTTACCATATTTCCCGAGGATTGTCAAAATCAAAGGCAGTGGTTCCTAAACTTTTTTGTCCCCGATACACCCAGCTTCAACTCTAAGTCAAACTGATACCTCCTCCCAATTATTATTACTCCTTTAATTATCCATTTCCTGTTGGTAAAGAGAGAAATGAAAACGGCTATGAACCAACAGCTGAATTCTATAGATTCTTTAATTCTAGATTTCAACAAAATAACATTCATGCAAAAATAATATGTATATGAATATATTACCATACACAACGTTGTTCATTTTCTTCAGGATGCCTTTTTGGATACACCAAGACCCCATTTTGATACCCCCTGGTGGTATTGAGACACTACTTTACGAACACCTTGTGTACAAGATAATACTAGAGATTTCCTAAGCTGTATATAATCATTTGAAAGTAGCAAGAATGAAAAATATTGCATGTTCTCTACCTGAACGTAATAAGAAAGCTCAATTTTATAAAGAAAGCATGGAGATGACAGTGGGCACCTCTGACATGAATTTTTTTTTTTTTTTTTCACAAGACATTTGTTGCACGTTCGGACGAACGTTTTTTTGTCACCCAGCATTTTTTAGCACATGAGCGTTTTTTATCGTGAGAGAATATTGTGCTCTGGTAGTGTACCTGTGCCTCCTCATGATGATGGCTGTGCCGAAGAGTGCTGTGTTTGTATATCTAGTTGACTGTTGTCATAAAAAAAAAAAAAAAGTGGATCCATCCCTTGCATGGCATTTGTCCCTTGCATGGCACATTTTACTCCTCGAATGAAGACCTAAAATTTCAATTATCAGTGCTTGTGTATCATGGTAGCTTGCCGTCACCTGTTCTTCTGCAATATATTATTAGATTTTGTCCCTAAGTGTTCATTAAATATACATACAAAAACAATCCTGAGAAAGGGGCCTTAGGCCCCTTTCACACAAGTTTTTTGTCCCGCGACTTAGAAATAAATGCAATGATGACAACGTTCACATGAGCATTCCTTGTTGCACAACATTTGCTGCACAACTTAAAAGTACATGCAGTTAAATACGACCGTTCACATAACGTGTGTGACAAAACTGTCATAACCAGAGCACCCATCACAGCATGCCCAACCAGCAAGCCCACCTCATGACAGGCAGGCTCAGTGGCTACATGGGGCTATGGTTCTGTTCATAAATGCGTTTTTTTTTTTTTTTTTTTTATCTCGCAACAGTTGTGTTCACGTTTCAGACGGGTAGTAGCTTCAGCAAGCCTTTAATCAGTGTGTATTGCATGCATATCTACAGTATATACTGTATATTCACTTTTCACAACTGTGTAGTGGATATGCAATCTCTCTTTCTCTCTCTCTCTCTCTCTCTCTCTCTGTATATATATATATATATATATATATATATATATATATATATATATATATATATATATATATATATATATATATATATATATATATATATATATATATATATATATATATATATATGCCTTCAAACTTCTCTATCTCATATCTCCACCTCCTGTCTGGCCTTTTTCTGCTATGCTTACAATCTCTTGGAGTCCAGTCAGTCAGCCTCTTGTTCCATCGGTTATCCCTAATTCTTGCTGCATGACCAGTCCAACTCCACTTTTATTCTTCTACAACTTCTGTAATGTCTTGAACATCAGTCTGCTCTCTCACCCAAGTTTATCTTTTCTGTCTCTTAAAAATATTCCCAAAACTGACCTACTCATTGCTCTTTGAGAACGGATTAGTTGATTTTCCATTGATTTTGTCAGTTTCCAGGTCTGACAACCACACGTCATAACTGAGATTATATATTCGTTAGATACTTCTCGTTTCATGCATGTTGGCAAGCTACTTTTCACGATGTACCTATGTTTACCAAAAACTTTACATAAAGTTGTAATGCATTTTCTTTTATTTCACTATCAAGGTCTATCATTGGCCAGCTCCACGTTGCACTTATTGTTAGTCACAATTTCTTATTTTTATTATAGTCTTTCTTGTATTCGGCGTTTAATTATGGCAGGCACTTCTACACTTCAGAATTAACCAATTTCAACCAAACCTGGATACAATGACCAGCCTATGACCTAGTTGTGTCCACAAGGATTTATTTGCTAGGCAACTACTCGTTGTCTAGCACCGGCCAATAATCCGCTTTTTTCATATTTTTCACATTTTCAGCTGTAGAAGAATTATTTATGGGTGTAGAAAGCTCTGACTTCTTTACATGTCATCATGAGGTCATTCCCTATCGGAAGAGTTCCATCCATTTTTCTCCTCTCTCCCCTAATTTCTGAGTGACAACCTTGGAAAGAATGGCATCAGCATCCCAAGCAGTCTTGTTTAATTGTGGCAGGCAATTCTATCCTGCAGAATTAACTGATTCCGATTAAACCTGGAAACAATGACCTACCTATGACCTAGTTGTGTCTGGAAGGTTTTGGTTGCCAGGCAACTACTTGTTGCCTAGCAACAGCCCCTTTAGCTTCTCTGTGGCTGTGGATCCAGAAATTGTTGGGACTCCATGGTCGGCCTCAGTACCATTTTTTTTTTTTTTGAAAAAATCGATTCTCGTTTTATTCCCAAATTGAAGAGAAACGTCTGGCAAACCTGGCAATGCAATTATTAGCTTCCTGAACTAGTCCTGAGCTTCGCAAAAAAGTGCAAAAACTTTAGCAAAATGACTGTACATGCCAGTGAAAAATAAGCAGAGGAACAAAAGAACATTACACTAAGAAATATCCACATTTTCACTTCCTAAAAAAATGTCAGTGGTGCTGAAATGGTTTGAAATTAATAGATAAGTGTATTACAAACAAAATAAGTACATTAAAATGGGAGGCTACATTTTTAAATTTACTGTGTTTATGTAAGTCTCGAGTTATTTTTGTAGTCTGAGTGGTTTAGTTTGTGTCCAAATGGAGGTGAGAGATGGTACTTTTAGAGTCTAACCAGATAAGGGTCTTTCTTTGTGTGTACAGGCTGAACAACAGCAGCTAAAATTCGATAGGCCAGCTTAGAGTTGAACATTGTCACCTACCAGCTTGTTAGTTTCAATATTTGCCCCAAGTAATTGTACTTCTCGACTTCTTTAAGAATGTTGTTGCATATTCTGATGATCTATTTCGAGTACTTAGATTAAATATTATTTTTGTTTTATCCCGGTTCACCTTTAGTCCAAGTATGAGACTTGCTCAATTTAGATCATTTAATATTTCTCGTAATGTCTCTACTGTTTCTGAGATTAGGAGTATGACCCCTAAATCTTACATGGTTTAGGTATTCACCATCTAGTTAACTCCTTTATCCTCCCAGTCTAGCCTACTGAGCATACCTTCTAGGCATGCTGTCGATAACTTTGGTGAAATTGTATCTCCCTGACACACAATTTTCATTTTTCCTAGTCATTGTATAATTTAACTGAACAAGTGCCCTCCTTATATAAGTTTTCAAGGAGTTTTACAACCTACTCATTCATTCCTTGTTCCTGTAGTGAATTTATAATTGCTGTGTGTTCATTTGAGTCAAAAAAATTTTCGTGGTTAACAAATCCCATGGAGAGTGGTTAATCATATTCTGTAGTTTTCTTATTTAGCTGATTCACTGTGTGTAGATGATCAGTAGTCAGATAGGATACCCAATTCAGAATCCTGCTTGTTCATGAGGTTCATTTCCTTCTAAATTTGTTGCTATTCTGATCGAAAGTATCTCTCTCTCTCTCTTTTTTTTTTTTTGACAAGCTTATTAAAAGCTGCTCTTTCTATTTCACTGTCTCTTCTTCTTACTTTCCTCTAATTTCATGAGATCGAGGGTCACTTTTGAATACTTGTTGGCTTTGATTGTATTGTCTTTCCCTACTATCTCCACTGATTCTCTTAGCACTTTAGTTAGTCTATTACTCAACCCATCAGTGTCATATGCATCATAACTTAGAGCCTGAAATCTGTTCATTGTTTTTTAACTGAAAGGCTGCTTTGTTTTTGCATACTTCTATTGGGTATATCATTTTGTTTTAGTCTTTTTTTTTTTTTTTTTTCACTTCTGAAATTTGAGACTTCACCAAACCCTGATTCAGAGGTCTGCCACCAGGTGGTGTAGCGTAGCCCAGCCTTGATTAAATACTTTTGCGGGAATTTAAAGCCCTGTGAAATTGTACCTAATACTTAGTTTATAATAATATTGCTATTTATAGAAATCTTTTTTCCTATTCATTCAGTGACATATATATATATATATATATATATATATATATATATATATATATATATATATATATATATACAGTATATATATATATATACCTGTAAAAAAAGAATAACCGGGCTCTCTGGGAATCTTAGCTTGGGGATTAAAATAGTGTGCTGTCTATTTACATATATTTGAATAAATTGTGTGCAGTTAGGAAAAGAAGATTACCTTCAGGACTTCTGATGTGTGTGTTTTAGCATGCTTTAAAGAAGTATGCTGTTCCACTGAAAATAATGTACTGAACGATTGCTTAGTTGGTGAACGAGCCATATTAATCCAAACAAACGGCAGTGTGGTACGACACTATAACCATAGCAAAGTACGAGGAGTTGAAGTGTAAACTTACTAAACTGTGCAATGGAGCCAGGGAAACATTTAAAAGAATTTTTTATGGGAGACTTTGGTTACTAAGATGATCAAGATGTCCAGCAGGTCCGTCTTGTTATGAAAAGTTATACGCCAGGCAGGGCAGCATATCAAAAGGTGCCGCTAAATATGCGGCTACACATCTATTTTCTTTTGTGGGTTCTAACGAATGACAAATATTTTAATCACTGTTATCTTGCTTAATGGATGGTTATAGTACAATTGCCTAGGTTTTGTCTCTATGTTATGCTTACAGAGATGAGTAAACTGATGGAAGCTGAGTATACAAAATAACACTTTTATAATATTATATATAATTAAAAAGAGTCCCATAATTTAATTTCTTTGTAGCATATCATGCCATTTGAATAATTTGATAAGTGAAATATGTTTTGGGGTGTTTTACTTTGTGTTAAAATTAAAAAGAAATTAAGCACTGGCTGCTTTTTCCATGCCTACCCTGCATCAGAGCTGGGCGACAGAAGCGAACCTACAGTAGTGACAGATTTCTGAAACAGGATTTGTTGAAGTGTCTAACTGAATCAGACTGTGCGACCCACCATTCTGTGGTTCCTTCCTATGTTTACTTTGTTGGTAACTGTGAAATTTATCTCTGTGTTATTTTTATATGCTATAATGAAATCTATTTCATTCTTTGTTTTTCTCTTAGGGCTTTTCCACATCCATTTTCTCCTTTGTGTGTGTGTGTGTGTGTGTGTGTGTGTGTTTAACCCACCCCATCCCAGCAGATTTTTAACCAACGACATCCCCCAATCCTGGCAGATTATCGATTTTGTTTTTCTTTTTGGCTAAAACCTCCGCTTTTTATGAGAAACATTGAAAATTCATTGAGAAATCGCTCACCTGAGGTTTAAAATGCTAATACAGGTAACACTACCCTTACCTAGCTGTGTTTTCTATGGGGTCTGGCTCCAGAGAAAACGTGTTCTATGGGAGGGGGTAACTATTGCAAACCACTCATAAAATTTATTTATTTATTTGGTACGAATTTATATGTAGTAAAAAAGTATACTGGTTTTCACACAGTAATACAGGGATATAAGCGTTGTTTCACTCACCAAACACATCAACATTCTGCACCTTTTTTGGCGACATTACTTGATCATCATTTCTGACTGTTTCTTCCTGTAACACTACTCAAACTTTGTCCTCCACACTGTCATCGATTGACGAACCATTCTGGCCTTGAATTTCATACCGTGGCACAACATGTCTTTACCAGCCATGTCACCGGTAACAGGTGAGTTGCCAAAACAATGGTGTGCGGGGGAGGGGAGGTCATGCAGGGTAAGGCATTGTCCCGCCTGGCATTGGGTAGAGGAATGTGTCCTGTGTATACGTACCAATAATCACACACGAAATTTTAATAATGTGCAAATGATGGACATTGCAATTGCGGCGCATTTATATACGTCAACAGCAGTCACAGTGAAATAACGTTCAGACGTATATATAGGTTAATGGGATGCAGCAGGTTAATAATGTGTTCATTATTCACATGTTATACATTTCAACAAAATTTACTAACATTTTACCTCTCTCATTCCTTTCTCCACTCTGAATTTTCCCATTCATGTTTCTCCAATTTTTGATTTGCCAACTTCTGCATTGATGTCTTCCACGAGTATATATGGTCTTTTCTTCTTCCGTAATAAGAGAGACCTCATTTCTTCACCTAAGCTTTGAGAAGCCAGTGAATATACAGTAGGCCCTCCACACATTCGCAGGGGTTGGGGGACACAGAGCCCTGCAAATGTTGATTTTCCACAAATGTTTGGCACACCCCCCTCCCCAAATGTCCCTACAGCCTCAAATCACCCCTTGTGAACAAGTGTGCACATACTGTACCTAATAAACCATATCTGGGACCTGAAAACAGCATAAAATATCAGAAATAGTAACAGACCAACTGTATAAAAAAAGGTGACTAACAATACATGTAAAGTTTTGATTGGGCATGGCTGTACTATACTAAGTTAAGGTAAATATGTACCTGGTGACTTAGACTCCCTTGAGTGAGTTCATCTTGTGCACATCCCCGTGAGTGTGGGCAAGTCATCAGCTAGTTATTTACCCCAACTTCTTACAACCATACTCATTCAGTTCTGAGTGAACTCACCATTGTCCTTGAAGTTTTGGTGGACGAACTCTAACGACTTGTGATGATGATGATGATGATGATCAACATGACATCGATGACACTGAAGATGAGCAGCCATGCAGCTATCAGTGACAGATGACTGGATAAGATGATGTGGAGTGTAACTGCATTGCATGAGGAGTCTACATGTGCATAGACTCAACCTCGTGTCTACTGCTAGCGTCATCACCGAGTGGTGGTGGATCATCGGTATCATCCTCAGAGGCAGGTGGAGAGGTCAATGCGCCATCAGAGTCAGAGTGCACAGGTTAAGGGTCAGACACAGGTTGAGGTTCAAGCATAGATGCAGGCTCCTCAGCCTCAGGTGTGGTAGAGGAGATGAGTGCGAGATAGCAGAAAAAGAAAGAGGTCATGGTTTCTTTGAGAAGAACATTGTGATAGGCAACTGAGACCGCCTCTGCTTCATGTCATCAAACAGTGTTTTGTAGGGGATTACGCTCTGATCCATGGCACTCGTCACCATCAACGCCGTCACCAATGATGGGTCCATATAATAGAACAATTGTTTCAGTTGTGGGGTCGTCCTCATAGTCTCCCCCAGCTTTTCAAGGGTGAGGGCTTGGTGCTGTGGGACATCATCAGAATTCTCCTCTGCATCCTCCTCCTCGCTCACTGACCACACAAGCTCCACCAGTTCTTCATTGGTGAGGGCCACATCATGTTCTTCTACCAGCTCCCTCACCTCACCCTCCTCCATATCCTCAAACCCTTCACCACCTACTGGCCTTACCAACTCCACTGTCTTCCCCATGGCCTAGTTCACCTGCTGCCGAGGAGCAAATCCCGCAAAATCCCAGACGCATTCTGGCCACAAAGCCCTCCCATGGCCATTAACCTGTGGATTTCGAGCCACAGCTCAGGCTGTGCTGACCGTGCTAACTACTCCACCCCTACGCAAACTTGCACACGGAGCTACGCAAAGACAGAGAGAGAGAGATTTTTTTCTTTTCATCAGATGATGCCCTGGATGTTTATCTTCAAGTTTATGATAAAAAAAAAAAGTATTTTTATTCACTTTTTAAATACTCCCCCACATAAACTTATGCATGGCCCTACGCAAAGGCAGAGAGAGAGAGAGAGATTGTTTCTTTTCACCAGATGATGCCCTGTATGCTTGTCTTCAAGTTTATAATAAACAAAAACTAAAAAAGAAAAAACTTCTTTTTCTTAATTTTTTGCAGACCACGGGGTGGGAAAGAAAGAGAGTAATTGCGCAATCCTCAGGTTAACTGTCTCAGGGTACAAATCCTTCAGGGTCTCCTGCACCACCGTGAAGCAGTCGGTGATGGTGAACCCCTTCCAATAGTCCATGACACTCAAGTCGGGGTTCGCATCCAAAGATGCATAGAGCCTCTGCCTTGACCTCTGGGTCTAATAGGCCTTGAGAGCAGCTATTACACCCTGGTCAAGAGGTTGTATCAGGGAGGTTGTGTTAGGTGGCAAAAACACAACCTCCACATCCTCACACATACCCTCGAGTGACTGTGGGTGGCCCGGAGTGTTGTCCAGGAGCAAGAGGAATTTGCAAGGAAGGCCCTTCTCCTGAATGTAGGACCGCACCTCCGTCAGGAGACAGTGGTGGAACCAGTCCAGAAATATGCTGCTGGTGGTCCATGCCTTCTTATTGTGCATCCAGAACACTGGCAGGAGATTTTTGTTGCGTCGTTTCATTCCTGACTTATAAATAAATCCTGGCTTTATCATTTGGCCAGTTGCACTTGCACACATCAATAAGGTGCATTGGTCCTTAGTTGCCTTGAACCCAGTGGCCCTTTTCTTCTCCTTTGAGACAAAGGTCCTAGCAGGCATTTCCTTCCAATAAAGGCCTGTCTCGTCAACATTCCATACCTCCTTAGGCCTATATCCTTTCTCATCAATTATTTTCTTAAGTGCTTCAGGGAATGCTGCTGCTGCCACATGGTCGGCCGACGCAGGTTCCCGTCACTTTCAGATTGTGAAGGGAAAATCACCTCGAATTTATTGAACCAGCCTTCTGTGAATTCAGGATGGGTGGTTGTGGCTGGTCCATGGTCTGCGTTGGTGCTTGGGGTGTCGGGTTCGGGAAGTGAACTGGTCATCATGTCGTACAATGCCTTCCCCTTTGACTGAATTGCATTATTGTCTATGGGATTTCCTTCCCTGCTCTGGTCACTGATCCACACAAACAATGCATGCTCCATTTTGGACATCACAATGTCTCTCACCTGCGACACTTCCTTTGCCAAGGGTGGTGCAGTGGATGCCAACGTCGCCCTGATCTTTTCCTCACTTCTATTTATGTACTGCACTGTGCTCTCATTCACTTTAAATAATTTCCCAACCGCAGCATAGCTCATACCCTCCCTACATTTGTTCAGCACTTTCACCTTCTCCTCCAGGCTCATTAATTTCTTTTGCTCGTTTAGTGATGGGCTCACTGCGAAAAGATGTGGCACGCTTGGGGACCATGCTTGCGGAACAACACAAACACACATGGGACAAAGTTATCACGAGTAAATCGCATGATAGGGAACTAATTCACTCACAAAATAGTGAAGCAATGCACTTCTTACCTTTGGAAATGTGACAGCACAATTAGTGGGGGCAACACCAGAATCAAGGGCGGTTTGGCATGTCACCGTAGAAGCAGCGAAATGACCACAACAGTGGCAGGACACAGACTGAGAGGGAGACAGAGGAACGTGGGAGTGCGGTGGTTTGGTGCAGGCCTGTTTCCATGTGAAATGACTCACAAGCATCTGCACGGTGACACTTTCCGATGCGAACGAATTCTTGGCTCCACAGAGGGGAAATCTGCAAATGTTCGAAGTCCATAAAAGTTAATTCTGCAAATGTGCAGGGCCTACTGAACTTCCACCTTTTTCAGGGTGTATCTTTTTGCCACTGCCACCTAGAGCATCCCCGGGTGGTGGATAGGGGAAGTTCTTGGAGATATATGAAGTACTGCCTTTGACTGAGCTGACCATGGGACCCCTCTATAGATATATAATGCTCTATCGTACATACTGAATAAGGTGACATAAAAATTATATCGTACCAGAAACTCTGTGGCAGGAAGGTTAGATAATTTGCCACAGTCCAATGTATCTATATACCTAGGCTGCTTCCCCCAAAGGGAGGTAGCCGAGACAGGACAGCACACCCCCATTTTACTCATACACACACATTTATTCATATCTTAGCCCTAAGAACAGAAGGAACAGATACTCACTGCACGAGGGTCAACTGCTCAGTGCAATCAGCGACATCCGCGGCAGGGGCTGACAGCAGATCTGGTTAACTCCTGTCACATCATAATGGACCCATCACCTTACCCACACCTAACCTGAACAGCTGATCAGACCTAATGCGGGAGAATACGCCCTCAGGGCCGCATCGCCATTTATTCATTCACAGTTTCCCTCCAATCATTCCTATCACATCCAGCCACTCTTCCTTGCTCACCAGACATCCCTCTCACATCTAACGCTTTCTTCACACTGCCCATCCATCCTATTTGTGGTATCCATCTCGGCTTTACACCTCTCACGTCCGATCCAGTGATCTTTTTCATCAATCGCTGTTCGTCCATTCTCTCCACATGCCCAAACCTTCACAACACTCTCTGCTCAACTCGATTAACCATCTCCCGCATAACTCCAGTTCTCCTTTGCAGTTCATCATTTCTCACGATCCATATGCGTCACTCTACACATACTCCTCAGATACCTCAGCTCCATTACATTCAAACTTTTCCTCTCTCCTACACCCATATTCCATGTTTCAGCCCCATGTAATACATTTGGTACCAGTACACACTTATACAGCCTTCTCTTTACATCCATTCTAAGTAACGACATCTAAACACTTTTTTCATTCCTACCTGCACCTTTTCTACTTTATTCATGCTAAACTCAACTTCTTCATCAATTCTTCCATCCACAGCAACATTTGACCCTAAATACTTAAAACACTCTTCCTCCTCAAGCAACTCACCATTCAAAACTATATTCATCCTCCTACAATCTACAAACCTAGTACAATTCATCACTTTACTCTTAATCTCATTTACTCTCAATTTCCTCCTTTAACACACCCTTCCAAACTCCTCTACCAACTGTTTCAATCTCTCCTCCAAATCAGCCACCAGTGAAGTAACATCTGCAAACAGTAGCTACTTAAGACTCCTCTCTACAGAATCCCCCCGGCCAAAATATATTCCACTGGTTTTATATATATATATATATATATATATATATATATATATATATATATATATATATATATATATATATATATATACAGTATATATATATATATATATATATATATATATATGGTATTAGGATGGTCCTTAATTTTCACCTTGAAAAATGTGCTTCAGCTTCTATGGAACTTCATTTCTACTGATAAAAAAATGGTGTTTGCAAATCTTCACGCTTATTAGATAATTTTAACTCGTCCCGCATCATGTTCAAAGTCATACTATTATGGAGTAATGTTAATATGCCGTTGGGTTACCTGGGTCACCCTCTTTGCAGAGTATTAGCCCCTTACTAGGGGGGAGGGGATCATGGGAACTCAACTCCCACTCACCGTTGCCTAGTTTTATGGCTTGTAATTGCTGCCAGCTGTAGCCTTCTTTGCATATGGATAAACTTGCCTGTGTTGCTCAGTGACTCTTCTCCAACTTTCTGCATTCTTTATAGACAGGTTCGTATTTGGGGATACGATTCCGTGGCACAGATGCAGGAATGTAAGCCCTCTCCCAGAATCCCCCTAGTTGCTCAGACAGAACACATGCTGAATCCCTCAGTGTTCGTGTGTATTCATATCATGAAGAAAAATCGCACTAACACTTCTCCACAGGAAGGTAACTTGCTTCCAAGCAGTGTTTCACTTGGTTGGCCAACATGCCAAATCTTGGTTTTCCTCCATTTCTTTACTGGCATTGACAATTCCACTTCAGTCAGAGTGAATAAGTGCCCGTAATAACTCAAAAGACAAATTCCTGAAAAAAGAAAAAGATACGGGTATTACTTAATTGCAGCCTCCAATAAAGGAACACAAACACTTTTTCAAATAACAAAAAAGATTCTCCCCACAATAATTTTCCTCACTCGGGACAAACTTTGGGTAAGATGCGGCACCAGTAAACTTTCATCCAGTTCGGCTAAATTTTGGTGTTTGAAGAGTTTGCACCTAAACTCAAAATATACACTGCCAATCCCCCCCCCCCCCCCGTTAGTAAAAAGGACCACCCTATATATAAATGTACATACCTCCGTGCCACAAACTTAAACTGAAATGCTCAAGCTTGTAGACCATCCGGTATTTTTCAGTTTGATATACTACCTAATGGGGCACAAATGTTTAGTGATGGACCTGGGTGTTAAAATACAAGGCTTCTTCACACTCTGCGTATCTGAACTTTCAACTCAAACAGTGACTAAGTTTAACAGTTTGGTCATTTCACATTTTTGCTGTCGTATGCTGCACCCTGAACAAGATTGTTCCTAAATGACTGCAGCAGGATTCAGGTAGAAATGTACCGTCCTTCCTTTATTCTTTTGGAAATGTTAAACTAATTAATCTCTAATTACTATTATTATTAAGTTTAAGATCAGTTTGGTTCAGAATTTGAAGTATTCGATTAAACAAGCATAGAATTTAAATTTTCAACAAAACCACTCCAACCTTTCTTCCGTTTTATTTTCAAGTTAAGCCTTATAAGCCCAACGTTCCTTTCTTTTATATTAGAAGACACTCATCTTCCATAAAGTAACATCTGTTTGCCACACACACACACACACACACACACACACATTGTGGGAAATTTATACAAGCACTTGGGAAAGAGGTGAATATGAAGACCTGGCTGAGAGTACAGTTCAGAGTTTAAGAGCATTACTAGCCTACATAGAATGGAGGAGAAATCTGAAAGAATTATATTAACTGGAGATTTCAGTACAAATATAAATTGGAATACTCTAGATATAAAAAGCCAGGAAGGCTGTTGGGACCAAAAGCTCCTGGACCTTGTGCAGGAGTTTTTCCTGACACAACAAGTAAAGGAAAACACCAGAAAAAGAGGACTTTATGCACCATCAGTACTAGATTTTATATTTACTTGTCAAGAAAATGATATTGGCAATAATATGTATCACCCCCCATTCGGCAAAAACGACCATGCAGTATTAAATTGCAACATCAGGATTGCATATGACTTAGTTAATAGTGATGAAAGATACAAAAAGAAAATAAACTACAAAAAGAGCAACTACCATGACCTAAAGAAGTACTTCTTTGAACCAGATTGGGGAAAAGAGCTTAGAGGAAATTATATGTTATAGGCATATATAGAAATTTCTGTGAACTTTTATGAAATAGGAGTCCGAAATTATATCCCACAACACAAAGAAGCAGAAATGAAAATAAAGAAATGGTTTAATAAAGAATGTAAAAAATAAAAAAAATAAAAAAAAAGCTTGTTGTGGAATAGATACAGAAGACAATAGTGAGAGGGCATATAATAACTATAAACAGGCAAGTAACAATTATACAAGAATAAGGAGAGAAGCTCAAAGACAGTTTGAGGAAAACATTATAAAAGCAATAATCAACCGAAGTTATTTTACAGCTACATCCGAAGCAAAACCAAAGTAACAGATAAAATACAATCCATTACAGACGAGGGGATAATCTATACACAAGAGAAATATATTTGTGAGGCACTAAATAAAAACTTCCAATCAGTTTTTACAGAAAGAAATAATTTTGAGAAGGATAATATGGACCATGCATGCTCACACATATTACCAGATGTACAAATATCAGAGAAAGAAAGACAGGAGGACTTCAGTAAATTATCAAAGGAAAAGCAAATGGTCCTGACGAAATTTCATGTTGGGTGCCACAAGAATATGCAAATGAGTTAAGTAGATCAATATTTTTAATATTCAAGGAATCCTTGGGTCAGTGTAAACTACCTGATATTTGGAGGAAAGCAAATATTGTTCCCCTATTCAAAAAAGGCAATAGACAAAATCCACTCAACTACTGGCCAATATCATTAACCAGTGTTGTAAGATACTGGGAAAGCTGATATGAAAAGTTGGGTAAACCATCTAGAACACAATATGGTCACAGAAAAGCAGTTTGGTATCAGAAAGGGAAAATCATATGTTACTAATCTATTAAGCTACTATGAAAGAGTTGCAGAAACATTACAGAAAAGAGAAGGGTGGGTGGACAGTATCTATCTAGATTTCAAAAAGGCACCAAAAGACTTTTATACTGTACCATCAAGGAGGAATCCGAGGCAGACTGTACTGTTGGATGCAACATTTTCTCAGAAAAAAGGAAATGAGAACAGTACTAAAAGGAAATTCTCATCATGGAGGGAAGTGATTCGTGGAGTTCCACAGGGCTCAGTGCTGAAACCAGTTATGTTTTTTAGTGTATATAAATGACATAGATAGTAACATTGGAGATGAAATCTATTTAAATATGTTTCTTGATGATGCAATAATACAAAGGAGAATTACTAATACAGACTCTTGTAGAGAGCTACAAGAAGAATTAAAATAATACACTTCATGAATGGAGTAATAAATGGCAAATGGAATTCAAATGTGGACAAGTGTCATTTAATTAAGTTTGGTAAAAGTAAAAGACCAGATTGGCATTATAAGTTAGGAAGTAAAACCCTACACATATCAGAAAGAGAGAAGGAATTAGGTGTGATTATCAATAACAGACTATCTCTTGTGGACACATCGTGAGAAGGTACTGTACAGAACATGTATACACTACTTGCAAATATGAGAACAGCATTCACAAACATAAATGAAGACATGCTGAGAAAGATAATAACATCATTCATCAGAGCAACCCTGGAGTTTGCATCAGTAATCTGGAATTCTCATCTCAAGAAACACATAGATAAGACTGAAGAAATTCAAAGGGCTGCTACAAGATGGGTACCAGGCTTAAAGGATCTAAGCTACGAAGAAAACGGCTAGAAAAACTGAATCTGCCAACACTACAGGAGAGAAGGAAAAAAGGAGACATGATTATGCAATGTAAATGCATATCAGGGAAGGAAAAAATAGACATGAATGAGCATATAACCTATGGGTAAGCATCAGTAAGAGGACACTGCAAAAAACTGCATAAAAGGAGAGGTGACAAAGACGTAAGGAAATTTAGTTTCCCAAACAGGGCAACTGATCAGTGGGATGCAATACCGGATGAAACAGTGTGTGCCAAGAACAATTCATAAATTTAAGGATATATATTATAAAAATACTGTAGTTTAGTACACGGGACAGTACGAGCTTGACTCATTCCTGTAAAGACACAATTAGGTAAGAAATTTTAGGTAAGGACACACACACACACACACACACACACACACACACACACACACACACACACACACACATTTGCATTTCATTATAATAACCTTGATCTTAAAGTATACAGATTCCAACGTAGGATATGCACAGAATATAAAAATTTACCTAACATGTCAAACACCAGACACAAGGAAAAGTGTCCTTTCTTCTCTCCGTCGTGTCAATAGTTTGTTCAGAACCGCCTTCAGATCAAGACTGTCAGGTCTTCTAAAATGAACACAGACACATTGTGTGGTTCAACCGGTTGTGAGTCACTGTGCTCCTCAAGTAAGGCTCTCGGTCTGTAGATAGAGTTGCAATAACAAAACACAAAACCATACTAAAGCCGTGTTTTTGTCGTCCAAGCTGGAGCTTGGGATTCGAAGCGCGTCTTGGGGCGCTTGGTTTCTGTCCGCAAAAACAGTCCAGGATATGTAGAACCGAAAAATTACGTCCCAATCACAAAGTAAACAGAGGGGTTCGCTGAAGACGATCTTCTGACAAATATGTAACTTACATGTAGCCGTTATTTGTGCTGAACTAGCACTATATGTCGGTAATATTAGCCACTTGCATCCTAATATTATGTACATAGTGCTAATTTCATGATATTTATCATATATGTGTCCTTGCTGGCCAATCTTACCCAAGCTACGCCAAGACTGCTCCAGACCACGCTTGTGTAAGATACGAAGACGATCTTGGTTTCGATGACAAATGCTTAGGCCGGCTTGGTATCACTTTGGCTGACAAAAATGGGGCACCTTGGTTTCACCGAAGATAGCTTCGAATCCGATCCATCAGCTTGGATGAAAAAAACGTGGCTTTATAAACACAGTAGAAAGAAAATGAACTCAGGCGGAGTCGGATGCATGGTCGTGGAGGGTATTGACGTGTTTTTCGTTGCGCTCTTCTCTAGCTTTGTAGGGCTGCCTCACCGGCATTACTTGTTTTTTTCACCCTTCTGGTGACGCTTAGGATTAGCTAGTTCTCAGTCACCTCCCTTCCCTGTTAGTTTTGAACAGTAGGTGTCTGTTCTAATAAACTGAATTTACCTTTGCTTATCGCCCACGGAGGGTCCCCCCTACTGATCACTCTGGGGCGTGAATAAACACGGTCGGGCCTCCCTGGATGGTTTGAGAGAGCAACCTCAGACTTAGGTGTTAGGTCCCAGGGTGATAGTCCTTTGCTTGTTTTCTCTCCTTCCCACTTCCCCCGTTATGGGGGAGTGGTACTATGACGGACACCCCTACTGCCTCCCCCCCCTTCAGGGGGGAGGTGGTCCTGACCGACCCCTGACTGATCAACGGACAGACAGCCCCCAGACAGAACGGCCCAAGACTCGTCAGCCTCTTGACATCAATGTAAATAATGCAGAGTTTGTAATCATCCATGCTCTAGGTTCCACTCCCTTGAGCAGTCTCAATCCCTTCATGATCAAGAAGGTTATTGATGGCTGTGCTGGGGAGGTGGAACAAGTGAAAAAACTTGTGAATGGAGACCTCCTTGTCAAGACGTGTAATTCCTCCCAAGTTAAGGACTTGTTGAATTGCGCAAGTTCCACTGCTATGATGTTGAGGCCAAGAGCCCAACATCCATGAATTCCTGCAAGGGTGTTATCACTTGCAGGGATCTCATGATGATGAGTGAGGAAGACATCATAGAGGAACTTGCTCAGCAAGATGTCATTGATGCCCGGTTTATAATTAGATTTTCCGAAGGCATGAGGATGAAGACGGCCACCACTGTTTTGACTTTCGGCAAGGTTTCACTCCCAGCACATGTCAAAGTTGGCTATGGAATTGTTAATGTAAGACCTAATATCCCCAATCCACTCCGTTGCATGAAGTGTCAATTATATGGGCACGTTGCTAAGAATTGTCGGGTTTCACAGTCAGTGTGTGGCAAATGTGCAACACAGGGTCACGATGCTGAGCAATGCACATCAGAGACTATCTGTTGCTTTCACTGTAAGGGTGCTCACTCCACTTCCTCTAGGGATTGTCCCAAGTGGAAGGAGGAGAAAGAGGTCTGCACAGTGAAGGCGACTGAGGGTGTCTCCTACTATGAAGCAAGGAAAAAGGTGAAGGAGTTGCATGGAACTCCTACGCCGAATAGGTCCTATGCTTCGGCGGTGATGTCCCGTCCCATGATGTGCTTTGCTGTGACACAGACTGACCCTGAACCGGTTCCTCTTGCCACACATTCTACCTCTCCATCTCAGCCTCCTGTCCAATCCACCTCTCAGCCTGATACCCCTGTTACAACTTCCTACTCTCAGGCTGCTGCTGCTTCTCAGTCAGTCAAGCCTAAAATGAAGCCTGACGACTCTTGTAAGAGTAATATGACCACCCTTACTAAGTCACGACCTCATGTTCTTCCTGCTCCTGGCCCAGCGAGGGAGAGGAAGGGTAGCTCTTCCTCGGTGGAATCTGGGACCCTCATAATTGATGAACATATGGAGGTTTCCGTAAGCAAGCACGTGGATAGGTCTGCCGGTAGTTGCTCGCCTTCTGGCGGGTGGCAAAAATAGCCTAAACACATTGGCCCCCAACATTAATCTTAAACCGTCGCTTTCACTGTATTACAGTGGAATTGTAGAGGTATTGGGAATAAATTACATGATATAGCAATCTTGCTTTCCATACACAGGCCAGACATTCTTTGCTTACAGGAGATGTGCCTGGAGGATCATCCTGATCCTCCACAGTTCAAACACTACCACCCGTATAGAAGATATGAAGGTCACGGAGTAGCCATATACACACACAAATCACACCCACAAACGGAAGTGATTCTAAATTCTACTCTGGAAGCGGTCGCATACAGAGTAAAATTTAATAACACGTATCTGCCTATTTGCTCTCTGTACTGTCCTCCACATGGCCTCATTGATAGTGATGCTTTATATTCACTATTTGAACATCTGCCTGGGAATAAGTTAGTGTTGGGCGATTTTAATGCCCATCACTATCAATGGGGTAGCTTGAGGATTGATGGTCGTGTGGAGCAAGTAGCCGACCTAATACTACAGTCCAACCTCTGTCTTCTGAACGATAGTAGAGCGACTCGTGTAGATGATCTTACTGGTAACTTTTTGGCCATTGACTTATCTTTGGCCTCCCCTGGTATACATCAAGATTTCTCATGGGACCATTACGACGACTCCTTGGGAAGTGATCATTTACCCATCTGTCTTTCTTATACACGCGACATCGTTTCGGACCCTCCACCTCCAAAATTTAACTATAAGAAAGCAGATTGGGGATCCTTCTCAAGGATCACCAATATAGATATATCTGGGGAGACCATTGATGTTGAGGTCGAAAATTTAACCCAATCCATATTACACACAGTGGGGCTGCTATTCCCAAGACTTCTACAGTTCATGCGAAGCATAGAGCACATTGGTGGACGCCGGATTGCCGACAAGCATTAAGAAAACGCAATAGGAGATACAGGATTTTTGACAGTCAGCCTACAGAGGAAAATTTCATTGCATACAAACAAGCACGGGCTGAGGCAAGGTGAATAATAAGAAGGGCCAAACGTGACTCCTGGCAGTCCTTTGTGTCCACGGTGACTCATACAACACCATTAATGGCCATTTGTTCTCACACAAACTAACGGCCTGATACACCCTGGCTCCCTGACTAATCTGAACTGTCCTGGTCGTGGAACGGCCACTTCAAATGAGTCCCCCACCTTCGACTCCACCTACCCGTACAACCCAGAACATTCCAGGGCCTGGGAAAGAACTCACATTTTCTCAAACAATAATGCACATATATTAATACCATATAACATTATTGACAAGAACTAATTCCTAGGGTAAGATAGAATAATAAAACAGACATGCCAAAATATCCAGAATTCTCCATACATCTCCAGGTTTTCAAAGTTAACCTAATCCTATGGCACAACACTAAATTTCTAGAAAATTTCTCACGTCTCCTGATACAGAACACTACCCTAATCCTGCTAGTGTAACAATTTGTAACGTCAATTTCTTGTAAGTGATTTTATGGCAGTAACTGATAATAGTAAGTGAAGTAGAGAGAGAGAGAGAGAGAGAGAGAGAGAGAGAGATGTCTGTCTATCTATCAATCTAGCTATCTATCGATCTATCTATTTATCTGTCAGTCTATATATATTTTGCTGAAATGTTTAACATGAGAATAATGAACACATTCTTCCACAAAAGAACAGGGAGAAAGTGGACCTCGAGAAGCCCAAATGGAGAAACAAAGAATGAAATCGACTTCATTATAGCAGATGAGATTAACACGATCACAATTGTCACAGTTATCAACAAAGTAAATATAGGTAGTGATCAGAGAATGGTGGGTTGCACAGTCAGATTCAATTTCAGAACTGAAAGAAAGAAGATGGTTAAAGATAACAAAATATGTCCAATAATGGTAATCGAAAACAAAGCAGCCTTTCAGTTGGAAATAAGGAACAGATTTCAGGCTCTAAGTAATGCTGAATGTGACACTGATGAGCTGAATGACAGACTGACAAAAGTGCTAAGAGAATCAGCGGAGGTAGTAGGAAAACCTAATAGAACCAAAGCCAAGAAATATTCAGAAAAGACACTCGAGCTTATGAAAAAACGAAAGGAAATGAAAGTAAAAACAAAGAAAGACGAAAGACAACGAGCGGAATGAAATAAGTTTATCAACAAAAGACAAAGACAAGAAAAAAGAAAGAAACATGGATCAGATCAAAGAAACCATCAAAAATGGAAAAAGTCTGAAAGAGGTCCGAAGTAAAATGGCACTAGGAAAGCAGCAAATGACATCACTGAAAGAAAAAAAAAAGGTGAAATCATTAAATGCAGAGATAAGATGGTGAAGAGAGTTGAAGAATTTTACAAAGAACTGTGTGCATCAAAGACAGTTGTACAAATACCTAACTTTTCAGTTGACACAAGTGAAATACCTGTGGTAACACCAGACGAAGTAAATATTTGTCTTAAAAATATGAAAAGAGGGAAGGCTCCGGGAGAAGATGGAATAGTAACAGATTTACTGTTGGATGCAGGAGTAGAAGTACAAAATAGGCTTGCTCACTTATTTACCCACTACGTAAAACAAGAAAAGTCCCAGAACATGGTGTAATGCAATAGTTATTTTACTCTAGAAAAGATGTGACTCAAAAGAGTAACTATCGACCAATTAGTTAATTATCAGTCATTTACAAACTCACCACTAAAGTCCTTACGAACAGAATAACAACAATTTTCGAGGAAAATCAACCTCGTGAACAGGCAGGATTCCAAAGCGGGTATTCGACCACTGATGAATCAGCTAATCGAGAAAACTACAGAATATAATAAATCACTGTGCTTAGGTTTTGTTTATTACGAAAAGGCTTTTGATTCAGTGGAGCACATAGCAATTATGAATTCATTGCGAGAACCAGGAGTGAATGAGAATATTGTAAAACTGCTCGAAAACATATATAAAGAGGGAACTGCTACAGTTATATTATATAAGGACTCGGAAAAATTTAGATTGAGAAGGGCGTACGTCAGGGAAATAAAATTTCACCAAAATTATCTACAGCATACCTAGAAAGTATTTTCAGAAAGCTAGACTGGGAAAACAAAGGAGTGGACATAGATGGGAGAAAAGCCAAACCATTTAAGATTTGCAGATGACATTGTCCAAATCTCAGAAACACCGGAGGCATTGCAAGAAATGTTAGATGACCTGAACAGAGAAAGTCTGAAAGTAGGACTCAAGATGAACAGGAGTAAAACTAAAGTAATGTTTAATCCACAAACACCAAAGAGCGTCATCAGAATAAGCGATGAAATTCTTGAAGAAGTTGAGGAGTACAACTACTTGGGACAAATACTAAAACTAACGCAAGATCATGATAGCGAAATAAAAAGACGCATTACAATTGGATGGAAAGCTTTCGGTAAACATATAGACATTTTGAAAAGTAGCTTCCCAGTTTGTATGAAACGAAAAGTATATAACGAATGTATAATTCCAGCTATGATGTATGGCCGTGAGACCTGGAAACTGACAAAATCAATGGAAAATAAATTAATCCATTCTCAGAGAGCAATGGAAAGGTCAATGTTGGGAATATCTTTAAGAGACAGGAAAAGATTAACTTGGGTGAGACAGCAGACTAAAGTCAAAGATATTATAGAAGTTATAAAAGAACAGAAATGGTGGGCAGGCCATATAGCAAGAAGAAAGGACAACCGATGGAGCAAGAGGCTGACTGACTGGACACCAAGAGATTGTAAGCGTAGGAGAAAAAGGCCAGACAGGAGATGGAGAGATGAGATAGAGAAATTTGCGGGGAAAACGTGGCAAAGAGTGACTCAGTCAAGGAATTCGTGGAAAAGGTTGGGGGAAGCCTTTGTTCTGCAGTGGACTAGTTATGGCTGATATATATATATATATATATATATATATATATATATATATATATATATATATATATATATCATTAGCCATTGAGTATCCACTGCAGGACCGGCCTATCCCGACCGAAGTCGGGATGATACAGCCAATGTATCTCTACCAAGTGGCTTAGGCTGTCTGGTAGAGATTGTATGTAAGGTGAGAAGTGCTTGTACGTGTAATTGTAGTGCTGGAGTGGCTATGGATGTGTGTGTAGTCTGTGAACCAAGTGTAATCAGCCAACGCAGGCTGACCGGGTGCAAGCATACTTTACAGTAAGCGACACTGGTTCAACCACAGCACCCCTTGTGTCCGCCAATGCAGTATGGCAGGGCGCAAACCCTGGTTCACCCGTGTATGAAATTCCATATATATATATATATATATATATATATATATATATATATATATATATATATATATATATATGCAGAAGGGGAAAGGATACTCGAGTTTGGGGAGGCTACAAACATGATTGTGTGCAACACATACCGGGTATTTTAGGAAAAGAGACAGTAGGTTAATTACGTATGAGTCCGGGGAAAATAGCAGTCAGATAGATTATTTTCTGGTTAGGAGGGCCGATAGGAGGTTAGTGAGGGATGGTAATGTTATAGGAAGTGAGGAGTGTGTGCAGCAGCACAAACTACTGATTTGTGATATGGTGCTTAAAGAACGAGTGATGAAAAAGAGGACTTATGTACCTAGGAGGAAAATATGGAAGTTGAAAAACTAAGTAGTAAGGGATGCCTTCTGTAGCAAGTTGAGGAGAGTGGTGGCTGAACAGGGAGCTGTAGACAGAGGCGTTAATGAGCAGTACAGAGCACTCAAGAACAATCTCTTGAGAGTTACTGATGTAACATGCGGTTGGACAAGAGGACCACCAAGACATAAAGTAACTTGGTGGTGAGATGAGGGTGCAGAAGCTGCAGTTAAGGAGAAAAGAAGGCTTTTCCGGGTTTTCCGGGAAGGGAAGAAGGGTGGTAGCAAAGAAGAATATTTGGCTGCCAAGCGTAGGGCTAGAAGAGAAGTATACAGGGCAAAGTCTGAGTCACAGAGACTTTTACTTACCTAAATCATGGGGAAAGGAAAAATATGATATTTAGGGTGGCAGGTCAGGTGAAGAGGGATAATCGGGATATTATAGGTGAGCAGTGTGTGAAGAATGATGAAGGAAGGGTAGCTGTGAACAGAGAGGATATTAAAGATGCATGGAGAGAGCATTATAACCGGTTGTTGAATGAGGAGTTTGAGTGGAACAGAGAAGGTTTGGAGCCAGCAGATCCAGTGTCTGGCCCTTGCCCTTTGATTGATGCTGCTACTGTGAGTGAGGCAATAGGCAGGATGAAGGTGCAGAAGGCAGCAGGTGTGTCTGGGTTTGTCACGAGTTGGCACGAGAATAAGCTCGTGACATTGAACTTTGGTGGGAAACCGCAAATTCTAGTGGAATCCCAGTATTTATCACTCAGTTTAACCGCCATGTATTCACCCGATCGGGAGTGTTTTCAGAACATATTTCACTGTTTCATAAGTGATCGTTCTTGTGTGCGACATTAGCGCTTCCGCTGAGTGATTTGTTATGGGCGTGTTTCGCTCACTTCTAGCCGTTAGCAAGTGCGGCCCGACACTCGCCTCTCTCACACAGTTTGAATTTAGTCAGGATTTGAGCGCCGTGGAAGCAGATTTGATTGGGCCCAGTGTGGAGCAGTGCCACCGTTGCCCAGCGAGTTCCTGAATTCCCTCCTAGTGTGAGCCGGCGAGAGGTTCAGCGTCTGTGGCAGCGTCCTTCCTCAGCAATGATGCCCAGTCCATTTCGCTTAGCCCACTCTCTGACCAGTATTTCTTTTCGTATTTTCCTAGGTTTAAGAGTTTAGCTTTTGAGTGACTGAGTGAGTGTGTTCTCCTTATTTTGAATTCATTTTGAAACATGTAACATAAATTTGTTTCATTGTAATTAATAAATTAACAGTTCTTTTTCTTGAGCTTAATGTAATGTAAACTCGTGTTTTATTTCTCCATATTGAGCTTACTCTAGTTGCAGCTCCTAGTTTGCATAAGCGCTTTGCATTATTCATAACTGGTACTTAGGCCAGTCCTTTTGTATTAAGCTTAAAATCCATTGTGCAACCAGGAGTTAATGCACCAGCAAGAACCTGTTTATCATTAATAGCATTAGATATTGATTGTCAGGGATGGAGTCACTTTCTCCGGAGGCTAACAATACCAATAAACACCACGTGTGAGTAATTAGTCTCTGCTGTGTACTGTTGAGAAAGTTTATAAATTCTCGTCCTTAGAGAATCGGCGAAGTAAGCCGGCATAAAGTAATCATTGCTTGATTTTCACAAGTAAATTCTTTGTCCTGTTCTCAAGTATTATTGAATATTATTCTTTAATATTGCATACTCTCAGAAAAAAAAAAAAAACAGTGACATCTGGTGACCTCATTCCAGGATATTAACTCCTAGCTCTAAAGCTAGGAGTTATTCACGAGATAATACTTACTCACTCATACTTAGGTATTTATCATTAAAGTCTATAGGCACTATCTTACTGGTGATTATTAATTCAAGTCTATTAATTTACATAATACTTTTCACAGTCAGTTGTTTGTTTAATTTTCTTTCTTTACCAGCTTAATTAGATAAAACTGGTCACCACTAACCTGTGCCTATATTCTTTATTTTCGATTATTGCCATCTTTCTCTGCAAAATTGCAGTCAGTACTTAGTCCTTAGTTCACTCAGACTGAGTTAGCATCATGACTACCAACGTCTATGTACAGGAAGCTAAAGATATGGGGCTTACAGACCCCAAAGAAGTAAAGGATTATGTCCTCTCTCGGCTTAATCATGAGCAGCAACACTAGAATGATGCTCGTGAAGAGCGTAGAATCCAACGCAAACACGAGTGAGAACAACACGAACACGAGCGAGAACAGCGCAACCACGAGCGAGAACAGCGCAACCACGAGCAAAAACAACGCGAACTCAAGTTAGAACATGAGCGAGAAGAGCATGAGGAACGAAAGAGAGAACGAGAACACGAACGTGCCGAGCAAGAAGCACACGATAAACATGAATTGGAAATGTTGAAGCTCAAGCGAGATTCCTTGGGTTCAGACACATCTGGTGCAGCTGGCCCAAGCTCCACGAGCGCTATCCCTGCACATATTATGGCGACCCCACACATCAAGCTTCCTCCATACAAGGAAGGCGAGCAAATCGAGCCATGCATAGCTCGTTTTGAAGACATGGCTCAACTGTACCAGCTGGATGATGCAGCTAAGCAGCTTCAGTTTCTTAGCCTGTTTGAGGGCCCTGCCCTCGATATTCTCCACAGAATTCGTGGAGACAATCTCTTGTATGAGATGATGAAGGCCGCACTCGTCAAAGCGTACAGTCTCACAGTTGACAACACCAAGAGTCAGTTCATGAGGGCGCATTTACAGGAAAAAGAGATTACCATTCAGTTTCTTGACTGGCTTACTGCTTACTTAGATGAGTGGATGGAGAAAGTTGAAACTCCTTCCACGCACAAGGGGATAATTGGCCTTATGCTGCGCACACAGCTAGAAAAGCTGTGGCCTGCTGAACTTATGGCTTAGCTTAAGATCTGCCAGGTAAGGGATGCCAGCCAAATGGTGAAGAAGGCTGATGGGAAACTGTCTCAGACTGAACCCCAGCAACAAGGCCGTTCTCAGAATAATGGCCAAGGTCCAAAACCGCAGAAGAAGGACTAGGGGCAAAACACTCAGAAACCTGAGTGGAAGCGGTACAACAAGTACCCTAACCAGCAGCAGTATCAGCCACGCAACCGACCGTCGGGACTATCCTTTTCAGCACCAGCCCCAGTGTATCAGAGGCAGGAGGCGAACGCAGCCTTCATTCCTCAGCAACAGCACGGTGGTGTCATCCCTACCAGTACAGGTACTTCCCCACAGTTCATTAGTCCCTCAGCGACAGTGAACACTCCTCCACAGATGGCCAATGATCCGTCTCCCCACACGGTGAGTACGACCCCTCACGTATCAAGTTCACAGGGCACCATGTTTGCCACATCATTTATTCAGCAGCATCATGAGTGGCTGGCTGCTTCCTCCACAGGCTCTCCCACAGGTGACAGTGCCTTCCTTGTTCAGCCAGGGTTTGTGGGAGACATTCCTGTGAAGGTCCTGAGAGACAATGGTTCCTCAGGTTGCTCTGTCAGGCAGAGTCTAGTTCGGCCTGAGGAGTACACAGGTCGACAGATCCAACCTAACCGTATTGATGGATCAGTGAGATTGTTCCCTGAGGCACGTACCCAGGTGGCATCTCCGTATTACACTGGTACGACAGTTGCAGTTGTCACGCCAGAACCTTTATTTGACCTTATCATAGGCAATATTCCCGGTGCCAAGCATAGTTGCATGAAGATGACGCTACTCAGACTTCGGCTGCAGTAACATGAGCCATGGCTGAGGCTCCAAATTGTATCACCCCTGTGACCATTGCATCGCCACAAGATCTGATATGTAGCCAAGTTGTTGTTCAAGAACAACACTCTGACCCAACACTTGCTGCCATGCAGAAGATACAAAAGGGTAGAGTGATAAAGTATTCACGGGGAGGTCAAGCCAAGTTCCTTCGCAAACAAGGACGGCTGTACCATGAGTCATGAACACCCCAAGACAAGGTTCGACTGCAGTTTGTCGTTCCCGCCAAGTACTGCCAAGCAGTGTTAGAATGAGGTCATTGTTCAGCCTCAGGAGGTCACTTGGGCAAAAGGAAAACCCAGGGCCGTATCCGTGCTGACTTTTTCTGGCCAGGGATGGAACGAGAAAGAGATAGTTTTGTGCATTCCTGCAATGTGTGTCCACGTAACACCAATCAGTGACACGTCCTTCCTGTGCTGTTTGAATCAGAGTTAGTTGAGAGACAGGGCAGTGATGAAGTGGGTGCAGACCTGACATCTCACTCATTGGCCCCACAGGACACATCATGTCCAGGTCCTGTACATACATGTATACCATAAGTTAAGGGGGAAGTTTGAGAACTCTGCAGAGACAGTCCGAGGCTGTGTATGAATTACCTTGTGGAACGTCTCGAGCTGTGGGCCTCTCTGAGGATTCCTGGAGAATGCACATTATCCACATGAGTGTTCACACCTATGGTGGGTGTTAAAATGTGACCTGCCCGAGATTGCGTAGGGATTCTCAGCTTCCTGTCATTAATCGTAAGTGTAGTGTTAGGTTAATCAGTAAACTGCTTGTTCTAAGAAATTTTTAAATTCAAGATCTGGCATGTTTCCTGGTTAATAATGTTAGGTTAACTAGTAAAGTGCTTGTTCTAAGAAATGTGTAAATTCAAGAACTGGCACGTTTCCTAGTTAATTAGCATTAACCAGTAAACTACAAGGGTTCTAGGAGATTTGTAAATCCAAAGACTACATTTCCTGGTTAATTATAACATAAGTACTGATTGCTAGGCAGAGAGAAAGAAATGACACTTTTGATGCTCCTCCTTGATTGTTTTTGCAGGTGCAGCTGGCGGGTGCAGCAATGTCATGCAGTTCAGCTGATCGTCCCCAACGCATGCTGCCGCCTCTTCTCTTCTGCCTCCTTGTCATTATTTACTATTAATTTGTTTTACACGATTTTACACATAGGTACAGTTACACCACAACTGTCACACCTATACCATGTATTACATACATCACGCTACATAACAATTAGTTGTTAATTTAAATGTAGCAAACTTTTCACTCAGTTTGACCTGAGTACAGGATTTTTCACCCTCGTCACGGAGTTTTTTCCTCAAGCTTGCTTCAATTAAAGTATTTACGAGATTCTTTCGCTCACTGGCGACTGCGACTTTCTCCTTTAGCAGGATAGCACACACACACACCACAGTGTGAATCTTGTGTGACTGAGTAGGATTTATATGTATGTATTTTGAATTTTTTTTCATTTCCTGAGAAAAAAAATTCATTTTGATGGGGCGTAATGTCACGAGTTGGCGCAAGAATAAGCTTGTGACATTGAACTTTCGTGGAAAACTGTGAATTCTAGTGGAATCCCAGTATTTATCACTCAGTTTAACCGCCACGTATTCACCCGATTGGGAGTGTTTTCAGAAAATTTTTCAGTGTTTCATAAGTGATCATTCTTGTGCGTGACATTAGCATTTCAACTGAGTGATTTGTTATGGGCATGTTTCACTCACTTCTAGCCGTCAGCAAGTGCGGCTCGACACTCGCCTCTCTCTCACAATTTGAATTTAGTCAGGATTTTGAGGCCGTGGAAGCAGGTTCGATTGGGCCCAGTGTGGAGCAGTGCCGCTGTTGCCTAGCGTGTTCCTGAATTCCCCCCTAGTGTGAGCTGGCAAGAGGTTCAGCGTCTGTGGCAGCGTCCTTCCTCAGCAATGACGCCCAGTCCATTTCGCTTAGCCCACTCTCTTACCAGTATTTCTTTTCGCATTTTCCCAGGTTTAAGAGTTTAGCTTTTGAGTGACTGAGTGAGTGTGTTCTCCTTATTTTGAATTCATTTTGAAACATGTAACGTAAATTTGTTTCATTGTAATTAATAAATTAACAGTTCTTTTTCTTGAGCTTAATGTAATGTAAACTCGTGTTTTATTTCTCCATATTGAGCTTACTCTAGTTGCAGCTCCTAGTTTGCATAAGCGCTTTGCATTATTCATAACTGGTACTTAGGCCAGTCCCTTTGTATTAAGCTTAAAATCCGTTGTGCAACCAGGAGTTAATGCACCAGCAAGAACCTGTTTATCATTAATAGCATTAGATATTGATTGTCAGGGGTGGAGTCACTTTCTCCAGAGGCTAACAGTGCCAATAAACAGCACGTGTGAGTAATTAGTCTCTGCTGTGTACTGTTGAGAAAGTTTATAAATTCTCGTCCTTAGAGAATCGGCGAAGTAAGCCGGTATAAAGTAATCATTGCTTGATTTTCACAAGTCAATTCTTTGTCCTGTTCTCAAGTATTATTGAATATTATTCTTTAATACTACATATTCTTAAAAAAAAACCGTGAGAGAGTTGACTGCCGAAATGTTGAAGGCCTCAGGTGATCTAGGGATGAAGTTAGTCACTGACCTGATAAATAGGATTATTTATGAGTGTGTTGTCCCAGATGATTGGCTGAAGAGTGTAATTGTAAATGTGTATAAAGGGAAGGGTGATACCCTGGAAAGAGGAAATTATAGAGGTATAAAGCTTTTAGATCAGATAATGAAGGTAATGGAGAGAGTTTTAGAAGGAATGGTTGGAGAAAGAGTGAATATTGATGAGATGCAGTTTGGGTTCATGCCAGGTAGGGGGACCACTGATGCCATATTCATTGTTCGACAGCTTCAGGAAAAATATATCAGTAGAAGAAGGGATCTTTATTTTGTTTTTGTTGATTTGGAAAAGGCTTTTGACAGAGTCCCTAGAGAGGTGGTGAAGTGGGCAATGAGAAAGCTTGGCTTGGAGGAGTGGCTGGTTAGGGTGGTTATGGCTATGTATGTCGGTTCACACACCCAAGTAAGAGTGAATGGAGATTTGAGTGATGGGTTTTCCATGAATGTTGGTGTGCATCAGGGGTCAGTTTTGAGTCCCATGTTGTTTATCATGATACTTGAAGTCCTTTCACGTGACTTTAGAAATGGACTTCCGTGGGAGTTGTTGTATGCTGATGATTTGGTGTTGATTGCAGAGAACGAAAGGGAGGTGGAGGAAAGATTTAGGAAGTGGAAAGATGGTATGGGGCACAAGGGCTTAAGAGTAAATGCAGATAAAACAAAAGTGATGATATCTAGAGTTGGTGGCGGTACTGTCAAAGACGAGGGAGAGTGGTCATGTGCAGTTTGCCACAAGGGCGTGGGAAGTAATTCCATCTTGTGCAGTGTTTGTGATAAATGGGTGCATAAGATATGTAGTGGTATCAGAGGTAGACTGTGAGATAATGCTGATTTTATGTGTACGGCGTGTTGGGGAGAGCAGTTTGAGATTGTCAGACGTGAAAGAATTGAACTTGCTGGTGAATCTCTTGAGTGTGTGGAAGAGTTTTGTTATTTGGGAGACATGTTGTGTGCTGGAGGTGGGGCTAGAGCTAGCTCTGTGGCTAGGGTGAGAAGTGGTTGGAAGAAGTTCAGGGAGCTCTTACCTTTCCTGACATTGAGAGGACTCTCCCTACGTGCTAAGGGGTCTTCGTATGCAGCACGTGTTAGGAGTGTAATGCTGTATGGTAGTGAGACCTGGGCAGTGAAGGAGGAGGATATTCGCTGGCTCAGTCGTACAGAAATGACAATGATTAGGTGTATGTGTAGCGTGTCCCTGGTTCTAAGAGCTGGGGGGGCTGGGTTCATGATGGAAGAGTTGAGAGGTAGGATGGGACTGGAGTATATTGGTGTTGTGATGAGGTGAGGTAGATGGAGATGGTCTGGACATGTGGAGAGGATGGGTGATGATAATTGGGTGAGGAAGGTGAAAAGTGTTAATATTGGGGGTGGGGTTACGAGGGGTAGACCAAGAAAGACATGGGATGAGGTCATTAAGTGTGACCTCAGGGTTAAGGGACTGAACAGGGAGGCTGCAATGGATCGTTCAGTATGGAGAGCCGCCATTAGGTGACCAAGGCCGACGCATGTAAGTATGTTGGAGCCTTTAAAAACGAAAACGAATATATATATATATATATATATATATATATATATATATAGATAGATAGATAGATATCTATATATATATATATATATATATATATATATATATATATATATATATAGATAGATAGATAGATAGATAGCTATAAAGTGCGACACAGACCGACACACTTTATAAATTCGCACTTTGCAAAGCATAGGATCCCACGTTAAAATGGCTTTATGGGCGACACATCCTGAATTAGACACTTCACCAGATCCTGTTTCGGAAATCTGCCACTAGGTTCGCTTCCGTCGCCCAGCTCTGATGCGAAGTAGGCATTGAAAGAGTAGCCAGTGCGTAATTTCTTTTTAATTTTGACATAACACCCCAAAACAGATTTTACTCATGAAATTACTGAGCTGGCATGATATGCTACAAAGAAATTACAGTATGGGAGCCTTTTGATTATATACAATGTATTATAGGTTCATTTTGTAAACTCAACTTTCGTCAGTTTACTCATCTCTGCAAACATAACATAGGGACGAAACTTAGGCAATTTTACAAGAATCATCCATAAAATAGGATAACTGTGATTAAAATATTTGTCATTCGTTAGTATCCACAAAAGAAAGTAGATATGCAGCTGCAGGTTCGGCAGCACCTTTCGATATGCTGCCCTGCCTGACGTATGACTTTTCATAACAATACGGACCTGTTAGACGTCTTGATCATCTTAGTAACTAAATTTTAACATAAATAATGCTTTTAAATGTTTCCCTGGCTCCATTGCACAGTTTAGTAAGTTTACTCTTCAACTCCTCGTACTTTGCTATGGTTATAGTGTCGTACCGCACTGCCGTTTGTTTGGATTAATATGGCAGATTCACAACTAAGCAATCGTTCAGTACATAATTTTCAGTGGAACTGCTAACTTCTTTAAAGCATGCTAAAATGCACATATCAGAAGTCCTGAAGGTAATCTCCTTTTACTAACTGGACACGATTTATTCAAATATATGTAAATAGACAGCACACTATTTTAGTCCCCAAGCTAAGATTCTCTGAGAGCCTGGTTATTTTTCTTTACAAGTATATAAGTATGCGCTGGACTGAATAGGAAAAAAGATTCTTATAAATAGCAATATTATTATAAACTTAGCATTAGGTACAATTTCACAGGTCTTTAAAACCCTGCAAAAATATTTAATCGAGGCTGGGTGATGGTAGACCACCTGGTGGCAGACCTCTGAAACAGGGTTTGGTGAAGCCTCTAATTTTTCGCATATTGGTTCACCAATACCTATCCCTAACTAACGTGCAAAAGGAAAACTTATAGTAGAAACATGCAAGAGTAATTATTATGAAAATTCAAGACCATACCAGCATTGCACAGAGGGTGGATAATGCGAATTGTTGTTGTGGTACCCGAGGTCGTACGACCGAAGCTGAATCAAAACACTCAACAGCTGTTCTGCACGAGCCTCATCCCGTGCCTCACTTTCACTCTCATCACTACTGGAGGGGTTTTGTCTCTCTTTTGTATTTTTTTTTCTTTTTTTGCATTAAAAGAAAAAATAAAAATAATCCAGTCTCCACCCTTGGTACACTCATACATGTGAACAATCCTTTTGCTAATGAATCATTCTGAATCATTACCAATCGAAATTTTGGTAATTAATCATTCTGAATTATTACCGATTGAATATTTGGTAATTAATCATTCTGAATCATTACCGATCGAATTTTTCATTACCAAATTTCCTCACATTTGGTGATGAAAAATACCAAATGGCAACCCTGGTGAAGATTGCGCCAGTGATTAATGAATGCTCTTAAAGCTCAATATTGTGTGGCCAGTTCTATGGAATGCACATCTTAGTTTCCACTAGGTTAGGTGCTGGGTTTAGCTGCTCCAGGAAACCCTCAAAGTCCAGGTCAGACACTACAAACATTACGTCTTCATCCTGGTGCTGTGGCTACTACTCACTCACACACCAGGTGCATCCCACCACACATACTCACCAGTCCCACCCTTACCCATCGCGCATTACAAATTTTGCTCGAAGGTTGCGAGAGAATACCGTATTTGCCTCAGTTTTTCATTCCCATCGCACATTGCAAGTAGCAAAATCACTTTCTAAATAATTATTGTCAGACCCTCGTTGCACATTAGGTGAGACGCACTTTGCGAAGGCGCACTTTAGGCGAGGAGTAGACTGTAGCACCGGTCGAGCAGGGCAGTACTTCCGAGGTGGATGGAAAGCTGATGACAGGGAGTGTGGAGCTCCCGTTTCATCAGCCCTCACGACTAGTTCCTGACCATCCCCCTTTGCTGAACTTTTTCAGTGTCTCAGTTACACAGAGAGTAGGCCAGCATGCTCTCCAGTACAAATTTCTCTATCTACACCAAACTACATGCACAGTACACACTACACTTCCTATTCAAAATTCAACAAAAATGGCGTCTCTTCACCAAGCCTCGGAGTCCCTAGGGGGGAGGACCATAAATGCCCCCACCATCCGCCCCTCTCCCGGTGACGACTCGAGGTGCCTGGAACCACTGTCTGACTCTCTTCTTCTTCATTTCTGCAACATTCGCGGCCTTTCCTCTAACTTTCGCTCTGTTGAGCACCACCTCTCCTCCTCTAAACCTCACCTTCTTTTTCTAATGGAGACTCAGCTGTCTGAGGCAACTGACAGCAAACCCTTTTCTGTATCCTCCTACTTTCTCTATACTCGTTTCAATGCCAAAGGTGGCTGTTGTGTATATATATTCAACGACTTATCTTGCTCTGGTATTCCTGAACTCGATTCTTCTGAATTCTCTACACTCTGGCTTCGGCTTTCCTGTCATTCTCTGACTAAATATATCTGTGTTGTTGACTTATCCCCTAATTCTACTGACTATCAAAAATTCTTCGACTATCTTACTTCTATGATGGAACACATTGTATTCATTTCTCCTTTCTCTGAAATCTCCATTCTAGGAGATTTCAATGTTCACCACCACTTTTGGCTCTCCTATCCTTTCACGGATCCACCTGGTGAACAAGCCTACATCTTTTCTATCCTTAATGACCTAGAGCAGCTTGTACAGCACCCTACTCGTATCCCTGACTGCCTTGGAGAGAGCTCCAACATACTTGACCTCTTCCTCACAACTAATCCTTCTGCTTACTCTGTTAATCTTTTCTCTCCGTTGGGCTCCTCTGATCACAACCTTATTACCTTAACCTGTCCTATCACTCTGGTACGGCCTGTGGGCCTCCAGGGAAACATCGTCTGTGGCATTTTGGAGCCGCGGACTGGGAGGCCCTCAGGCAGTAATTCTTTGATTTTCCCTGGAATGATTATTGCTTCCGTGGCCGGGAGCCATCTGAGTGTGCCTTGCTCATTACGGAGGTTATTCTCTCGGGCATGGAAGCATACATTCCTTTCTCATATCCTTTGACTAACGCAAGAAAGCCTTGGTTTAATCACGCTTGTTCTAATGCTGTCCAAAACAAGGAGAGGGCCTACAAAAGGTACCGGAGCCAACCCACCCCTGAATCACATCATCTTTACGTTTCTGCCTGGAATCATACTAAGTCTGTTCTTTGCTCTACTAAAAATAATTTCATCCATACTAATGCTCTCAACTTTCCAACTCAAATTCTTCCCGCTCCTTCTGGCACCTTGCCAAAAATCTTTCTAACAACTTTACCTCATCATCCTTCCCTCCTCTTTTCTACTCTGATGGTTCTGTAGCTATTTCTTCTACTGATAAAGCAGATCTCTTCGCACAGACTTTCTCCTCCCATTCCACCTTAGACGATTCCGGTGCTGTTCCTCCATCACTTCTCCCCTCTGACTTCCTCATGGCTGACATTAAAATTTCTTCAGTTGATGTATTTTCTGCCATCACTGGCCTCAGTACTAACAAGGCATATGGGCCTGATGGGGTCCCTCCTGTTGTTCTCAAGAATTGTGCTTCTGTGCTTACACCCTACCTAGGCAAACTCTTTCGCCTTTGTCTGTCAACTTGTACTTTTCCTTCTTGCTGGAAGTTTGCTCTCATTCAGCCAGTCCCAAAGAAGGGTGACCACTCCCAACCCTGAAACTATCGTCCAATTGCTTTAACGTCCTGTATTTCAAAAGTTTTCAAGTCAATTCTCAATAGAAAAATTTTAAGGCATCTTTCCTATCACAACTTTCTTTCCGATCGTCAGTACGGGTTCCGTCAGGGACGCTCCAATGGTGATCTTCTCACCTACCTTTCAGACTCCTGGTCATCCTCCTTTCGGGACTTTGGCGAAAGCTTTGCCATTCCACTTGACGTCTCAAAGGCTTTCGATCGTGTCTGGCATAAATCTTTAATTTCCAAACTGCCCTCCTACGGTTTCTATCCTTCTATCTGTGCCTTCATCGCTAGCTTCTTTTCTGGTCGTTCTGTAGCCGCTGTTGTAGACGGCCATCGTTCTTCTCCTAGATCTATCAACAGTGGTGTTCCTCAGGGCTCTGTCCTATCACCAACTCTCTTCCTTTTATTCATCAATGATCTTCTAAGCTGTACATCTAACCCTATCCACTCATACGCTGATGACTCCACCCTTCACCTTTCCATTTGGTTCCCGCAACGTCCATCTCAACAGTTACTTCAGCAAACAAGGGATGAGGCTATGGCACACCTAATGTCTGACTTGGCTCGTATCTCTGACTGGGGTAAAATTAATATGGTTGTTTTTAATGCATCTAAGACTCAGTTCTTACACCTATCAACCCGACAAAATCTTCCACAGGTATACCCACTAATGTTTAATAATATTCAGCTTAATCCTGCATGATCCTTGAACATGCTTGGGGTTTCATTTACTCGGGACTTATCTTGGAAAGATCATATTACATCTCTTGTAAAATCTGCTTCCAAGAGATTGGGTGTGCTAAGCCGACTCCGCTCTTTCTTTACCCCTGCACAATTGTTGACTCTATACAGGGGTTTTATCAGCCCCTGTGTGGAGGACAACTCTCATGTGTGGGGAGGCTCCCCACATACAGCTCTTCTCAATAGGGTGGAGTCAAAGGCTTTTCGTCTCATTAACTCTCCTCCTCTTATTGACTCCCTTCAACCTCTGTCTCTTCGCCGCACTGTTGCATCTTTATCTCTTTTCTATCGCTGCTTTAATGGTCACTGCTTCTCTGAACCGTCTGCTTGCATTCCTCCACTTCTACGACGGGCGCGTAGCACCCGTCTGGGAGCAAACTCTCATCCCTTTTCTGTCCAACTCTCTAATGCGAGAGTTAACCGTTACTCCCAGTCTTTCATTTATGCAACAGGTCAGCTCTGGAACTGTCTCCCTCTGTCTGTATTTCCTGCTGCCTATGATCTCCAGTCTTTCAAACGCAGTGTGTCCACGCATCTCAAAATGATCGGATCTTGAATTTGGCTCTCTGTAGTATTTTGTTTTTCTCTTGGAGGGAACTGTTACTGCTGGCTCATGGCCTTTGGTTCCTTCTTCCTCGCAAAAAATATATATATATATATATATATATATATATATATATATATATATATATATATATATATATAATCATCATCATCAGCCATTAGAACTCAAATGCTGAACAAAAGCCTCCCCCAACCTTCTCCATGAATTCCTTAACTGAGCCAATCTTTGCCACGTTTTCCCTGGAAGTTTCTGTATCTCATCTCTCCACCTCCTGTCTGGCCTTATTCTGCTACGCTTACAATCTCTTGGTGTCCAGTCAGTCAACCTCTTGGTCCATCGATTATCCCTCATTCTAGCTACATGGCCCGCCCACCTCCATTTCTGTTCTTTTATAACTTCTATAATATCTTTGACCTTAGTCCACTCTCTCACTCAAGTTGATCTTTTCCTGGCTATTAAAGATATTCCCAACACTGACCTTTCCATTGCTCTCTGAGAACGGATTAATTTATCTTCCATCAATTTTGTCTGTTTTACAGGTCTCACACCATACGTCATAGCTGGAATAATACATTCATTATATAAATTTCATTTCATACAAATTGACAAGCTACTTTTCATAATGTCCTTATGTTTACCGAAAGCTTTCCATCCAATTTTAATGCATCTTTTTATTTCGCTTTCAATATCTTTCGTTAATTTTAGTATTTGTCCCAAGTAATTGTACTCCTCGACTTCTTCAAGAATTTCTCCACTTATTCTGATGACACTCTTTGGTGTATGTGGATTAGACATTAGTTTTACTGCGGTACATTTTTAGCCCTGCTTTGAGACTTTCTCTGTTCAGGTCATTTAACATTTCTTGCAATGTCCCAGCTGTTTCTGAGATTATGATAGTGTCATTTGCAAATCTTAAATGGTTTAGCTTTTCTCCATCTATGTTCACTCCTTTGTTTTCCCAGTCTAGCTTCTGAAAAAACTTTCTTGGCATGCTGTAAATAATTCTGGTGAAATTGTATCTCCCTGTCGCACGCCCCTCTCAATCTTAATTTTTTCCGAGTCCTTATGTAATTTAGCTGTAGCAGTTCTCTCTGTATATATGTTCTCGAGTAGTTTTACAATGTTCTCATTCACTCCATGTTTTCGCAATGAATTTATAATAGCTATGTGCTCCACCGAGCCGAAAGCCTTTTCGTAATCAACAAAACCTAAGCACAGTGGTTTATTATATTCTGTAGTTTTCTCAATTAGCTGATTCATTGTGTGTAGATGATCAGTAGTTGAATACCCGCTTCGGAATCCTGACTGTGCACGAGGTTGGTTTTCTTCCAAATTTTTAGCTATTCTGTTCGTAAGGACTTTAGTGAAGAGTTTGTTAATGACTGGTAAGTTGATGGGTAGAGAGTTATCAAGACCTTTTGAGTCACTTTTTTGGTAAAGTAATATAACTATTTCATTACATCATGTTTTGGGAATTTTCTTCTTATATATATATATATATATATATATATATATATATATATATATATATATATATATATATATATATATATATAATATATTATGAAAATGCAAAAATTATAAGGAAAACGTGAAGAAAGTTACGACAAAGTATATGTGCCGAATGCTAGGTCGGCCTTTGTTGGGGAGAGTGCTTCCATGCCTACCACACCTTCGAATGCACCAGTGTCAAGAATGATTGTATGTGTAAATATCCTGGTTTATTATGTACGAAAATAGTGTTATAGTGGGTGACAGCAGTGCGAAAGTGAAAATGAAGCTCACTACAGATATTCTGGCTCTTTATAGTTTCATAAGACCAAAGATAATACGTTTAGAGAGAGAATATGATCTCACAATGCATAACCAGCAATAACTGGTAAAAATTGTGTAAATAAGTAACTAAATTCCGTAAAGTCAAGTCGTAAATTTTTTTCTCACATGGCAACTCTGTATGAATATATTATATACTTAAGCATCTTGTGACATTGTAGCAATGAGGGATAGTCTATCTATCTATCTATAGCCCGACGCCCTAATCCCGCAAAGGGTGGCCGCAGACAAAACGCCTCCAAGTCACTCTGTCACCCACCATTTGACTCCCCTCCCCCCAACTCACCCCCCCTCCCTCATATACCTCTCAACTCCATCCCTCCACCTCATCCTCGGTCTACCCCTCCCTCTCCCTCCCTCCACCTCACCTACATACACCCTCTTGGTCAGTCTTTCATATATATATATATATATATATATATATATATATATGCCCCTATTTCTCATCCATTCATTGTATGCTTTCTTCTTTTGTGCCACAGCCTGTTTCACCTCTTCAGTCCACCACGCTGTTCCTTGCACCCCCCTCCGTCATCTCTTCCTTCCACACACCACATCACATGCTGCACATATTTCTTCTGTAAATATCCTACACACACCTTCCACGTCTCCCATCTGCTCCAATTCATATTTGCCCAATCGTTCCTCCACTTCTCTCTTATACTCTGCCTTTTTCTCATCCTCTTGTAACCTTTCCACTCTCCTTGCGACTACTCCTTCCTCTCGTCTTTCCCTTCTTCTATTCCTCCATCTTACTTGAATTCTTATTCTGGCCACCACCAAGTAGTGGTCAGAAAGTCCACTCCCCCAACCTCTATAAACTCTTGCATCCATTACACATCTTCGCATCCTTTCATCCACACACACATAATCAATCATTGCCTTCCTTTCATTCAGTTCACCACCCACCCTTCTCATCACTCGCCATGTATACCTGTGGATCATTTTATGCCTGAAGAGGGTATTGGCTATCATCAACCCCCTCCCAGCACAAATGACCACTAACGCACTCCCATTCTCATCTATCTCAGCAGGCACACCCCACTCACCAACTATTCCATCCACCTTCACATTCCCAACTTTACCATTCATATCACCAATCAAAAACACTCTCTCATTCTTTCCAAACTTTTCCATGCACACTTCTACATTTGTCCAGAACTCTTCTCTCACTCTTCTAGCACTATCTTGCGTTGGCGCATACGCACACACAATCGCCCACATTTGTATTCTAACTTTCAACTTTACCCACACAATCCTTGACCCAACTGATCCATACTGTCTTATGCTCCTCTTCCATCTTTTACTCACAACTATACATACTCCTTCCTTTGCCCTCTCATTCTCACCTACTCCTGCACATATACCCCATCCATACTTCCATTCTCTCACACTTTCTCCTCTCTATTTTGTTTCAGTTATTCCACATACATCCACTTTCGCACCCTCAAGCACCTGGACAATCTCTCTCTCTTTCACCTCATCATTCGCTCCCCTTACATTCCACGTTCCGATAACCATGTCCTTTGTCCGGTCCTTGGTCGTCATCGTTTGGTCAGTCCTTGTCCGAGGCTTATTGTTTTTATTTTTTTAGTTAGTTGTTTTCCGGGGAGGGGCACTAACCCTCCGCCAACGCTTTTAGTCGCCTTTTACGACAAGCAGGGATACTGGGGGAGTATTTTTGAAAAAAAAAACTACCCCCAGGGGGAGGACGCATTTTTCATTATATTCTCACGGTTTCCATATTTTCTTTTTTTTATTTTACGGTCTTTGTGTACTGACCGGATCAAATGAGGCTGCAACTAACCCTTCCAGTCCGAAAAGTCCCTCCCAAGGTGAGTGAAATTGTCTGGGAGGTACCAAAAATGAAGTAGGAAATGGGCTATTGAATTGAAAGGGTCAGGAGTAAAGTCAAGGCGAGAAAGTATCTTCCTCTGTGTCCCCTCCCCCCTCCCTCCACTCCCTTGGCACCATCTCTCCCAGGCGTTGTTGTCAGGTGTCACTTCGTTTAACAAGACCAAAGTCATGTAGCTTACGGCTAGAACAGGCGTGTGCAGGTAAACAGGAGGGTTGGCGTATCTCACAGGTTGTACTGTATGCTCTTCTATGTAGCCTCATTTTCACACACAAACACTTATTCTTTCCTGCTGTCTGATGAATATAGTGCCTTATGATCACTATGACTCCTATGATTCACTCTCATTAAGATTGTCTTATATTACCTGGAATAGAATGCTAGAGTTGTCCTAACCATGACAAGGTTAATGGTGACAGTATTAACACCGTGAAGGTCGCGTGAGTCATTCTCGTCTTAATAAAACTGTACATGTCAGTTGTCTGGACTGAGACGTCTCACATAAGCCATGTAAGGGAGCCTGGAGGTAGAAAGAATACAGTATTACAGACATCATGGAAGTGAGGTAGCCAGTACTCAGTCCAGCTAGTGAGGAGCCACAGCAGTCCCTTCATTAATCACTTTAGTGGTATTAGGTACGTAAAGGACCTGGTAGCAAAAAGGAGGCCATGCGAATGATGGTGATTTGTGTACATGTTTTAGATACAATAGTTACACGCATATATTGAGAGTGTTTTATAATCGCAGTAATCACATTTTCTGCATGCGGTATTATTCATCCATGTATATCAAGAAGGAAATAACAAAGAAGCACAGCAAATCTGTGTAGCCACGCTCCACAGTAGATCAGTCTGTGAACCTATTTTCTCTCAACACACGCAGATATCATCGGCAACATAAAGTGATATCCGTAATAATAGCTTTATTAGTCTTTTTTTTTTTTCTGGTTTCAAACAATGCTTTTCAGTAGAACCATGCTTCCCTTTCTCCCGGAAACAAGCTGTCCTTAGGTGGCCCACAGTTCGCCGGGGAACTGGATAAAGACGTCTCTGGTCTGAAGATGTTTTCCCGTGTAGGCAGAGGAGCACTGAAGAAAACCGTCTGGCGCTGGCAATTGGTTCTGACCTTTTCATTCCAAGTTGTGTTTATTCGAAAATTTTGTAAATCGGTTGGATGCAGAAGGAATAGAACTAAGAGAGAGAGAGAGAGAGAGAGAGAGAGAGGCACTCATTTTACCATGTTCCTCCTTTCTTGTTGTCTTCATGCACTCCTCCTTGCAGCTGTGTTTTTGTTTTGCACTTTCTCTGTTTTCATTGTTTCCTTCCACACTGTTTCTTTATGCAATGATCATATGTTGTTTCAATATATTCCTTTCATCCTTGTTAGTTGTTTATTAGGTGTTCTATTTTCATCAGTTCTCCCCCTTTTTTTGTTCCATTCTCGCTTGTTTAATACTTTGCGTTGTCATCTCATTTTCTCTCTTCAGTTTGTTGTTTGTATTCATCTTATTGCCTTTTGTTTTCTGTTTGCATTCATTCTCGTGTAGGCCTGTCTGTGATTGCCTCCTTGTTGGTGTTTGTTCCCATCATCTGTTATGCTATGTTTCTGTCTTGTTCTCTCCTTTGTTGTGTATTTGTCTTGTTTCATTGTTTTCGTTCTCTTGCATGCATTTTTTATTATCGTCTCCTTCATGTGTCCTTCCTTTTTAACTTTTATTTTCACGTTTGCCTCCATCCTCTGTTTTTTCCTTACTTTTTCGTTTTTTATCCTCTATATCTTTACGTTTATCCTCTTTGTTTCCTGTTTTTTTTCCATCTTGTCGTCGTTACTGTTTTTTAAACTATCGTATTTCCTGTTTTTCTTTCAGTCTTCTTGTTTTCTGTTTTTATTACTTCATACTCTTATATTGTTTGCCATCTCTATGTTACGCGCCTTTTAAAACTATTTTTGCTGTTATTTGTTTCCTTCCTCTTGTTTGTGTTGTTTGTCTTGATCCTCTACGCTACTGATTTTTTTATGTTTTACTGCTGCATTTCAATGTTGTTTGCTCTTTTTGTTTTCATTGTGTGTGGGAGGGTTTACTGTTTATCAGCCTCTCCTTGTCGGCATTTGTGTGTGTGTGTGTGTGTGTGTGTGTGTGTGTGTGTGTGTGTGTGTGTGTATGTGTAATTTACAGGATAATTCACCGGGTAGGTCAGGATCACTTGATGGTCGTGATCGTCAGCTTTTACCCTCCCGGAAGGGAGCTGAGAGCTCATATAGTCCGATCTAAGGGCAAGGCTGTGACCTTCACACACGCACACACTCATCCCCTTGCTCAAGGGGGACAGTAACCACCCACTTCGTCAGTGGAACTTTTCGCAACCTGAGCAAGGCGCGAACTCCCGTCTACCAGATGGCAAGCGAGAAAGTTATCATTAAGCCAGCGAGCGGTGTGTGTGTGTGTGTGTGTGTGTGTGTGTGTGTGTGTGTGTGTGTGTGTGTGTGTGTGTGTGTGTGATTTCTTCCTACCTCACTTCATAAATGGAAGAGACAATATGTCATGATGATGATGATGAGGAGGAGGATGTTGACGTCTTTATTTTCAACCTCTTAGGATGCTTATATTTCACTGTTTTCATCCTATCTACGTGTTTGCAATGCTGTGTCTTTGGCTGAGACTCACCAACACCTCCACGATTAATTCCTGCAGAAGATATGATTTGATATTCCAGGAAGGACGAGGAGAGAAGACTGTAGGAATTCCCGTGTCTCTCTTTTCCCCCCCTTCATGAATATGGTTTAGTTATTAGAGGCTGATGGTTGAAAGTTTGTGTCTGAATTCAGGTCCTTGTTTTGATCGATATTGCTTATTACTTAAACTCTCAAAAACACAATATTACACACTGAATTGGGCCCTATGATTAATATTCAGCCCCCCCCCCCTCCTCTCTCTCTCTCTCTCTCTCTCTGTCTGTCTGTCTGTCTGTCTCTCTGTCTGTCTGTCTGTCTGTCTGTCTCTCTCTCTCTCTCTCTCTCTCTCTCTCTCTCTCTCTCTCTCTCTCTCTCTCGTGTGTGTTTTATGTATACCTTGTGTCCATTTTTCATTGACTTGTCTCGTTCGGTGTTTTTTGTCTCTCCTTTCATCTGAATTGACTTTGGCTTGCAGTCCTAACGGACCCCTGTTCAAATCCCCGCTGGGGCAGGGAACAGTTTATGGATCTGAATTTCATAATAACTAGACCTTACTGATCTACCAGACGACCCGCCGACACGTCGTAAAAACACGCCCGCTAATACTAATACGCTAGTCCTGTATGAGGCAGCCCTAGCATGCATTCAACAGTGACTGGGCGTTAGCGCCGAAGTAGTGACCTGTGGAGATGTAGGAGGACGACTGGGTTATAGCGATATGTCCATGGGATAGGCCCTGAAGCCTTTGCCCAGAGTCGGACACATAAAAAAAAAAATCCATGGATAAAGGAGAAAGGAGATCGAGAAGAAGAAAGAGATAAAGTTCGGTGGGAAATTGTTAGCTTCGTTAATCTGATTTTTTCTTTGTATTACCATCCTCGTAACTTACAACGCGTCTCACCTAGACATGAAGATTAGAAAATTGTATTAGACCAACCCCTTCGGGCTGAAATGTTTAATCAAAATTGAATAATGTGGATAGCAAGAATAAACCAATAAAATGCCCTATGACTGCAGGAGTTAAAGAAGCATGGTATGCCGTGGGAAGAAAGATCGACAGTGAGTAGAGAGAAGTCCTTTTATCGAGGTCACCTCGTACTGGACTTCACGCCAGGCAGCAAACAGATAGACAGATAGATGTATAGGTATGTAGACAGACAGATATAGACTGATAGATAGATGGATACTAGGAATCAGCAGATGGGAGACACTTGTTACTCTACCTCTGTTTAAGTAAGCAGACCCATCAACCACAAGAGGCACCCTCCTTCCTGTGGCAAACTGCCTCGCAAGGGTCGAAACAGGGTCATTCCACATGGAAAGGTGCAGGTAAAAATGGAAGTGACAAACCTCCCCAAGAGAGTGAGCTGTGTATAGGTGAAATGTATGAGTAGTCGTCTCCGAGTCAGACTTAACTACTTTATAAATGTGGTTGGTTCCCCACCTGGGAGTGTTGTGTAAGGGCAGCTATGAAGCCTTGGCTTCAAGTTACTCCCATGGTAGTACTGTACCTGCCAGGACGACGATAACCGTCCACCAACAGCTTTGGCGAGCTAACAGATGATAACCTACTCCTTGCCCATGGGTGATTAGACTACACAGGGCATGGGCGTCCATCTTCCCTGAGCCGGATACATTCTCCAGTCACCTACCCATGGAGGACACTGTTTCCCACCCAAGCAATGAAACTGGATGTCTTTCAAAGCTGAATAAAATGCTTTTAGGTACAGAAAGAAGAGGTAATGCCAGTCGATTGACAGGGTCAATGAGGCAAGAAATCAGTTACTGCTAATTTCCTATATTGCCAAAGAATAAATCCCTCTGTAGTTGGCTTATATCAAGGTTCCGAAATGTGCTGGTGGGTTTTTGGCGAACTGTCATCCATCCTTCTTCATACATTTTATACAGTGTTTTTATATGATTATATATATATATATATATACACACACATATATATATATTCTAAATCAGGGCGACCCAAGGATGGTTTTAGGGGGTCAAAATTCAGATCTGGGTCATTTGAGGTCACCAGTGGAGTGTTTGCCTTTTGGGCCTAGGCAACGCCGGGTTCCCCTGCAGACCAATTTTTAGCATGTAGACTCACATGGCCTCCAGTTCGGACATAGACTATGTGAGGTTGACCTCCGAGGTCATTTGAGATCACCAGTCTGTCATTTGAAGTCACTCGTAATACACACTCAAACGACTGGACATAGCAGCCCAATTTTTGGCATGGAGACTCACATGACCTCCAGTTCAGACATAGGCTATGTGAGGTTGACCTCCGAGGTCATTCGAGGTCACCAGTCGGAGGTCATCTGAGGTAACCGGTAATAGCAAACAAGTGCGCACAAATACCGTGTTAGTCTGCAAAAGCTGAAATAGAAAGTTCCTGGACCTCCTATAATTCCTTTTCAAAAGCATAAGAGGTATATGGTCTTTCTGGAGTAGAAAGAAAGATCGAGTCTGGCATAAATCTGTAATTTCCAAACTGTCCTCCTACGGTTCTTGTCCTTCTATCCATGCCTTCATCAATAGCTTCCTTTCCGGTCGTTCTATAGCCGCTGTTGTAGACGGCCATCTTTCTTCTCCTCGATCAATCAACAGTGGTGTTCCTCAGGGTCTGTTCTACCACCAGATCTCATCCTTTTATTCATCAATGACCTTCTAAGCTGTACATCTAACCTTATCCACTCATACGCAGATGATTCCACCCTTCACCTTTCCATTTGGTTCTCGCAACGTCCATCTCAGCAGTTACTTCAAAAAAACAAGGGATGAGGCTATGGCACACCTAATGTCTGACTTGACTCGTGTCTCTGACTGGGATAAAATTAATCTTGTTTTTAATACATCAAAAACTCAGTTTTTACACCTACAGTATCAACCTGACAGAATCTTCCACAGGAGTACCCACTAATGTTTAATAATATCCAGCTCAATCTTGCATCATCCTTGAACATGCTGGGTTTTCATTCACTCGGGACTTAACTTGGAAAGATCATATTGCATCTCTTGTAAAATCTACTTTCAAGAAATTGGGTATGCTGAGCCGACTCTGTACCTTCTTTACCCCTGCACAGTTGTTGACTCTATGTACAGGTTTTATTCGCCCCTGTGTAGAGTACAACTCTCATGTGTGGGGAGGCTCCCCACGTACAGCTCTTCTCAATTCGGGTGGAGTCAAAGGTTTTTCATCTCATTAACTCTCCTCCTATTGCTGGCTCCCTTCAACCTCTGTCTCTTCGCCGCACTGTTGCATCTTTATCTCTTTTCTGTCGCTCCTTCAATGGTCACTGCTCCTCTGAACTGTCTGCATGCATTCCTCCACCTCTACGACGGGCGGGTAGCACCCGTCTAGCAGCAAACTCTCTTCCCTTTTCTGTCCAACTCTCTAATGCAAGAATTAACCATTGCTCCCAGTCCTTCATTTATGCAACGGGTCAGCTCTGGAACTGTCTCCCTCTGTCTGTATTTCCTGCTTCCTGTGACCAGTCTTTCGAACGCAGTGTGTCTAGGCATCTCGAAATGATCGGATCTTGAATTTGGCTCTCTCTTGTATTTTGTTTTGCTCTTGGAAGCAACAATTTTGCGGGCCCGCGGCCTTTGGTTTCTTCTTCCTCACATTAAAAAAAAAAAAAAAATGTTTAAGGTGAAAAGTCGGGTTTTGAAGAAATTAATGTAGTTGGCATTTAAATTATCTCATTTAAAAGTCTACCCTCAGGTGAATAAAGTCATGTATAAACAGCAAGAATAAAAAAAAAAATCACCGGAATGAAAAGGAAAATCTGTTGTACTGTACTATTCTAAATGCTGTGTAGTAGTTGCTGGTGTGAGGCTGTGACACCGCTTTGCCCAGACAATAATTCTTGAGAGATTTCAGCATGGGCGCCAAAACAGTCAGATAGATAGACAGAAAGGCAGAAGGACAGGAAGCCAAATATGCAGACTGATAAGTAGGTAGGTATGTAGGTAGGTAGGTGAGTAAAGAGAGAGAGAGAGAGAGAGAGAGAGAGAGAGAGCTTCTCGAATGACCAGACATTTTGATAAGGAGAATGATAATACCTCTTTTTATCCACTCCTTCGTGAGATAGAATTTGCGGCGAGGGAAAAAGGAGTGTGGTGGTAGAGTATGACATTTCTCTCAGACTGGCCAGAATTATTCATTACCCAGCCTAGAACATCCAGAGTGCTGAAGGAGAAAGAGATTTTGTGCGTATATTAACGAGGGTGAAAGAGGCGAGACTGCAATGGTACGGACATGAACTGGAAATGGACGAACAAGGACCAGTTAACACCCTTAATTTGATTACGTAGTTTTTTATTTCTGCCTGGAGACGATTTTATTAAAAAAATATAAGAAGCAATTAACCGCTTCATATTTTGTTCTTGCTCTTTAAACGATTTTATTCAGAATAGATCTCGTTAACTAAGTCCGATGATATAGTTTTAGATTTTGTTCTTCAGTTCATACGATTGCAGTGCAAAAAAAAAAAAAGTTCAGTTCAATACGAATCGTTTACTTTGTTTTTGCTATCTCCAGACCATTCTGTTAATTTCACGAGAGAGTTTTCGAACAGAAGAGGTTAGACTAAGCTTCCTTTAACTGTTTCAGACCGATCACATTTTTAAAAATTTATTCTGGCTAAATCCATATGATTTTATTACCTTACAGCCCAGAAGAGAAAATTTAGTTTCCCCTGAAGAGGAGAGGTTAGGCTAAGCGTCCAGTAACATCACACTCCGAGAGGTGCACCTTGAGCTGAACAAAATCATTTGGAGGAATCAAGGTTAAAAGCAATATTTTTTTTTATTTTTTTTTATGTGTCCGACTCTGGGCATAGGCTTAACAGCCTGCTATCAAGGCCCAGCAGTCCTCCTACATACCATACACCTCTATATGTCACCACTTCGGCGCTAACACCCACCGTCAATATTGAATACATGCTAGGGCTGTCTCATACAGGACTGGTGTATTAGTATTAGCGGGGGTATTTTTATGACATGTCGGCGGGTCTTCTGGTAGATCAGTAAAGCCTGATTTAATGAAATTCAAATCCTTAAACTGTTCCCTGCCCCAGCCGGGATTTGAACCTGGGTCCGTTAGGACCGCACGCCACCTCTCTACCGATTGAGCCACCGCCTCCCCCATTGAACTGAAAGGGATCACAGAGCATAAAGGAAATCAGTGACGGAAGTGAAGGCTGGAAGGAGACAGAAATTCAGATAAGAAAATCTGTAAGGCATGATGAGAAAGAGTTGAGTATGAGGGATGAGGATACATCAAACAGACGACGATGAAGTAACACCACTGGCAGACCCTCACTGGTAATAAGTTTTAGAAACTATGCAGAATGCCCAGTGTATCATTAATACCCAAAATATGACCCGAGTCCAAATATATTAATATTGGCCTGGGCTGACTACTGACAGCTCAAAATTTCTGTAGTAAGTTAACAGATGATGGTGCAGTTCAAAGACAGTAGAAAAACCAGGGTCCAGATTCATGACACGGATTAACGATCGATTCCCTGTCGTAACAGTGATTTTTTCCCCAGGAAGGACAAGGCAGAGTACAGAAACTCCACCTGTTTTTTAATTTTTCCTGCAAATCAAAATCCGAGTTACGATAGGGAATTGATCGTTAGTTTGTTTTTCTTTTCTTTTCTTTTCTTTTTTCTTTTTAATTTGGGCCCAAAATTGTAAGGGATTTTGGCATGTGTGGAGTTGTTGCTGTTTTTGTTGCTGTTGTTGCTTAACTCCGATTTGTATGGCCGAGCAGATTCATCAGTCACAAGTAAACAACTGCTTCTGTGGGGCCGTCCGACATATCCAGTACAGTAAGTACACTGCTGAGGAAGAAACCGATGACCCATTGTCGTAGACAGGGACACACCAGAGACGGACTAAGATCCTTCCC
>NC_136982.1:11011282-11068782 GCF_032717465.1 Coenobita brevimanus | reverse complement strand
ATATGAATACAAGAACGAAACTGATAGTGCGCATAAACTCCAGGAATAAAGCAAAGGGCCAGTTAATATCATCAGATATGCTGTCTATCTCGTTATAACCAGACGCATTAATCCCTAAGGGGCAGCCACAAACAATCGCCTCCATGTCGCCCTATCCCATGCCATTTCGCTACCCTCTTCCCAGCTTACATCCCCCTCTCATATACCTCTCTACTTCACCCCTCCGTCTCATCCCCGGTCTCCATGTCCATCTTCTTCCTTCCATCTCACTTACATACACACTCCTAGTTAGTCTTTCACTCTCCATCCTCTTCACGTGGCCAAACTACCTCGTTGTATTTCTCCTAACACTTTCTATCACATCCACACCCACACCACAAGCTCCTTCACATCCTTTTTTGTCAGCTCGTCTCTCCATGTAACTCCACAAGCACCTTTCAGATAACTCATAGCCACTGCTCTCACTCTTGACTTGTGACCTTTGAACAAGGTTCAAACTTTGCTTCCATACGTTAGAATGGATATGACAATACTGTCATGCAGCGATTTTTTTTTTTTTTTACTTCCTTGCTCACTTCCTAACTTCTTGTCACTGCTTTCAATGAACCAACGACCTTTTTTCCCTGCTTTACCCTTTCAAGCACTTCATCTTCCAGACTTGCAAACTTGCTCATCACACTGCCCAGGTACTTAAATGCACTCTCATTTTTCATTTCCTTACTATCCAGCCTCACTGTGCATTCAGTGATTTCATTTCTCTCGAAGATCACTAATTTTCCCTTCTCTATATTCGCCATTAGATTCCGCTTTTTACCTATCCTTACAGACTCATTCACCAAACCCTGTAGTTCCCTTTCACCTTCACCTAGTAATACAGAATCATCTGTAACCAACTGAACAGGAAGTTTGCAAACGCTGCCTTCTCTCATTAGGGTCGTTCCCACCTTGTATCTTTTGATTCTTTTTTATAACTAAATCCATACACAAATTGAACAACCATGGATACATGAGACATCCCTGTTTCAGTCCAATAATCATACAGAAAAACACTCAGTTCAGCATCCACGCAGCCCTAGCGCCCTCATACATACTCTCCACGGCATTCAGCAGCTTCCCATTTACTCCATATTTTATTAATATTTTCCATTAAACATCCTAGGATGAGTATCTGATGTACACAGCCTCTTACCTTAGTGAAACCTCTGGTAGTTCTCTGACTCTGTCCAACCGTATATTTTTCGTATTACATTAACAAGGCAAATACCCTTATGATTACCACACATTTCTTTCTCCCTTTTTCCTTTTTAAAGGGGAGTAATTATTCCTGACTTCCAATCCTCCGGGACTCTACCTTCCTCTCAGATCAACCTGCACATCCTCCATATCCATTCTACTACTATCTCTCCCCTGTGTTTCAACATTTCACCAAACATTTCATCAATTCCTGGGGCTTTCCCCATGTTGACTTTCTTCATTGCTTCCACAACTTCCATCCTATTATTCTCTTCCTTTCTCATCTCACTTCTTCTCCCAGCCATTCCCCAGCCACATATACTATCGTTAACTTCATTATCTATGTTCAACAATTCCTTGAAGTTCTCTCTTTATCTGCTGCCAGTGGGAAAAACTGTGAATTTATATTTTCAGTCTGGCTACTGAAGCGTGCAACCAGGGGCAAAAGATTGCATACTACTCCACTGCGTCTGCTTTACCTTAGGGCATGTCCATCACGATTTTTCCTGACACAGCACATCAGTAAGAACATCCAAGGGCAGAGACATAGACATACCAAACCTCTCAGGTTAAGAACTGTATCCAGGAGAGGGAAAAAAGAAACTGAAAATATTTTCAGGCGAACTTTTGTTACTGACCATTCGGTAGTGAGGTATGCAAATGTAAGGAGGGTGAATTGAAAGAAATACTGAATTTTTTTTTTTGTCCAACACTGGGCATGGGCTGCACAGCCGGCTCCCAAGGCCCAACAGTCCTCCTACATACCATACACCTCCACATGTCACCTCTTCGGCGCTAACACCCACCGTCGATATTGAATGTAGGCTATGGCTGTCTCATACAGGACTGGTGTGTTGGCAATAGCGGGGGTATTTTTACTACATGTCGGTGGGTCTTCTGGTAAATCAGTAAAGTCTGATTTTGATGAAATTCAAATCCTTAAACTGTTCCCTGCCCCAGTGGGATTTGAACCCGGGTCCGTCAGGACTACAAGCCACCTCTCTACCGATTGAGCCACCACCTCCCCCGTACTCTTTCTCTCCCTCCACACACACACACACACACACACACACACACACACACACACACACACGCACGCACGCACGTACACGCGCGCGCGCATAATGTGCAGAATTAATTGCTGCGTTATTCTTAGAAACATATGTTAGTTATAGTTTACATCATATGGAATATCATGGACTAGACAGTCATGATAGCAGCGGTGTCGTTGAGGTGTCAGTGTGGGATGATGGAAGTGAATGTATGACTACGCGTGACATCGATGATCATTAATATTGTACATCGCTCCGTGTTGTTCCTTTTTGCTTCTTTACGTCCACTTGTCTATATGGTGGTGCACTCGAATGTGGCTTCTTTTGTTCTTCAGCTGTTGTGCATCGCTCTCACCACTTCAGTCGGAGGGCATCACTTTATGTTTAACTTTTGTCTCCTGACAGTTTTATTCGGCTCAGACTTTTCCAACTTTTATTGTGGGTAGGTTGATGGAGATGAAAGCAAAATATAGAGAAGAAACAAAATAGGCTGGTTGGACAAGAAGGAATAGGTGGCATAGGTAAAAGGGGTGATGTCTGGTGGGGCAGGGCAGGACAGTCACACTGTGAAAATGGGCTTTTGCGAATATTTCATTGAAGCTTGATGGGGTGCGGGGATAGAGAAAGGGTGCGTTGAGTGGAGTGAAATGGACAAAACGGGCTAGGACGATGGTACTGTACTTGGTAACTGGTACTTGGGGATGTCGAGGATATTATCGCATGAAGATGGGGGTTGTTGATTGGCCGGTATGAGTGTGGCAGTCATTTCGTTCAAAACTCTTCAAGAAGATGAAAATACGCGGCTGCTCTCTTGCACCAGATATTACCCGGCACAGGTAAATAATACGTTTAAGTAAAGAGGTATAGGGTTATGCTGAAGAAGAACACTTTACAACCATGTCACCACACAGATAAATGCCATCTGCATGGCATAGGAAGCTTTGTAGCTCCTCTTCTGTAACGATGTATACTGCATATTAACAGCTGGATACTCTCTTATAAACTGTGTATACCTTTCACTTTCGACCGAGTTTGCATCAGTAACATGCAGTTGGATCTCAGGATATATGAGACAAAATAAACCACTGAGCAAGGGCCATTACGAAAGGTCTGAGGCCAACAAGAATTCCAGTTTATAGCGCCCTATGTTAAACCTCAAAATTTCCAAGTGAAATGCAAGCCTGTAAACTTTGACGGTTATTTCATTGAAAGCTTCTGGTTATCGGGTGTGCAATAAGTTCAGCCACAAACGAGATTGGAAAACCAAACATGTTCCATATTTGTCACGTGCTTCAGAAATTATCGTCAAAAACTGGGTAATTGAATTTCACATCGCATTTTACGAGCAGGTATTCACCTGCTAGTCCTTCTTGGCGCTGTACAATGTTTCTGCGTATGACAGCTTAAAATTCTTGAGTGTTATGTATGCCTGGTATGTTTATACTGGAAACAGTGAATACTGGGGTGCAATATCTAGAATAAATCGCTAGGCAAGAGGTTCTAGAAAGCTTTCCATCGTGGTGAGAATACTAACTCAAGGGTCATATCCTCGTCGGCTTAGGAGGTTTTGTGGTGCCTGATTTGCATATTGCCATTCAATATTAACTCTGTTATTTACATCTTCCATTACAGTCGAAATTTGGCGTAAATAGCATAAAGGGGAATATTATCGCAACATATACCAGGGGGTAGAGAGAGGGGGAGACCAAGGATGAGATGGAGGGATGAAGTGGAGAGGAAGGGGATTTGACTTGGAAGCAGGGCTGTGAAATGGCGGGGGACAGGGTGATATGGAGGCGAATTATTTGTAGCCACCTTTTACGGGATTAAGTCGTCTGGCAATAGATAGAGAGACAAATAAAAATTAAAACTTGTAGGAAAGATATGCTAGGGTGCCTCCTTAACCTAGGAGTGTTCGGGCCTTAACGCCATTATCTCGTCAGTCTGGGAGGTTTTCCAGCACTTCCTCATAAGCGATTTATTTTACACATTGGACATTACTTTTCATACGTAGTTACCCCTTCAGATACCGAAATTGATTGCATGACGAATATTCATGTATACGTTAACATGCCATATAAGGAAATAAAATGGTAAGGAAAGAGTGCTAGAGAGTTTCCTTAATCTATGGAAATACAAACCCTACTGTAGACTCCAAGGCCCGTATTCTCATAGGTTAAGAAAGCTCCCCAACACGTCTTTGTAAGCAATTATTTTGGTTATTATTCCTCACTGTTCCCTTTTATGTCATTAAATAATTCAAATACCACCATGCTTACCGTAAACATCACAAATCAATATTAATTAGCCGTATCCAAAAATAAATCACTAAAGAAGAGCTGCCAGGGAGTTTTCTTAACCGACAAAAATACGGACCCCAGATTTTAGAAGGCTCACTAATACGTCCTCCTAACTAGTTCACTTCTGCATATAGCATGTTAATATTCAGTCGAATACTAACATACAGTCGAATACGAATGTGTAGTATAGAAAATAAATGGCTAAGGTAGAGGTGCTGGAAACCCTCCCAAGGGCACCACAATACGGGCCCAACATTGCTGGTATGTGTGGGAGGGCTGGAAGATGCCAGTGATATGAATATGTAAATTAACCTTTAGCCCCGCCACCTGGAACTATACCAACAAAAACATGTTAACACAACCCTACTAACAATTGAGGGCTGCAAGATTCCTTATCTCCATGAATTAAAAGTGTTATTACGTCAGAGTATGCGCTTCAGCCTCACACATTCTGCTATATACTTAAGCATTTTAACAGGCACTTAGTGTGCACTTTCCTAATGTGGTTCTAATGGTCAGGACCGGGTAATCTCTAGATTAACATAAACATTAAAAAACTAAAAGGGTCAGGGACAGTGTTTATACAGAATCGTAGCCATTTTGTTGTCTCCACAGTAGTTAAGCAACATGAGGAATGATTTTGTTTTTGTCGTTCTTTATCTCTAGCATTCACTCTAGTATGGTAGTGAAGTGTTAGGTAGGTGTATGAATGAAAACAGGAGTATAAACAAGGAATCTCATACACAACTTCTTAGGAAATTTTATGTGTAGGCGCCTATGGCTGAGAACGGCTTGCCGGGGTGCTGTGTTCGTCTAGAGACCGAGCTCTTTACCCTTCCCCCTCCCGGAGGGGCTCGAGGGCGGGTATTGTTATCACTCGGTTTGTCTGTCTGTTTGTTTGTTTGTCTGTAGGTCTGTTAACAACTTTACGCGAAAACTACTAGAGCGATTTTGAGTAAAATAACAGGGATGATGAGCAATGACCTTCTGATCACCTGATTAAATTTGGGGTCAAATTGGACCAAGGCCCAGGCTGTGGGCCCCCAAAATATAATGAAAACGGGGACGGATAAAAATAGCTTTTTCCCCATAACTTCTATTCGTGATATCGACATGAAACCAAAACCTAAAGATGCACATTTCAAATCTGCATTCCATAAAATGCCTCATTCCATCAGGGGGGTCACCCCTCAGTTAGCGGTAAGGGGGTCGATGTCAGGTGGGTCAGGCCTAAAATTCCAAATGGGCATAAAATCTCGCTTTACTCCAAGTTTGATATGTGACATCTTTGACTAGATATCCTGTTGTGTTTATACGTCAGCACAGAAGTGACTGCCGGGGACGGATTTGCTGTGTCTTGGCACCACTTCTTGTTATAATTGTGTTTCAAGAAAATATTGTTTACTGTATTATGTTTAGGCTACAGAGGGAAGGGGTAATGTGTAAATGCATAAAGAAGCCAAGAGCCGACTTTCCATAGGTGAAGCAAGATACCAGCCGCTATCATTGTGTGTGTGTGTGTGTGTGTGTGTGTGTGTGTGTGTGTGTGTGTGTGTGTGTGTGTGTTTCGTATAATCTCATATCGCACACCACCATCCTATACATTTGTGGCACTAATTTTTTCCATCTTGTTTACGGTTCTCTCTCCGTCTCCTCCAACAGCCACCTCACTGTTACACTTTGAAAGAAATAATATCTTACATGCAAAGGGGAGTCTCTGACTTAGAACCACATTCTCGTACACATGGGTTTCTAATACGTCATCCTTAGCGAACCACTGCATTACTATTATCTATTCTCATGTATGTTATATAATTTTTCTGATATCAACACAGATTGCATAAGCACCGAACAAGTGCATACATAACAGTTCTTTTGTATGATTTCTAAATCTTTCTAATACCGACATACGTTACATAAATAATGCACAGAGCATTTTGCAGAGTCCTGTGCAACTGTGCATAACTGAACTGGTAAGATAATGGTGCTGCCGAGCCTCCTTACCTGACGAGAATACCAGCCTCGGTGTCAGTTCTTGGGAGTTATCGTAGATGAAAGTGAATTATCCCTAAGTCCTTCACCTTGAGGGCGCCATTTTCTTTACTGTACTCTTGATACCCACACCCTATTATTCATTTTTATTTTGGGGAGACTCGTGGCTTAGAGGGGATGAACGAAGTGTATCTCTTACCCCTTCAGATTAAAAATACTTTGCCAACTAGAATGAACTCGTCTTGTGGTGGCAAGAATATAACTAAGTATTCTTGATCAGGTTCGATGGAGTAGTATATTTGGGCAGTGCAAGTATGTTGAGATAATGCCAATTTGGTGTGTGTGTGTGTGTGTGTGTGTGTGTGTTCTTTTTGTCAATCTCTCTCTCTCTCTCTCTCTCTCACACACACACACACACACACACACACACACAATAATTTCTGTACCGGATTCCCATTTCTCTGCCACACAATACCACCGGTGTTTTGAAATCCCCACCTTCATCACACTTACCATCGACCGCCTCATGACACAGTGCGGCGACTGTACCACACACACACACACACACACACACACACACACACACACACACACACACACACACACACACACACACACACACACACACACACACACACACACACACACACACACACACACAGTTAAAAGGATGAAAGCAATTTAAATAGTCTTTACAATAACACATGGCATAATCATATTACTGGCTCCCACCACTCACGAGAGAGAGAGAGAGAGAGAGAGAGAGAGAGAGAGAGAGAGAGAGAGAGAGAGAGAGAGAGAGACTGACTCTCCTGTGTCTGTGGGAAGAGTGAGGAATGTGAAAGTCGACGTTTTGTTATGGCTCTGTTTATGTGTTAGAGACGTTAATGACACCGGCAGTACTGACAGGGTGCGAACATGTTCAGGCATATGGGCGGGTATAACAATGGTAATTGTGGTATGCTGCTGGATCTGCTGGCTTCATGCCACACTTCAGACGTTATAGACACGATACCTTAGTTACTGAGTCACCTTTGCTTGTACAGCTTGGCATACAAGGAAGCAGCCAATCGATTTTCGAAGTTCCGTGTGTGTGTGTGTGTGTGTGTGTGTGTGTGTGTGTGTGTGTGTGTGTGTGTGTGTGTGTGTGTGCGCTTCAGTTCTCATCATATCTCATGAACTACTAGAGCCATCAACATGAAACCTTCAGAGTATCAAGGTATGGTCAAAGTCTTGGACGAGTTCGAAAATGGGCACTCGAAGTCAAGGTCAACAAAATGGCTGCCAAAGGCAAACTTATTTTTATTGTCTGCCTTTAGCATCATTATATTTCATGAACGACTTGAGTTATCAACTTGAAACTTTCAAGGATTCAAGATATGGTCAAAATCTTTGAGGAGTTCGAAAATGGGCACTCGAGGTCAAGGTCCAGGTCACTAAAATGGCTGCCAAAGGTCAACTAGCTTATATCGCCCGCCTTAAGCACCATTATATCTCACGGACAGCTTGAGCTATCAACATGAAACCTTCAGTGTATCAAGATATGGCCAAAAATCTTGGGCGAGTTCGAAAATGGGCACTCACGGTCAAGGTCACCAAAATGACTGCAAAAGGTCAACTAGTTTTTATCGCCCGCTTTTAGCACCATTATATCTCATGAACGGCTTGAGCTATCAACATAATACCTTCAGTGTATCAAGATATGGCCAAAATCTTGGACTTGGCCAACAGCATATTCTGGCGGGCGCTTAGCATTCAGCTTCCGAATGCTTATCATTCATTCAGTTTGTGTCAGAGACGAGGCCTATTGATTTACATATTTTTAGGATACCGCCTCTCCCCGCTCCCGATGCATAGCACACTGTGGTTACCATACCCGGTACCTCAGTGGCCAGCCCACATGTGGCTGTACTATTTTCCCCAGATAATACTCCTGTGGCGAAGGTAAAAAATCGCGACTTTCATTGCACTGGATACACTCCCATTCCTTTGCACGCCCCCGTTCCTCTAATAAATTACAGTTTGTGGAATCCATAAGTCATTATCCAGGCTACCTGTTGTTGTGCAATCTTAGAGGCACACTAATGTAAATACATCACACAAGCATAACCAATGGGCATATCTCAAAACCAGTACATCAGAGAAAAAACAGCCGGAACTAAATCTCCCTTTACCAACACTCCATTGTCCTCGACTAGTTATGTAGAAGATTCATACTTCAAAACCTTTAAGACTGTATAATCTCTTCCCTCTCCTATACCGTTTCTCACACCCTTTCAACATGCCATAGTATGTGTATGACATGCTTCTATATCCAAACCCTTTTTTGTTGTGCAGTTTCACACACACACACACACACACACACACACACACACACACACACACACACACACACACACACACACACACACACACAAAGAGGCTTATGGTAAAAGCAAAGCCTGTTAACATTGAAGGTGCTAGGTCCCGTACACCCTCCCTCCCCATCATGTGTATCCATTTAGTGTAGCAGTTTGCGGTCATATCATAACAAGTGATTTCTTTTTTTTTCGAAAACAGTGTGTCGGGGTAGAAAAAATAATGAAAGTCAGCCCAACTGTACCTGCGACCCACTCTCCCCAGCCCAATATATCGGGTCAATACATCATAGATCTTGAGTCTGAATAATCCCACCCGTCCACTCTGTTCACTCTTTTCTTTTACTTCATATTCCGTGGATACAGTGTCTTAGTAACTGGACTACTACTTCTTTTACTATATGCACATAACTGAGCTATGGCTTATTATTTTTCAATATTCTACGTATCCCATCCATCACACTCGACACCCACAAACACATCACCGTCTGTGGACCCTGTGTCTCAGTAACTGGGAGGCCATTGGGCATGCAGCTTTGTACAAGGTTAAGGTGATGGAGAACTCTGACGATTTCCAAAGATCCAACCCTCTCATCCCCTGCATACCCACTGCGAACGAATTGCCAGACATATACACAAGGATTTCATGAAATAGAGAGAGAGAGAGAGAGAGAGAGAGAGTGTGTGTGTGTGTGTGTGTGTGTGTGTGTGTGTGTGTGTGTGTGTGTGTGTGTGTGTGTGTGTGTGTTTGCGCGAACCAGACCGTTCTCCACTGCTTTCACTAATTATGCCAATGCCTGACCAGTTTTCCAAGCCAATTCAACGTCGTCACCAACTTTTCATGTCAGATTGATAGGGCCATAAGTTCAATCCGTAAAATTACCACAATCTAAAAATTGTACCCACATATTGAGGTTGCATTAATTGTCAAGGTTCATCAGTTTCGGATGAACATGGATTCTATACCTAAAATATGGTCATAGTCGGGTTGAAGCTGTTCAGACTTCACAATGAATACAGCTTTTAAATGGGTAGCTGAAGAGGGTGCGGGGTGGACAGTAAGCTCATGATCACTACGTATATTTAATTTTCTTCATTTATTTAATTCATAGCACAGTGATATCATGGCCTATAACGTTATCTATACACTCTTAAACCCTTCATGCCCAAGATGCTCTTTATTATTATCTTCTTACTACTACCAGACGATTTTATTTATCTTAGGAGGGCACATTATTTGTCAAGAAATTAGTGAATGCAATACCCGACCCCTCCAGTTCGAAAAAACTCCCACTAAGAAGAGATTCGTCTAGATATAACAAGACTGAAATCTAATCGACGCCCTCGGACTAAAGGAGCTTGTGTGTGTGGCCCGTTTTGTGTAAATCTATAGCACATCCTAACTGCATCACGGCTACTTGTAAAGTTATAACGCTGTTCTAGAAATGTGTATGTGGTTGAGTGTTTACTACGATGACGTTCTGTTCTTGGCAACACCTGATGTTTTATTCAGCTTAGGAGGATTCCCAAGTAGTTAACGAGGCAAACAAGGCCGCATTTCATCTCTCCAGTTTGAGAAGCTTCTCCATAACTAAGTAAAGCAGTCTGAATATTGCAAGAATGTACTGTAATATAAATTCTAGCTCTATGTTTTTGACCACGTTCTGCACAAACCTGTGGCACATATTAACTTGTTAATCGTTATACAGACTCTCGGCTACTCAAGTATGGATGAAAGTCTGCTCTAAAAACATAGGCTTCTTTAGATAACCAGACCCTACCGAACAGTGTGATGGGAACTCTGCACCTCTATTCCTCCACCTTCAGATTAATTGACTTCACTTTTCTTTCTCGCCTTCTTTCTCTCTTTTGTTTTCATGTAATTTTCTGATTGTTTTACTTCGGTTTTTCCTTTTCCTCATTTTCCATATTTTTCTGTATCTTTTTACAGTTTTTTTGTTATTTTGTTTCCTAGATCTTTGTGTATTTTTTTTTCTCTTTCTGGATATTTTCTGACCAAGACATATGGAAGTAGTTAATTATTCAGATCCAACTGGATAAATCCTAGCAACTCTTCGTAATTTGGTTTACACTCCTACGGATTGATTGATGTATTTCTTGCCCTCCAAGTCGCTTTAATATTTTCGTGTGTGGTTGTTTATGTTTCTTTTAATTATCTGTGACTTTATAGCCTTCTTTTTTATTGTTAGTGTTTTCTATTTTCTGTTTCTATAGACTTTGGTCTCTCTTTTGTCTTACCTTTTATGTTTCTATTTTTATTTTCTACTCTGATGAATGTAGAGGCTCTTAAATATTCCACTTCCATTTGGTAAGTGGTCTGGACACTGCATCTGCATTTCTTGTTCGATCACATAGAGTAATCTCATGTTGGCTGTGTATTTGGCTTGGCTGGCTTATCTGTCTTTTTGTTTGCCAGCAAGATTATGGAAAAAACTAGAAATTATACCAGATTTAGAACAATGACTGAGGACCGTTAAACGGCTATCTCGCGGGGACCCGTCGACATCGTGTGCAGAAGAGAATGGACGTCCATCCTCAGTCTTTGCTATCACTCAGTGTGCGTCGACGGCCACTTTCTTCATTATCAAGTTCAACGCCCGTGACTGGGAGATCATTTGTTCCGACTCCCCAGTAGACGAAGTGTTTATCAATAACAACAATGGACGTTAATCAGTTAATGACTTGCAATGAGTATTGTAGTCATCATGAAATTGTTCGGTGATGAGAGCTGAAATGATCCCAGATTGGTACCTCTTCATCTCTGCATGCTATTCATCTTAAAACTTGGATTTCTGCAGTGCCACGGAGCTGAAAATCCCTCACTTGCTCAATTAAAATGTCTCTGTCCCTCTCTACCAAAAATATGGCTTGTTGCCTTCCATGCTACTATGCATTGTTCACGAGAATCTTGATCTTGATATTGGGTGTAGAGCTTTATTCACAACTTTAAGTATTTCCAATGTGCACAGGCCTCTCTTGTAAGAGATATCAAACAATATTCCATCAGAGTTACCACAGTAAAAGGATAAGAGTCGTATAATTAAAGATTATATGAAGTTTACTAAAGGTAGTAAAATAATCATAACAATTTTTAATATAATTTCTGTTCTGATTGCAGAGCTCAAGATAGCAGACGACACATACTACTTGGCCACATCTTGGGATAAACTCCTTAGAAATGAAGGAAACAATGGAGTTTTGGACAGCCACGGTGGGCGGGGACGTCCAAGAATGGATCTGCTGGCGTTCCACGCTTGGCTCTCCACAATCCTTTTGCGGCAGCAAATTTGGACGTTCACCGCCAATTTGGACGTCGACGAGTCCCCGTGTGATAGCTGTTTTAAAGAGACAATTGATTATTTCTTGGTCGCAAGAGATTTATAGGTAATAGGTCAAGGGCAAGGTCTGCTCATAGAGTTTTGATCAGATTTAGGGCAAACTTAGTGGTAGGATTGAGATCATGAATGGATGAAACGATTCAGTACTGAGAGCAATCTGTCAAAGGTAAAGGTCATAGGATAAGGTGAAAAGTTGTGCCCTTTAAATTAGATTCGACTTGGACCACACTCTGTACAAGGGTTTAAATGCAGAGGAGGATGAAATAGTTTCTATTGAGAACAATAGATAAAAAATCAAGATGTAAGGGATGGGTCAGATTAAGCAATTTTTTATCAGTTTTGAACCAGACTTGGTGGAAGTGATGAAGTCAGGCAAGAATGAAGCAATCTGAGTTTGAAAACGACCGATCACAAGTCAGGGTCACAGGGTAGGGCCAGAGGTTCTGTCTTAGATCGATTGCAGGGAGCGAATATTGCACTAAGTGAATTCTCTTCCACGTTGTTTTGTGTGTGTGTGTTTTTTTTTTCTGTTCTGTAAGTTTAGGCAAAATCATCAATGTTCATTTGATAATTGGTCTAATCTGCATTTTTTATTCTTGCATCTTTCTGATACAGTGATTGGGTGTTTTTCTCAATGTCGGCACCTGTCTTCTGACTTTTGTATATATCTGTTTTGGCTTACTTTTCTTGTAATTTGTATTTTCCTCGCCTTCTTTCTCAGTTGTCATTTTCTGTTTGTTTTCCTTTTTTTTTTTCTTTGTGTCTTTTTATTTTGTTGTTAAACTTGCGGCGTCAGACGGAAGAAATTGGAGACGCATGCTTAATTTCGCCATACTCTGGGAGAACTTAAACATATATATACATTAACACCCCACACACCCACATCTCACTCACCCATACCTGCAGGACACACACCAACACCTCACACAACCATACCTTCACCCCACATTTCACCTCACACAACCATACCTGCACCCAACACATCACTTCATACACCCATACCTACATCTCAAACATCTATATCCCACACAGCCGCTCCACACACACATAGACCACACACATTCACACCCCACCAACCCACACTCCAAACACCTGGACACATTAACACTCTCACATCTCCAACCCCCCCCCACACACTTACACCCCTGTCCCTACAACCCAGACCCTTCAACTCCACTCGCTACTCAGCATTGTTTATTGGCTTGTGAAGAGCGTGGTTGTGAGTGGAGTACTTTGGCAATGAATCAGCATAAATTATTAAAGGTTAGCACGCCAACCTCCCTCCGTCCCACGCCCACACTGTCATTACATCCTCTTCTGGCCTGCATTTATTTTCATTACGCTGTCATTTCACACGGCCTGAAGACATTTGCTTCGTAGGTCCACCTGACGTGAACGGTCAGCCTAACCGTACGGGTTCAAGCTATATTTTATGGATTGTAAAATGCAGCTCATCCGTACAGCCAAGGAACATAACTATCAGTCACTAGAAAAGTGACCTGTCCCCACCCAGTTCTGCACGCACGGGTGTAGGCTTCCTATGGAAGGTTACTGAAGTGTAAAGGTTGTATATGGGAATATATTGGTATGGAGTAGTTGAGTTTGCGGCTAAAAAGTGTAGTTCTCTTCTTTTTTTATGTTCTCAGATGCCGCACCCTGCAGTCAAGGTCACTCTATGACGTATATAACCCATACAGATTCTCCTACTGTCGCAACTGGACACATAAATGGACTTTTGTAGTTGCAAGATACTATGATCTGAGGTGACGGAGTAAGTTAGGAAGGAATGAAGGACTGCAGTAAACTGTAAAATAATTTATTGTGCGTTGAATATGTCACCCCTCAAACAATGCAAGCCCACTTATGAATGGTAACAAGAACACAATAACTATTAATGATTTCGCCGTCAGAGGAAAACTGGGTTCATTTGCTCTGGGAAGCTTGTTTAGAGTCTCATTATTTAGCCCTTCAGCCACAGGATGCATTTTCAAGTTACAGTACCTCAGACAATTTTCGGACGGCAGCAGTTATATGTAGAATTCATTAACCCGTGAACTACGGAAAGTGTCCTCCAATGTGAAAAAAAATACAGGAAATAACACAGTTAAATATAAAACACGCCATCAGTCTGAAAGATTTATATTAATTCTGAATGTGATAAGGCAGATGGACTGAGCTGCAATAAATGAAAGAATTGTAGCGGGCGGTTTTGGTGACGGTGAGAAATGAAGCATTATTGTCATATTGAAATTTGACTGTGATAAGTTACGTATGGCCATGTGACTGATTTGATTCAGCTAAGGAAAGAAGTAAATGAAGATTATGCGAAGTGTGAAGGCAAGGAATTGAAAGCAAAAGCCGCACAGCCCGTTCCCCAAGACCCAGCAGTCCTCCTTCGTGTGACACACCTTCACATGTCACCGCAGTTTTAGTCAGAACAGGTGAAATGTTATTAACGTTTTTTTTGTTAATACAAGGCAAAGGATCTAATGCAAAATGAGTAAAATTTATTCTAACGATAATCAAATAATTGAACTGTTCCCTGCCTCAGCCTGGGATCCAATATGGGTCATTTGGAACATCACTTACTTTTGTAACCACGTAAGAGTGAAAGGTTTGTGAGTGAAAGCAATGGAAGTGAAAGTGCTGGGAATGAATGCAGTGAAATTTAGAGCAGAGTGAGTGAAAACAATGTGACTGAAAGCAGAATGAGTGAAAGCATTGTGAGTGAGAGTAATATGATTCAAAGCTGTGAAAGTGACAACAGTGAGTGAAAGTTGTGCTAGAGGGAACTGCGTGAAAACTTTGTAATTGAAGGGTGGGCGATTGAAGGCTATGTGACTGAAACAGTGTGAGTGAAAGCAGTAAGCGAAAGCAAAACATTACAACTAAAAATATGCTGTGAATGTATCAGTGAAAGTAGTGTGAGTGAAAGCAGAGTGGGTTAACCAATGAGGGTGAAAGCCGTGGGAGTGGAAGCCGTGAGAGCGAAAGCGATGAGAATCTTAAAGCAGTGAGAAGGAAAACAGTGGAAGTGAAAGCTGTGACAGTTAAAGCAGTGAGAGTAAGAGCAGTGAGGGCGATATCAGTGAGGTTTAGAGCACTGTGAATGACTGCACTGGGACTGAAAGCAGTGGGAGTTAAAACGTCGGGAGTTTATGTAGTGGGAGGAAACCAGTTGGAACAAAGGCAGTAAGACTGAAAGCTGTGGGAGTAAAAGCAAATAGTGAGGGCAGTGAGAGTGGAAACAGTGAATACATTACTAATGAATATACTGAGTGAAAGAAATGAAAGAAATAGTAATTTTGAAAGCAGTGAGTGACACAAGAAATTGAAATCAGTGTAAGGTAGTGAGTGAAATTATTGGAATGGAAGCAGTGAGAGTAAAACAATGGTGTGAATAATTAACTGGATGAATTGCGTGTGGGGTATTGTGAGTGAAAAATATGCTTGGTGGGGACTAAACGAGTAAGGTTTTGACTAAAAAAAAAAAAAGCTGTGGTTAATGTTATGATGTGTATACTGTTCACATGAGAAAGGGGGATGGAGAGACGGGGAGCTAGAAGTGTGGGGGAGGGGGAAGATTTTGAGATGTGAGACGAAGATTGATAGAGGGAGAAAGTGTGGTGCGCAGGAGGAAGGGAGAGTGAGAGATGGAGAAGGGGATATAGAGATGTGTGTGTGTGTGTGTGTGTGTGTGTGTGTGTGTGTGTGTGTGTGTGTGTGTGTGTGTGTGTGTGTGTGAGAGAGAGAGAGAGAGAAAAGCTGTGACACTGTGATGCCACTGTTGAGTTCCCCAAAGTGAGGGGAATTGGAATGTAAGAAGGGAGGGGAGATTATAGTAGTGGAAGATAAGGAAAGGAAAGAATGGAAAGGAGGTGATATAGGGGTATACGAGAGAAACAAAGTTATAGAAATGAGACGGATAAAGAGAGAAGAAGATAGCCGAGATCCAGAGAGGTGTGAAAGAGAGGAAGATGGAGAGAGGACACAGCTAAGGTGGCTACATAGTGTGAGAGAGAATGGAGAAGTAGTGGGACAGTGAGGGAGTGAGCGGATACTGGGGAAAAAATAAAATCGAGGGAGATAAAAAGTGTGAGAAGGGAGGAAGAAAGGGAATGGCATGAATAGAACTGTAAAGAAGGGAGACAAAAGATAGACAGATAGGGAAAAGAAGCGAATAGTCACTGCGAGGGTATTGTTGTGTTCACTAGGGGAGAGAGAGAGAGAGAGAGAGAGAGAGACAGAGAGAGACAGACAGACAGACAGACAGACAGAATGAATAAGTTTTGAGATGAGATAAAAAGCCTAAAAACAAACTCATAATCTGCCATGAAAGTGTTCGGGATAAACATTATGCATTATGTGTAAATTAGCCACATCTCCATCAACACCTGTTTACCTGTCTAGCGGGATCCTGCCTCCACCAACACCTGTTTATCTGCCTAGCGGAATCCTGCCTCGACCAACATCCGTTTACCTGCCCTGCAGATTTCGGCCTCTTCCAACACCTCTTTACCTACTCAGCAAAACCCTGGCTGTTGGGATGAAAATATGTTTGCCGGAGGCTGATGCAGCCTGTCTCTCCAATGCATCAGGATCTTAGGAATGTGAGTCCCTGCAATGAGTGCTGGGAGATCGAGAGTAGGAATAAGAGGAATCACAAAGGGTTCCTGGCAGACGTTGTGATGGTTTTACGCATTTCCTTGGGTCGTACTCTCCTCGAGCCAGTATTATCGCCAGCTTAAGAAGCTCTCTGTCATTATTAACTTGATCCTTTTTGATGATTATAACTTGCTATTCTCTTGTATTTTTAATATATTTATCTTATTTTTATGGATGAAGATGCTTAAGTAACAAAGAGAAGTATAATAATGTACCAGAAAAAAAAAAAAAAACTGTTAAGGAAGAGATGCGAAAGTTTTTGATGCCGACAAAACATGGGCCTTTGTGTCTGTTGTGGGTAGCAAAGTATTGAAAGAAGGAAAGAGAGGAATCACATGGGGTTTTTAAAGATGGAGGGATGGCTTTACGCATTTCAACACCCTGAGTACAGTCACGGGTGAATGTACACCTGTTGTTCCACTATGTCTGCTTAACACTCGGAGAACATGCTCGTCCCTTTCCTCACTGACGCATCACGTGACAGAGTATCATCTATGAGCAAACAAACATGCCACGCTTCTCTAATATTAAGAATACTAACACATACGCCAATCTCTGGCTGCACCTCTTAAAGATCGTCCTCTCACTCACATATTTTTTTCCATGGACTTACTCTCACCCCAAGGATTCAGTTTCCTCCATGGATCTCTTGTCCTCCGTGAAACTATATTCTTCAGACCTATTATCTTCATTGTTCCCTCCATTAACCTACTGTGTTTTGTCCCTTAGTCGTACTTTCCTTCATGGACCCATTATCCCTCATGGACGTACTTTCCCTCGACTGACCTATTTTTCCCTCCATGGACCTATTTTCCCCTTTGACGTATTTTTCACCACTGGTAAACACGGAATTCCCGCATCTGTCTTCTTCCATGAACCTGTTCCCTTATTCACATTTTTTTTCCAGATGGACCTGTTTCCACTTGGATCAATTTCCCTAAAGGATGTATTCCCAATGGACTTATTTTCCCACCTGAACCTATTGCAGGCAAGGCCCTATTTACTCCTTGGACTTGTTTCTCAATGGACCTATTTTTCTCCCCATTCACCAAGCCAGTTGCCCCTCAGCCCCTACCCACTCACCCAGTGTAGTCTGTCTCGGAATTAGCACAACGACTCAACACACACACACACACACACACACACACACACACACACACACACACACACACACACACACACACACACACACACACACATACACACACACACACACACACACACGGCATATTTCATAGTATTGATTATCCAACAAAGAAAAGAAAAAGAAAGGTAGAAGAGATGAAACATTAGGCGGACATTTGTCCCTGGCTGTACAACCTAAGAAACAACCATATTCCAAGTATTGTCTGAAGAACAGGTGAAATATAACGAAGGTTTCATCTTGTATATGCTAAACTTTGGGAAGACAGTCTCGTCTTAGGATGCTCACAGCTGAATGAAGACTAGTCTGGTAGTCTTAAAACATAAAATAGATATTGTCCAAGTGGATCTGATTTCAGATATATATTGAAACAAAAATGTAAAATATCAAATGAAACATGAGTATTACCAATTCGTTGCACTCTCGCAAAGTGTAAGCTGGCGACATGCCTTTTGATTTTCGTCAGCAGCTTTTTTTTTTAATGAAAGAAATAAGGAACCGAAGGCCAAAAGCCTGGAAACCGTTCCTTCCAGGGAAAAAAAAAAACGATACAAAAGAAAGCCAAATTCAAGATCCGTTCATTTCGAAATGCCAGGACGCACTGCTTTGGAAAGACTTGAGATCATGGGAATAAGAAATACAGACAGAGGGAAACAGTTCCTGAGCTGACCTATTGCATAAATGAAGGACTGGGAGTAACAGTTAACTTTTCATTAGAGAGTTGGACAGAAATGGGACGAGAGTTTGTTGCTAGACGGGTGCTACGCGCCCGTCGTAGAGGTGAAGGGATGCAAGCAGACAGCTCAGAGGAGCAGTGACCTTTGAAGCAGCGATAGGAAAGAGATAAAGATGCAACAGTGCTGCGAAATAACAGAGGTTGAAGGGAGCCAGTAAGAGGTGGAGAGTTAATGAGACTAAAAGCCTGACTCCACCCTATTGGGAAGAGCTCTATGTGGGGAGCCTCCCCACACATGAGATTTGTACTCTACTGAGGGGCGAATAAAACCATGTATAAAGTCAACAACTTGCAGGGGTAAAGAAAGTACGGAGTCGGCTTAGCACACCTAATCTCTTGGAAGCAGATTTTTAAAGAGATGTAATATAATCATTCCAAGATACGTCCCGAGAGAATGAAACCCCATGTAAGATTAAGGATGGTGCAGGATTGAGCTGGATATTATTAAACATTAGTGGGTACTCCTGTGGAAGATTTTGTATGGTTGATGGGTGTAAGAATTAAGTCCGTGATGCATTAAAAACAAGATTATTTTAGCTTGCAGGAAATGGTTTGACTAACATTAGTGAATATAACTACACGGCATCACTGTTCAACAGAACTACACAGCCTCACTTTTCAAGAGTTAATGCATTGTTTGTCCATTATTCAAATTTCCACGACGATCTTTTGATCCACCAAACTTCTTGGTGAAATAAACAAAACTCAGTATACTAGGCATGCAAATACAGTTCTATTAACGACTGCATTATCAATACTGAATCTGTGTGAAGATTTTATACATTAGACAGTAGGCTACAGAACAAGGACGTTCGTCTACCGCCCCGCCTACTTTATACTGTGAAGTCCCCATAAGGGGATTAAAGAAATGGATGTATCGAAGACAGTACTAGGCAGAATTGGTTAGGTTACTGGTGGTTGATGGGGTTGGTGCAGGAAAGTATACCAAGCGATAATGAGTACTGTGGGATTAGTAACTGAGTGAGATAAAGGTTTATTTCACAATAGCTTCCATGAGTGGGAGAGGCGGATGGGATGGAGTAAAGAATAGGGGATGGGGGATAAAGAACTGGGTGAGATGACTGGAATTATAGCGGAGGATGGGAAAGGATCATGAAAGGAACTCCGTGCAAATGGATGCTGCTTGATGATTGGTCTGAATGCGCTGTAGCTTATTTCAAAGTTTTCTTAGGGAAGATTAAAACAAGCTCTCAATACTCTCCTTATCTTCCCATCTTCTGACGCAGGCAAAAATAAAGTCACAATTCCCTCCTGCATAAAAGGGATCTGCCACCTTTAACAGCTTCATCGTTACATACAGTGACACTGAGTAACATCACCACACCAAAAAAGTCATTGGAAGGTTAGGAGGAGGTCAGGGCAGACAGAGGGCACAAACAGTGACAAAGAACTGTAGTTGTAGAAATTGGAACACAATGGGAGGGAAGGACATATGAAATTCACAGGCGGTGAAACAGAAGATAATTGTGGTAGACAGTGGTATAATGTAGTTTGGACTGTGAAGAAGAAGAGTATGGTAGCAGATAGTTGTACAGTGTAGGTTAGGTGGAGGGTAAAACAGATAGCTGCAGTGCTCAGACGGTATACTAATGCCGTAACAGACAGTGGTATCTGTGGACGGCATCAGCTTCTGAGCATTCACCCCTGATCTTAGTGGCATTCAGCACAACTTGAATCTAACACTGAACTTCGTTAATCAAGGGATTTATTTACAGATTCATTTATGCAATCAATAGATGACTTCTAGATTCGGGTGCATTCCTAGGAATGACCCAGTGAATCAAAATTTCCTAAGGATTTCACATACTGTGACTTTCACTCTAACAATGCCTTATGGTGCTTCAGTTTAGCTCACTGAGGGCTTCCACACACAAAGTGCTTTATCGAAGTCCCAAATCTTGCATCATCTTAACGGAGCCCATTACAGTCACGCGTCTATTTAGCAGTTATATATATATATATATATATATATATATATATATATATATATATATATATATATATATATATATATATATATATATATATATATATATATATATATATATATATATATATATATATATATATATATATATATATATATATATATACACACACACACACACACACACACACAGTATATAACTTTCGGGGAGACTATTTGAATCTAAAGGATTACAGATAATCTTCATTAATCCCTGCACTATGAAAGGGTTTTCCAAAGTTAAATATAATCGTCCAACGGGAGCAACAGTGAAATACAGAAACACGTCACTGTAGTCAAGAGGTTTAGACCGTCCCCCGAATGTGAGACGAGTACTAAATCATTCGATCCATTGAGTCGCCCACCCCCAAGCCTGCGTGTACAGTATAGCTTATTCACACTTATTATGTCTTAGTTTACTTTATTCTTATTACCCTTTAGATGCTTTTATTCAACATAAAGAAAAGACCTTTCGTGGTGAAGAGGTTACTGGAGGCAAATTCTAGCCCCTCCATTTTGAAAAGTCTCTCTTAACCTGTATAAAATCGTCTGAAGGAAGATGGAGTAAGATGCAAAGTACTGTAATGTGTTAAAGTTCGCCAACATTCCCCCTTCAGTACATTGTTACATAGCCTGTGATTTCATCATCCCTTGTATAATTCTAACATATGATACAGTTTTGTTCATGACTGCATCATCCTTTGTATGATCCTAATGTACAGTATGCTGCATGTTTGTTCACGATTCGCCACGTGGCTTCCATAGTGACCAGGCTTGCGTGTTCTACCTCACTCCCCCCTTCTCCCCTTATAGTAGAGTAAGTCGTTCTTTCTGTTGTTCAGAGCAGGATTGTCAACTCTTCGTCCCCTATGCCTTCATTTGCGCGTCCTTCTTACAAGTTGAATCAAGCTCTGCCGGTCCCCTATATAATGAGCTCAGTCTCTGCATTAGTTGCCACTTAGATCTACTCCTCATTCTGTTCACATTTCTATGCTCCCCTGTACAGTATATTATTATTTTTGTGAGTGCTCAGGAAGTCTCCAGCCATCTAGCTGCTGTATAATTTGAGTATAAGTGTTATTACCATTTTTCTTGTACTGTATAGCCTAAGGCGTTAATTCGTAAGCCTGGTAAAGTTTTTATGATTCATATTGGTTCCATACTGTCAGCCAGTATTAGTAATATTTTGTATCTGTAATAATATTATATCTTGCTTTAACTCAGCATTATCCGGTTTTCTCATTTTATCAGGGCTGACTTAGATAAATTTGCTCTTGCTAAATTCGTGTTAATAGAGGCTATTGCAGTTAACCAGATATGTAACCTGTTTTGCCTTTACATTATCCTTATGAGTCCTGAATGTTTAGTTGTTAGTTTGAGCATTAAACTTTAACTTGTAATTTTACCTAAGTCTTTTGTTTTGAACCTGGAACTTTGCGGGACAGTAGTGATTTTAGTATTCTCACTTGAAGTGTTCATTATCTCTCTCTGTTCCGTAACATTAATTTGGCGACCTCTTATCAGGATATTCAGGATATTATCATAAGGATATTGCTTGATATTTTGTGACTGTGATTTATTCATGATGTCTACTATTACTACTCTTGATGAAGCCAAAGATTTTTTGTCAAATGTGCAAACGGTGTGTGATGTAGAAAACAGAACAAAGAATGAACTTAAGCTTGTTGCTCAACAATTGGGAATTGCTGTTCACTCTCATCATTCTAAAGATCAAATTGTTGGCATGATTAATAAAAGCTTGTTTAATGTAACTCCTCCAGATGAGCAAACGCAGATGGAAATAGCTAAGTTTCAGCTAGCCCTGCAGGAGGCTTGTGCTAAGGAGGCTGAGTTTCAGGAACGTGCTAAGGAGGCTGAGTCTCAGGCTCATATTCAGGAGGCACAGGCACAGGCTCAGGCACAAACTGAACTTGCTAGGATTCAGGCAGACCATGAGTATCGCATGAAACAAGGTGGAACTGGATCATCTAGCTCTGATGATTTTGATGTGGCTAAAAATGTTAAACTTGTCCCTCCTTTTAATGAATCTGATTTAACAAAGTATTTTCAGTTGTTTGAGAGGGTAGCTACAGGTTTTGATTGGCCCAAAAAGTATTGGCCAGTACTCCTTCAGAGTGTTCTCACCGGTAAAGCTCAAGTAACTTATGCATCTTTGCCTCAGGATCAATCTGATAATTATGATGTAGTTAAGAGCTTGATTCTTAAGGCCTATGAGCTTGTACCTGAAGCCTATAGAGTAAAATTTAGGACAACTTATAAGCAAGATAAGCAATCCCATGTTGAGTATGCAAAAATCAAAGAAGATCTGTTAGAGCAGTGGTTAAATTCTAAGAATGTAAATTCTGATTTTGATAAATTTAAGCAGATGATTTTGCTGAAGGACTTCAAAAGGTGTATTAATAAAGATGTAAGCCTATATCTTGATGAGAAAAGAATAGATAATTTGTCTGATGCTGCAGTTTTAGCTGATGAATATGTTCTCACTCACAAGAGATATTCTAAAGAAAAAAGGAAAGCTGAGAGTAAGTATGTTGCCTCTACTCAGAGTACAGGTAACAGGAAAGAGAATAAAGATGATGTTTCTCAGGAAGTAAATACCAGCTCCACCTCTAGATTTCAGAAAAGTAAATGTACTTATTGTAGTAAGCTTGGTTATACTACGGAGAAATGTTTCAGGAGACAGTGTGATGTGAACAAAAAGGAGTCTTTAACCCCTTAAATGCGGATCATTGCGTTTGCGACACTCACCAAAAAGGACATAAAGGCGGAGCGTCGCGTTTGCGATTCGAGTTAATTTTGAATAAACGCGGGCAAGGATGTTCCAGCTGGTATTGTCTATCAGTACCACCACCCTTTAGCTACAATTAGCATACTTTACCTTTGTACTACTGACCTCCGTTGTTGCCAAGTATCGCGTTTTTCCCCCCTCCCCCCCCACCACGGCCCGGCAAGCCTGGTTGTGATACATGGCAGCGCTCTGACTGCTCAGAACTGTAAATCTGCACTCTCCTCTCACAAGCTGTTTATGCTAATAGGAAATGCTTGTTTCCCCAGTTGTAACACTAACTTTTTTTCGCACGGTTTGCCCCTGTTTAGCATCAGTTTACCGCAGGCTTTCAAAGTGACATTATGGCGAGTTCTAGCTCTTCCGAGTCAGTGCAAGTGGCCGACAGGAACGAGAATAAAGTGACGGGCGTAAGGCAGAATAAAAAGCGCGCCGTGGTGATCTTTTGGGACGTAATATGATTGAAAATAATGCAGTATACATGTTTTTAGCTGTGAAAATGGAAATGTTTGTTGAGTGACGGGAAGACCGCCGCTGCGCTGCATGTCGGCCGTACGCTCCATTGATTTTAGCCTTATATTCAGTGCTTATTGTACAAATACGGATTCCAAACTACCTGTACGTTGTAGTATAAAGTTTACTGTCACAGAACGAGGCTGTGGTAGAGGGGAAACCGGGTTGCTGGAGGTGTGAAAGTGAAGATTTGGTTACCCAAATTTGCAAGTCTCCACAAGTCCTTGGGTAGTCCACGAAGGCTGAACACCTGTCTCTGGAGAAAGCTGAATGTAAGTACTATCTGCCATACCAAGTATAATGTTCTAGGGTTAATCTCTGATTTTTGGCTAATATTTTCCTACAGGTACTCAGACCGCGATACAACCCCGCCACCTGGGGGGGGTCGGCTGTCCATGGCCGCGCATTAGGGGTTAAATATTCAGTCAATTGGTCTAGTGTCCACCCTTGAGAGTTCCCAGAATTCTTTAACCGAGTTAACTGAACCTGCTTTGAGGGGTAAATTAGATTCTCATGATGAAGCTCCTCTTTTGAGCAGTAACATGGGTGACACTCTCAAGAGGTCATGCGCTAATTTCCTGTCTGATGGTTTTGTCAGTCCTCTGGAGAGTAATGACAGGAAATCAGTTAAAATATATCGTGATACAGGTGCTTGCCAATCCCTTATGCTGACCAGTGTTCTAGGCTCTAATGTTAATTCCTCTGACGAAACTGTAATCTTACAAGGTGTAGGGAATAATTACTTCTCTGTCCCTCTGTGCAGAGTGAATTTAGAGTCTGGTTTTGTTCATGGTTCCGTTATGGTTGGGTTGGTTGAGACACTCCCAATGTCAGGTGTAACTTTCTTACTTGGAAATGATATTGGTGGAAGTCAAGTGTGTCCAGCTCCTCAGTTGTCTAGTGAACCAGTGACTGCGACCCAGGATTGTGATGTCCCTGATGTGTTCTCTGCATATGCGGTCACTAGGGCTAAGTCTAAAGTTACTAGTGACTTAGAGGATAATGATGATGATGATATTATCCTAGCTGACACTTTTCTTGCAAATTTGGACCACTCACCAGATGAGGCAGTACCCCATAGTGATGATAATTTGTCTCATCAAGAGTTGGTTGAGTTGCAGGTTGCTGACCCTGAGTTGAAAGGTCTAGCTAACTCTGCTTGCAGTGAGGAAAAGTCAGCTGGTGCTTCTACTTGTTATTATATAAAGTCAGGAGTACCTATGAGGAAATGGAGACCCCCAACAGCATCAGCCGACTGTGAATGGGAGGTTGTACATCAAGTTGTCATCCCTCGTGTTTGTAGGCAGGATATCATTAGAGTGGCTCATGATTCCAGTTTGGCAGGACACCTTGGAGTGAGGAAGACTGTGGCACGCATTTTGAAACACTTATACTGGCCAGGTATCTTCAGAGATGTTTCCTGGTATTGTAAGTCTTGTCACACCTGTCAAGTTGTGGGGAAGTGTAATCAGACCAAAAAGGTTGCACCTCTAGTTCCCATTCCTCCTTTTGAGGCACCATTCACCCGTGTGTTGATGGATATTGTGGGCCCTCTTCCTAAGACTTCTTCAGGATTTTCTTATGTGTTGACCCTGATTGACATGGCTACTCGTTATCCTGAAGCCATTCCACTTAGAAATATCTCAGCAAACAACGTGGTTAAGGAAATGCTAGGGTTCTTCACAAAGTTTGGTCTGCCCAAGGAGGTACAGTCAGACCGGGGAAGTAATTTCATGTCAAATGTTTTCAAGCAGTCTCTGAAAGAGTTGGGCATCACCCAGATCACGTCTTCAGCTTACCATCCCTAGACCCAAGGAGCGTTGGAGAGTTATCATCAAACACTCAAATCGATGCTCAGGAAATACTGTTTGGAACATCAGAAAGACTGGGATAAAGGTCTTCCATTCGTTGTATTTGCCGCAAGAGAATCTCCAAATGAATCACTGGGCTTCTCACCCTTTGAACTACTGTTTGGTCATGAAGTAAGAGGACCCTTTAAGCTACTCAAGGAATGCTGGCTGTTGGAGGAAGATGACGTCAACCTGCTGGAGTATCTGATGAAGTTCAAAGAACGGTTGTCCACTGCTTTACAGCTGGCGAGAGAGAATTTAGGAGCTGCTCAGGAGAAGATGAAGACTTGGTATGATAAGAAGTCCAGGTTACGCCACTTTCAGCCAGGAGATCAGGTTTTGATTCTGCTACCAGTGCATGGGCAACCTCTTCAAACCAAGTTTAGTGGTCCTTATTTCGTGGAGAAGAAACTCAGTGATGTCAACTATGTCATCGCCACACCAGATCGTAGAAAGAACAAGCAACTTTGTCACATCAACATGCTAAAGTTATATCACAGGCGGGACGAAAATAACCCAGTCTGCACTGTAGCTGTTCCACCCGAGTCTGCAAGTGAAGCTCTCCCATGCAGTATGAGCCTGAGTGATAGTTTGGGGAAGAATCCTGATATCATGAATGATCTCCAGACTAAACTTTCTCATCTAGCTCCCGAGGAAAGGCAGGAGTTTTCGGCATTACTGCAGGAGTACCTGCAAGTGTTCCGTGACACTCCAGGAAGAACCACTGAGTTGATGCATGATGTCGATGTTGGAGACGCAAAGCCAATTAAACTGCCTCCTTACCGTGTGAACCCAGTGAAAGTTCCTCTCATCCAGAAGGAGCTTGGCTACCTGTTGGACCACAAGATGATTGAGCCCTGTCAGAGCGAGTGGAGTTCTCCTGTCACTCTAGTCCCTAAGCCAGGTGGGTCACAGCGGCTTTGCATCGACTACAAACGTATTAATCAGATAACCAAAACAGACACTTACCCTTTCCTTCGCGTGGAAGATTGCATAGACAAGATCAGAAAGGCTAGGTACATAAGTAAGTTTGATTTGTTAAAGGGATACTGGCAAGTACCTATGACTGAACATGCTAGGGAGATCTCATGTTTTGTAACACTAGGAAAGACTTTTGCATGTTCTGTAATGCCATATGGTATGAAGAATGCACCAGCCACTTTTCAGAAGCTCATGAATGTTGTAACAGAGGGTTTGGCAGGGTGTGTTGTTTATATTGATGATGTATTAATCTTCAGTGACAACTGGAAAGATCACCTATGCCATGTCAGTAAATTTCTTGAGCTTTTGGTTCAGGCTAATCTTGTTAATTTATCAAAGTGTGAGTTTGGTCAAGCTAAAGTTCAGTACCTTCGGTACGTAATTGGTGATGGACACGTTGCACCACCAGGAGCTAAGGTTCAGGTTATAAGTGATCTTCCCAGACCTAAAAGTAGGAAAGAGCTACAAAGATTTTTCGGAATGGTAGGTTATTACAGGAGATTTGTTCTTAACTTTTCAATTCTTGTATCACCACTTACAGACCTACTGAAAAAGGGAGTTAAATTTGTCTGGACCGATAACTGTGAATCCTCTTTCAGCAAACTTAAAGCTATCCCATTAAGTCAGCCAGTGCTTGCTACTCCAAATTTTGCTAAGCCTTTTAAGATGGCTGTTGATGCAAGTGATACAGGAGCCGGGGCTGTTTTGCTGCAAGAGGATGATCAGGGTATTGAACACCCTGTATCTTATTACAGTATGAAGTTCACTCCACCTCAAAGGAACTACTCAACTATTGAGAAAGAGCTTTTGGCCTTGATTTTGGGTTTACAGCATTTTTCATTTTATTTGTGTTCTGGTTTTGACCCCATAGTCATTTATACCGATCATAACCCACTTAAATTCCTTAGTAAGTTTAAAGATAAAAATCAGAGATTGACAAGATGGAGTCTACTTCTTCAAAAGTATTCATTAGACATACAACATGTCAAGGGGAAAGAAAATGTTATTGCAGATTGCTTATCTAGACTTTAGACAGATTGTTTTAGAGTAATAAGAAATTTCCTTTGTAAATTTCTTTTTCTTTGTGGGGAGGTGTTACATAGCCTATGATTTCATCATCCCTTGTATAATTCTAACATATGATACAGTTTTGTTCATGACTGCATCATCCTTTGTATGATCCTAATGTACAGTATGCTGCATGTTTGTTCACGATTCGCCACGTGGCTTCCATAGTGACCAGGCTTGCGTGTTCTACCTCACTCCCCCCTTCTCCCCTTATAGTAGAGTAAGACGTTCTTTCTGTTGTTCAGAGCAGGATTGTCAACTCTTCGTCCCCTATGCCTTCATTTGCGCGTCCTTCTTACAAGTTGAATCAAGCTCTGCCGGCCCCCTATATAATGAGCTCAGTCTCTGCATTAGTTGCCACTTAGATCTACTCCTCATTCTGTTCACATCTCTGTCCTCCCCTGTACAGTATATTATTATTTTTGTGAGTGCTCAGGAAGTCTCCAGCAATCTAGCTGCTGTATAATTTGAGTATAAGTGTTATTACCATTTTTCTTGTACTGTATAGCCTAAGGTGTTAATTCGTAAGCCTGGTAAAGTTTTTATGATTCATATTGGTTCCATACTGTCAGCCAGTATTAGTAATATTTTGTATCTGTAATGATATTATATCTTGCTTTAACTCAGCATTATCCGGTTTTCTCATTTTATCAGGGCTGACTTAGATAAATTTGCTCTTGCTAAATTCGTGTTAATAGAGGCTATTGCAGTTAACCATATATGTAACCTGTTTTGCCATTACATTATCCTTATGAGTCCTGAATGTTTAGTTGTTAGTTTGAGCATTAAACTTTAACTTGTAATTTTACCTAAGTCTTTTGTTTTGAACCTGGAACTTTGAGGGACAGTAGTGATTTTAGTATTCTCACTTGAAGTGTTCATTATCTCTCTCTGTTTCGTAACAACATGTACTGCCTTCCTTAGGTCTCATTCTTCCTTGAACGTCAGAGAGAGAAAGAGAGAGAGAGAGAGAGTGACCGTTAATATCATCCTCTTTACCTGTAAAATTCCCGTTTCTAGCTTTCGCTCTAAACTGTTTCGGAGGAGTGTGGAGGAAGCTATGTTTTGTGATAGTACAAAGCTATACTGAACTGGCCGGCCAGCTACTACGTACCATGCCAACTTTCGGTTCATCCACTCTCCCCTTCCCCCCACACTCCCACTTTCACCTTGTCCCCACGAACCGTGTCAGCAGCGTGTCAGTAAGGGTTGTCAAGTATCGGCCAAAATGTGAGAAAGCAATGTGCCCTTGTATATATACGTTTTCCTCAGTCATTCTCATACAGAATCATATCGCAAGCAGTTCATGCACGTCAGCCATCTTGAATGTGCTAATGGGACTGGATCAGCTGAAGAGAATGATGCAGGAAATTTTCCAGATGACACTGCATACCATATAGTCAGAATATATTTCTGATCCTTACTTAAATCTAGCTCTGAATAGGTTTTATGAAACTTCTTCGCATCATCTACTGGGACTGGTTCCAAATTTACCACATGGAGGTTAATAACTGTTTCTCCTATCTTCTCTCCAATCCTTCCTTTGAATGCTGTGGGCCCTGAGGTTTCACCATCCAAATGTTTAAATACATGCCGAAATGGAAGCTCAATGAAGTGTAACAAACACATAAGCCACTGGAAAGGACGGTTAAGAAAGTCTTTAATAAGTTTTATTGATCCGCCCTTTGTCCCTGTATTAACAGGTGTACCATCACACCCTGTTGCAACAAGCATGTCAGTCTTCAGTCCACAGTTCATTCAGCACTCAGAAATAGCAGCTGCTGTTCCCCCATTAGGAGTTACATGGTCAAGGTATTCAGAGCCTGGCTCTTTAACTAACGAAATGTGTTCCTCAAATTTACTTACTTGGTGAATGGACAGACAACCGTTTTCATTTTTTCTCTCTTCCAATGTTAATGTTTTGTCTTTTTTTCCATCAAAATACAGTGCTGTTATGTCTTCCTTTTCTATATGCTGAAGTCTTTCTCTGCCTGATTTTCTGACACGTCTTACTTTTGACTTGTCAATAACTAAATTCTTGTTTTCAGATGAAACAAGTCCAGCACTAACCACAGCGGGAATAGCAAATGAAGCGGCACCTCTAACACTCACATCAAATCGATCAGGTTCTCTTGCAACCAGTTCGCAGTTGATTCGCATTCGTGGTATCTTAAATTTTTTCCTCTTTTTGTCCACACTCCGACAATATATTTCATCTGTATCATCATTTTCCGAACTATCATCAGTATCACTCATTTCCTCCATCCCACTTTGACCTTTCTGACAAATAGAATCGCAAGTTTTCACGTTGTAGTTCTCTATATCCCCTTTTTTTTTTTCCTTACTTTTTCCTCGTTGTGGCAGCATTTTTATTTCTTTTGTATCCACTTTTCGAATGTACATCGGTCTTTCCTCTCTGATCTGAAAGGAACTCTCTTTCACTTACGGGCAACTTTCTTTTCTTTGAACACTTACACACTTCGAAGGATTTACATTTGCTACAGGAGATATCAAATAGCTCCTTCTACATATGAGTTTCATAGTTTTCAAGCTGTTTGTTGTAACAGCCTTTCCCCTTGTTTTCACTGGGGTCTTGCACGTAGAATGGTTATCCAAAACCAGCTGTGTAATTCTTGTTAGGCAAACACTAAGGAACTGAAGCTATTTCCCAAAGACACTCAAGTTCTGATCCAAGATCCTTCGCTATTTCCTTCACTGACACTTCTGAGTTTTGGGTTTCAGCAAAAAATAAGTGTCTTTCCACACCTCACTTCGTTGGAAGTTGCTTGTCACCAATAGTTATTGAAGTGCCAAAAATATCATGAGTTAAGGCAGACCGAGTAGTGTTAGCCATATTTGTAGTTCTCCAAGATATTTAACTATTAAGCATGAATACGTGAAAATGAAAAATAAAATAATATGAGAGCAACGAATTGATGATTTAAAAAGCAAACAAAGAAAAAAAAACACGAAATACAAGGTTTGACCTACAAGACTCCTACGACTGCACTGATGCGTCATATTCAACTAATGGCGAGATATTGACGAGGCAGGCGCCACCTCTATATGAACATAGATTACACCAAAATTTTGCATACATGAAACTTTCATTAAGGATCAACTTTTCTTTGGTATTACAACTTAAAATTCACAAGTTGGATTTTTCGACCTGCTCTCTCTCTCTCTCTCTCTCTCTCTCTCTCTCTAGTCTGTTTAGGATTGACGTTTAAACTGCAGGGGTTAAATACAGCCTCCAACACTAGAGGTCTGTTTAAAGTTGAATTGCATCGTCTGGTGGTACCGAGAATTTTATATAACTTCATTGATAACCTGTGGGAGAAAATTATTGACATTTCCCAAAGTTTATTTCTCATATGTAAGTACATGTACTTGTTTATATTTGTAACTCACATGGAAAAATATCACATAATCTTGAAGGCAAGATCGAATCGAACTCGCCCCGTATCTGCTTCCAAAGCCAGAGAAGACATGCATTTTACTGAGTGGGCTGTTTGGAAGTCTGGTGGTTCCATGCTTGTCTTATAGTTGTTCGCATCCGCGTTTATACTCTTTTTATTTTTTTTTTGAGGGGGGGGGTAAGAATAATTTTAACAGTCCAAATCGTAAATAAGAGAAAGTTGCTCCGAGATACTAGGCCAAGATACGGCACAGGAAATTTTTAGGCAAATCGAGCTGGAACTATAGGCGTGAGGTAGTATCAAGAAGTATCGATAAGAAAATACTGAGAAACAATAGTACAAAAATTTCCTTTCGAAAATGTACAAATACATCACTAGGATCAAGAGACTAGGAGAAACCTTTTATAGTGCAGGGGTTGAAGGGGTTTGCTTCTGTTACCCTCAATACGACATTTCTCACCCGAGTTTCATTAAATGGCTGGCGGTAGTAAGAGTGTGACGGAAAAAAAGAAAAAGAAAAATGTCCACTACATGACCTGCAAAGATTTCGAAGATATAAACCAATCACTGAACCCCTTCACCAGGAGGACATTTTTTTATTTCTTGTTAGCACCAGACGATTACATCAGCTTAGAAAACACCTCTAACATTGAATGGATTAACAAAGGCCACATCTAACTCCTGCAGCTCTGAAAGTTTCTTGTACCTTATGTGAAATTGCCTGAAGAAAGGAATAAAAATGAAACGTCATCGGAGTGAAGCAGTTAAAGACAAACAAGTTAGCCAGTTGAGAGATGTACGAGCTTGACCATTAATCTCCACCACCTCGAAACGACCTAAGGGTAGAACTAACTTTGGATTATATTCTCGTGACTTTAAGAGGCTATCTAATACCTCTTTTATGACACTTACTTTGCCTAATACATATTATTATTCTATTGTACTCTGTCTATATCTCTCTAATATCGCCGGAAATTACGTAAACATCATACAAGATATCGTTAACTTCTATATACAGAATAACAGGTAAGGAAAGGATGCTAGGCAGCCTCCTCAGCCAGCAAGAAAAAAGGATCAAGCTTGTGGGTCACCCTTGGCTGCCTGGCGATGGAAGTGTGTGGTGGCAGTGGTGGTGCTGGTGTGTATGGTGATAGTGGTGGGGCCGGGTGTAAGAAGCCAGTGGTAATGGTGTTCTTTTTGTGACGGTGTTGCGCTTGTGATGGTTGTCTACTAACGGTTCTGTTGTGGGTCAGTATGTGTGAGTGGATGGGTGGGAGGGGTGATGGTAATTTCCATCGCTTGTGCCGAACAATGAGGTTTTGCAGTCATTATGCCACTTTATGACGATCGCTCTCCGGGGGTGGCTGCTCATCATCCCGTCTCCCCAGCTAACGCGTGTGTGCTTATGATGGAGTGTGTGTGTGTGTGTGTGTGTGTGTGTGTGTGTGTGTGTGTGTGTGTGCTTTTCCACGCGGATTATTTATAGTGTTTCCATCTGATGTTTGCATTACTCTAGATATATATGGAGTACGTTTTCGTAGGGTTTTGCACATTATGCATGTGACTGTTCTTGGTAACAGCTGTGATTTATACTGGTCCGTCGTTGTACTGGCTCTGTTAATTCTTTGCATGGCCATGTGGCCCGATGTGGTGGTACTTTATAGTAACGGTGGTGAATGACAGTGTGTGAAATGAAAGGGTATTGGTTTATGAATGTGGTGAATGTTTTTTTTATAGTGTGTGGTAACTGCGGTGTGTCATTTTGATCTGAGATATCAGACAATAAATGTTCCTTTTGATCTGTGATGGCGATGACATGTGGTTTTGGTAATGGTGGGATGTGGTGGTTGTAGTGTGTGGTGACTACTATACAGAGGTAGTGATGGTATTTGTTTATGGTGTATGGTGACTCAATGTGTGGTTTGAGGATGGTGTAGTGGTGATAATGTATTATGTGCTTTTTGATGTGTGATGGTGACGGTGTGAGTGAAGTGGGAGTGGTGTAAGAGACAGTAAGTATTGGTGTCTGTTGACAGTGTAAATCAGTAACTAAGGTAATTTCGTTTCGGCATAACTTTTTCATGCCTCTTTCTGAAAAAAAAATCTACTTTACAGGAGGAAAAGTGCCATAAGTTATTCTGCGACAAAGACATGAATGTAGAATGATCCTGTGTCTCTTTTTCCCCTTGCCCAAACAAATGTTATATACAAGAGGATAATTGTCATAAGTTTTTATGGACAAGAAAAGAAAGGCGGAGAATGTCCCAGTGTTTTTCCTACTCGATCAAAAGCAGATCTTAAGTGCGAGAGATATTTTATTGACCTCGATAAGAGTGCAGATTCTTTCAATATTTTTTGCTACCATCATCAATGGAGTTGGAGTACGATAGAGAAATTATTATTTATGGACAAAGGGTGTGCAACATCTTTCCATAATGTCCCTGCCACAAACAAATATTAGTTTCGAGAGGAAAATTATCGTAAGTTGTTTTAAGCATCTCAATCCCGGAATACTCCAAGAAGCTCGCCCCTCTCATCCTCTCCCATCACCTTCTATAAGAATTGTTTCGGTTTCCTTCCCTTCGTCATCTCTCTCTTACTTTGTCTTCTCTTCTCTTCCCGCTCCTCCTGTCCACTTCTCCCTTCGCCTCGCTCCTGTCCCTCTCCTCCCCTCCCCTCCCCTCTGCGTATTCAAACATACTGTACATGCAGTCACAAGATGTTATTCAGCTTAGGAGCGGCCGTGGGCAGTAGAAAGGTTAACCAGACCTGCGTTTAGACTGAGTTTGAAAAAATCTTTCCTATATCTGGGTAAAGTTGCTTGGATAGTGATAATAAACAAACAAAATCGAATAGAAAACAAAGTGGGTTCTCTGATTGATGGGGCAAATCATGGTGTCACCATATCCTTTAATTTTACACTTCTAGTCAGTGCTGCTAGTGAGAGGATTGTATGTAACCTCACCAGCTCAAATAATCTCCCAGAAGCTGAATGAATCGTGTAGAGAGAGCGGGAATAATCTAAAAAAGATGTCTTTAGAGCGAATGAATTAACGTTGTCACAACGATGACGTATTGTAAATTGTGTCTTTAGTATTTCCAAACAATTTTATTCAGCGTTGGAGAGATTTGGGAAATGAGTGTTTAGATACAGCCTTCATAAAGCCTTTCACTATAAGGATGGTGATTATTGTCCCCTGAATAAAACGATCTGAAGGTAGATGGAATGAAAATTGAATATGTCCTCGTACTGAAGGAAAATTCAGCAGGAGAAAGAGCAACACCGACAGTGAAGTGAAGAACATCACTTTTAGCGAAGACATCATGAGTTTTCTTTTAATTCATATCCTTCATTTTTTATTTCCTTCGTTACGAGGACGTGTTTGAAATTCCAGCTGTGCTTTCACCAGAAGAGTTTATTCATTTTATGAAATAACTGAAGTCCAAAATATAAATTTTATCAACCTCCTTAACTACTTGGGGTCTTCCCAGAATTGTATGAATCACCATGTTATAGCTTCATTAACTGAAAAATTCGTCACCGTAGTGAAGAGGTCAATATTTCACACGTTAATATTTTACACGTTTAATTCTCTTGACCTTAACAATTAGCCGAAAACCGTATCCCATGTGTATGTCTGACCTACTGAGATGCTAGGTGCTTGGGTGTATTGTTCAGACATTCCGTTCAGGTGTATCGTTGCCTCGTTTGAATACATATTTGAGTTCATCTTTAGGAAGTATTATTGATTCTTAGATTCATAGCTCAGATGCATCTTTGTTGTTGTAATTATTGTTGTTGTTTTGATAGTTGTTCTACCCTGAGCTGTCTGGCCGAGCAGACCCATCAACCACAAGCAAACAGCCACTTTTATATGGCATACAATGCCTCGCCAGGGTCGGAACGTGGTCCTGCCACTTGGCAGGGTGCAAGGAAAAAGAGCACAAAACCAACAATAGGATGAGCTGTGTATAGGAGATATATATGTGTTGTAGTCTCAGCCTGGACTTTGACTACTTGGTAAATGTGGCTGTGTTCCTCAACAGGGAGTGTTATGGAAGGCCAGCTACTGGGCCTTGGCCACGTGTCACTATTATAGTAGTACCCCCTAGGACGGTGGTAACTAGCCACTAACACTCTTTTTGATGGGCTAATGGGTGCCACTTCTTGCTCGAGAGATTATGCTGAGCATGGGGCACCCATCTTTTCTGACCGGATGCATGGTCAGGCTGTATTGCACAGATGTATCGTTGTATTGTTGGGATGTATCTTTGTTGTTGATATAGCATTCCAACTGGTCTTTCATTGGAATGTATCACTGATACTGATATTGTACCTCATGTGGCTTATCGTTTTGTTGATGTTGAAATTATACCCCGAAATTAGCCGGAACTGGTTGAACTAGACAGAGCCATCGTATTAGTGTTCAGCTAGTATTGGCTAGGTAGAACCAGTTGTGCTAAAGATACAGGGAAAACCATAAGCATCAGACAAAAAGTTAAACTTTGTTTTAGCCAAGGGTTTTGGTTAAAACTAGTTTCCTTAGTAGCTTTATGTGACGAAACTAGATGAAGCTTTTCATTACAGTGAATACATTTAATACCAGTAGCACTTCGAGAATGCAAAACCCGCTCCCCAAAGTTCGTCTGAGGACTAAACAGACGACTTTGCCCTGTTCCCTTGAAATTCACCCGATTCTTCGTAAGTCTTACTACTTCATTCTTGCATGACACTAAACCCTTCCACCAGGTTTGGTCTAAACAGTTTGAGTTATTCTGGTCACGCAAGGATAGCCAAACAGACACACTCCTCGCGAAAAGATACATCCGACACTCTACCATTCGTGTGGGTGTAAAAATCTCAGGAGCAGCTAAGTAGTAAGACTTTAATCTTTGTTACTGCTAGTATACTGTGAACACTACATGTTTCAGTAACATCCAACCGCTGTAGTCTTCTGTAATATATATATATATATATATATATATATATATATATATATATATATATATATATATATATATATATATATATGTGTGTGTGTGGGGGTAGGGGGTTTCAAGAATACTCCCCAGTATCCCTGCTTGTCGTACGAGGCGACTAAAGGGTTGGTGGTGGGTTAGTGCCCCACCCCGTAAAAAGAACTAACTAAAAGCAAATAAAGCGCCTCGACCCGGACGGACCATACGTTGACGACTAAGGAACGGACAAAGGACATTCTGAGAGTAGGAACGTTGAATGTGAGAGGAGTGAATGATGAAGTGAAAGAGAGAGAGATTGTCCAGGTGCTTGAGGATGCAAAAGTGGATATATGTGGATTGACTGAAACTAAATGGAAAGGTGAAAGGATGAGAGAATGGGAATACGGTGTAGGTATATGTGCGGGAGTCAGTGAGAATGAGAGGGCAAGAGAGGAGTATGTCTGATGATAAGCAAGAAGTGGAAGGAGAATATAAGAGAGTATGGAACAGTGGGTGCAAGGATTGTATGGGTGAGGATGAAAGTAGGTATACAAGCATGGGCGATTGTATGTGTGTATGCTCCAACAGAGGATCGAGTGGCAAGAGGAGTGAAAGATGAGTTTTGGGCGAGAGTAGAAGCATGTATGGACAAGTTTGAGAGGAGCGAGAGAGTGCTGTTGATTGGAGACATGAATGGCAAAGTCGGGAATGTACGAGTGGATGGAGTGGTTGGTCAGTGGGGTGTGCCAGCGGAAGTAGATGGGAATGGTAGTGCTTTGGTGGACATCTGTGCTGGTAAGGGGTTGGCAATAGCCAACACCTACTTTCGTCATAAGATGATCCACCGGTATACATGGAGAGTAATGAGGAGGATGGATGGTGAACTTGTTGAACGAAAGGCAATGATAGACTACGTGTGTGTGGATGAGCGAATGAGAAGACAAGTGTTGGATGCAAGGGTGTGGAGAGGGTGGGGGAATGGAGTTCTCGGACCATCACTTAGTGATGGCCAAGGTAGAGCTGCAAAGAAAGTGGTTGAGGAGGCGAAGGGGAAGACAGGAGGAAGCAGCTCCTGTGAGAAGAGTGGAGAAATTGCAAGATAGTGAGAAGAGGACAGAGTATAAGAGCATAGTGGAAGAAAGATTGGGAAGGTAATGAGCTAGAGCAGATGGAAGGGGTGGAAGACGTATGTAAGATATTCACGGAAGAGATGTTTAGCGCAGAGGCGGTTTGTGGAGGAGGAGGAGATGCAAGGGTGTGCAAGGGACAGCATGGTGGAATGATGAGGTGAAACGAGCTGTGGAACAAAAGAAGAAGGCATATGGTGAATGGTTGGTGAGTAGAGGTAGGGGAGAAGATGAGAGAGAGAAGAGAGAGGTATATGTGAGCAGGAGAAGGGACGTTAAGAGACTGGTGAAGGAGAGTAAGAAGAAAGGGATGAAGAGTTTGGGAGGAATCTGAGTGTGAAATGAGGGAGAGTAAGAAATTGTTTTGGAAGGAGGTAAAGAAAGTAAGGCAGTGTGAAAGGGGAAATAGTAGGGGAGTGAAAGATAGGAATAACAGATTGTTGGTGGAGAAGAGAGAGAAATTGAGGAGATGGAAGGAGCACTTTGAGGATTTGTTGAATGTAGAGAGTGAGAGCAGTGTGAGTATAAGTGGTTGGGGAATGGCTGGGAGAAGAAGAGATGAGAGGAGGGAGGAAGAGATCAGTAGGTCGGAAGTAGTGGAAGCGATGAAGAAGATTAAGCTGGGAAAGGCCCCAGGAATTGATGGAGTGTGTGGTGAAATGCTTAGGTATGGGGGTGAGATTGTTGTGGAGTGGATATGGAAGTTGTGTAGATTGGCTTGGGAAGAGGGAAGGGTTCCAGAGGACTGGAAATCGGGTATAATTGTTCCTCTGTACAAAGGAAAAGGAGAGAGAAGTATGTGGTAACCATAGGGGTATTTGCCTTCTTAGTGTGACTGGTAAAATATATGGTAGAATACTCATTGATAGGGTTAGGCATATGACAGAGGAGCTAGTTGGAGAAGAACAAGGGGGATTTAGGAAGGGAAAAGGGTGTGTAGATCAGATATTTGTTCTAAGATGTTTAGTGGAGAAGTATCTAGAGAAGGGAAGGAAAGTGTACGCTGCCTTCATGGACTTGGAGAAAGCTTATGACAGAATAGATAGGAAAGGTATGTGGAAGGTACTAAGAATATATGGAGTGGAGGGGAAATTGTTGAGTGCTGTGAAGAGTATGTACGAGGGAGCTAGGGCTACGGTGCGAGTGGATGGTGAGTTGAGTGAGTTCTTGATCTCAATGTGGGACTGAAACAGGGGTGTGTAATGTCTCCATGGCTGTTTAATATATATGGATGGGGTCGTAAAGGAGGTACAAGGTAGGGCAGTGGATGTGGGGGTGGCCCTAATGAATGAGGGTGAGATTTGGAAGCTTCCGGTGTTGCTGTTTGCTGATGATACAGTATTGTTGAGTGAAGATGAATGGGAGTTGCAAGGTTTGGTGAATGAATTTGGGACAGTGTGTAGGAGGAGGAAGCTGAAAGTTAATGTAAACAAAGTAAAGTTATGGTGTTTGAGAGGAATGAAGTCACAGAGTGTGCAGTGAGGTTGGATGGTGAGGATATGGAGAATGAGTGCATTCAAGTACTTGGGTAGGATGAGTAAGGATGGAACTTTGGGGGATGAAGTACGTGAAAGGGTACAGCAGGAAGGAAGGTTGTTGGCACACTGAAAGCAGTGATGAGAAATAGGGAGGTGAGTATGGAAGTTAAGAAGTCACTGCATGATGGTATTGTGATCCCTACCCTGACGTATGGAAGCGAGGCGTGGACCTTGCAAGAGGGGAACAAGTCAAGAGTGAGAGCAGTGGAAATGAGTTACTTGAGAGGAGCATGTGGAGTGACATGGAGGGACAGGTTGACGAATGAAGAAGTGAAGGAACGTTGTGGGGCAGATGTGGATGTGGTTGAAAAGATTAGGAGAAATACACTGAGGTGGTTTGGACATGTGGAGAGGATGGAGAATGAAAGACTGACTAAGAGGGTGTATGTAGGTGAGGTGGAGGGAGGGAGAGGGAGGGGTAGACCTGAGGATGAGGTGGAGGGATGGAGTTGAGAGGTATATGAGGGAGGGGGGTGAGTTGGGGGGAGGGGAGTCAAATGGTGGGTGACAGAGTGACTTGGAGGCGTTTTGTTCAAGTGCCACCCTTTGCGGGATTAGGGCGTCGGGCTATAGATAGATAGATAGATAGTGTGTGTGTGTGTGTGTATCTCTCTCTCTCTGTACATATATATATATATATATATATATATATATATATATATATATATATATATATATATATATATATATATATCATCATCATCATCATCAGCCGTTTGAGTATCCACTGCGGGACCGGCCTATCCCGACCAAAGTCGGGACGATACTTCGTACAGCCAATGTATCTCTACCAAGTGGCTTATGCTGTCTGGTAGAGATTATATGTAGGGTGAGAAGTGCTTGTAAGTGTAACTGTAGTGATGGAGTGGCTTTGGATGTGTGTAAAGTCTGTGAACCAATTGTAATCGGCCCGCGTGAGCCGACTGGGTGCAACCATACTTTATTGTAAACGACACTGGTTCAACCACAGCACCCCTTGTATCCGCCAATGCAGTACGTGGTCAGGTGAACACTCCCAAAGTTTATTACCCTGGCAGGGCGCGAACCCTGGTTCACCCGTGTACGAAACGCACTCTCTACTGCTGTACCACAGAGGCTCCATATGTAGAGAGAGAGAGAGAGAGAGAGAGAGAGAGCAGTCGCGAAAACTGTTTAGCATATATCTTTTCGTTTGCCAGTGCGGGTTTCTCTATCCTTATCATTTCGGATAGTAGATATATCAGTGTATCATTCGAAACATTTTTGTAACATATGGATGTATTGTTGATGTTTATACACTACCCATCCAGGACTAATAATCAGGTATATCGATCACATATACCGACGATGCCGCCTCTGGGGTAACGTAGGCTGGCATTAAATCAGGGTGAATGCCACAGCCAGGGGTCGTCTGTTATCCCACCCCAGCCCAGGTGCGTCTCTCCTCACTCTCCTCTTCCCCCCCCCCCTTCAGTTTCCTCCCTCCTTTCGTACATTCGGATACAAATGTTCGTCAAATATTTAAACTTTTCCTACTCCTATTGTCTTTTTTTTTATTATTATTATTATTATTATTACGGTCAAAGAAAAAAGTTTGCTAATATTTCTCCCCTTCTGGTTTTAAATGTCCTCCCTCCTATGCGTTACAGTCCGGGACAAAAATTCGCCAAATGTTTCATCAATTCAACTTCTCCCTGTCTTCTGCTGGCAGGCAATTCTAAACCGGAAGATATTTAATGCTTTTCTCTGTCCATAGATTATTCACTTCAATTTGATGCAGCAGAGGAAAGTTCCATACTGTAGGCTACATACCGTAAATATGAACCAGGTGCTGTTATAGTAAAGAAATTTTGTCTCCAGCTTTTTGACCCTACCTGTAGTCTCCTTCCTTTAGAGGGAAAGGAGGGTAACCGGTGGTGTTCTGGATAGCATATCCAGTTCGCAAATGGAAAAATCCCAGTTTGATTCTAAGGTCGATCAGATTCTTGTACAAAGTGTTTCCTCCACGTCGTTGTTCACCCAAAAGTACAAATGGGAATCCTGATGCAAACTTGACTGATTGATTGACTTTGTGTGTGGGGGAGTGAAAGCAAAATAACCCCCAACATTTTTTACCGATTTTAACCAAACTTGGTAGAAAGAATGAGGGCTTCCCAGAGGGGAGCCCTGTTCCATTTTGTACAACAACACGAGTAGGTCAAAGGTCAAGGCTACAGGGCTATCCAGTGTCTGACCTAACAATGTCAATTTAAACAATATCTATACAATTTAAACCAAACTTGATGGAAGGATTGAGGGTAAGGTAAAAACAAATGGTAGAAATCAGTCAGGGGTCAATGTCGCAGGGCAAGGTCAACGTTCTAACCGTATGTTTGTATGTGAACAAAATAAAAAACGGTTTTGAACTTATTTAGGCTAAACTTGGTAGAACTGTTGAGCATGAGTCATGCAGTCGAACATTTTTTTTTTTTTTTTTCTAATAATACGTCAAACGTGAAGAGTACCATGACAACTCAAACTGGATCATTTTTATCTGATGAACACCAAACTTGGTGGAAGATTTTAGGGTAAGGCAGGGGTAATTTTGATAAAGTCTAAGGTTGCAAGGAAGTCAAAGGTCGCAGTGCTAGGCCAGCTCAAAGAGTTGTGATCTGGTTTGAACTAAACTTGGTGGAAGTGTTACGGGTGAGGTGCAAATGAAGTTATTCCACTTTGAGAGCAAATTGGTCGAAAGGCAAGATCATGGCAAAGTCCTATACAGGGTCCATAGACCAGTGGGTGGATGCTGGTGTTCCGCTCTCTGATTACTCCTTCGTGTATTCATGTTACTGCCAGGCTATTTTGATTACGACGAGCTTATAAGCAATCTCATTACCCTAAACTGAATAAATCCGTTTGGAAGCGTCAAGAATACCTCAAAAGAATCCTTATCTCAATGACAGAAGCAAGTTCGTGCATGCGTAAGTAAGGGGATACGATGTTAAGCTTTGTTTCTCGACTGTTTTTATCAGGCCAATAATTATTTGGCCTAAATTGTATTTCGACACGCTTATTATGTTTGTTTTATACACCCAAACTATGCACTGCATGGGAATTTACACGCGACTGATTCAGTACACACACACACACACACACACACACACACACACACACACACACACACACCATTCATTATGTTTGTTTTATACACGCAAATTATGCACTTCATGGGAATTTACACGCGACTGATTCAGTACACACACACACACACACACACACACACACACACACACACACAAAACCTCCTCTCTGTCTGTCTGTCTGTCTGTCTGTCTCTGTCTCTGTCTCTGTCTCTATCTCTGTCTCTGTCTCTGTCTCTCTCTCTCTCTCTCTCTCTCTCTCTCTCTCTCTCTCTCTCTCTCTCTCTCTCTCTCATGTAATCCATCCTCATAACAAAAAATTTCACCCCGCATCATCATTAGCCATACTCCTCACCACTGGGGGCCAAGTTTGGGTGGCCATTAAGACCTGAGTTCCACCCGGTGGTGCTAGTATCACCCGGGTCATTAATACTGCCTAATTGCTGAATAAACCTGTCCAACCCAACCACAAAGTGGACTCGGCCTAGGTGGGGTGATGGGGAAGGACTGGTGGGGGCGAGGGGGAACGGACAGACATTATGAGGATGGGAAGGGGCAAAGAGAGGATGAACGATGGGGGGGGGGGATAAGGCTAACAAGATACTGGTGGTGGGGACGGGGTGAGGGACTGGTGGGGTTGGAAGAACAGGTGGGGCTTTAGTGGGATATACTGATGGTGGTGGAGGGGTAATGAAAGACTGGTCGGTGTAGGATGAGGGAGTGATGTAAGGCTGGTGGGATGTATTTTTGTGGTGGGGTATAGATGATGGACTTGTTTGAGATGTGTAGGGGCGAGACAAGAGAAGGATAGGAGAGGTTGGTGGGGTGGAATATCACTGATGAAGACAATGAAAGACTCGTACAAGGGAGGATGGTTGTGCGTTGGAGAACGTGGGGTTAGGGTTGAAGTGGAAAACGGATGAAAGATTGGTGTTAGAATGTGAGAGTTACGTGAGCGGTTGATATAGTGAAAGGTAATGGTGAGAGTAACTTGTAGGTGGTATCTATAAAATGACGGCAATGGTTAATAAAGGGAGACGGGGTTGTGGTGTGGGACGTGTGGTATGTTGGTGATGACTGGTAGTGTGGACGGTGAAGGACAGACCTAAGTGATTTAGGAACAGCAGGAATGAGGCAGTTGCGAGAATGACTGGAAAGCAGGGGAGAGCTCCCTGCCCATTACAGCAGACACAAAACACCCTTCTAATAACATTCCCTTGCATTTTTTTCCTGGCACTGTAATGCAAGAATTAAACAGTATTTTCATTCTTTGATGTGTGATATACACCTAACTAACTTTGAAACCACTTTGATTAACTGTAAAACTGTCTTCCTCAGTTTGTCTTTCCCTCTGTCTTTGAAATCCAAAGTTACAACTGCTACTATTGCAGTATATCCATATACTCGTATAAAAGTAATTACATCTTGATTACGCTTTCCTTCCTTTTTTTTTGTTGAAGGTACTTTAGTAATGATGCCGTCTTTCTTCGTTTTTGGCCCAGTGAAATTAAGAGGCGGGATGGTGGCAATGGGACGGAAACCAAGGGTTCTCATTGGAAAGTGATGGAAAAAGGAAGCACAATGATAAACAGTGAAAACAGCAATAATATTTAATTCAGTTCTCTTACTTCATCATCGTCATCATCATCATCATCACCACCACCACCAGCAACAACAACAACAGCAGTACCAGGTGCAGCATCATTGTCTCACCATGTTTCCCATCACAGCAACATCATCTCATATATTAACAAATTTCTTGTTAAAGTGGGGAAGCTGACTTAATGGAGCTTCTGATATCCGTGTACAAGATTTACAATAATTTACAATATCTTGATGTATTTGGACGTGATAGTGTACGACTCTGAAGTTAAAGACAACAGCTGAAAGGCTACTAAAATATTAATAGTATTCATAAGCACACGAATATTTACAAAGGGGAAACATTTTTGCTTTAGTCGTTTAAGTTTTGTAAGCATGCTCTATGGTATGATTTTTCATGACTGTGTGTAAATTGTTTAATTTCTGTTTATACTTTTTTGTATGTTTTTTTGATGATGTTAAACTGTACATACGTATACACTTCTCCACAGGTACACTGACCAAACCCGGAGTGTGTATGTAGGCCAGTGTCTTCCTGTAAGCTTAGTGAGTATTTTCCTCTTCCTCCTATCATCTTCATCTTCATTTATTTCTTTTCTATTTCCTTTTTTATTATCATCATCATTATCATTATCTTCATTATCTTTGTATTATTCTAACGAGAAACATTGGTGTACGCCCACGCTACCGAACCGAGCACCTGAGACTCCTTAGAAGCAGTATTGTATAGCGTAAATGTAAAGTTACTATAGTCGGTTTGTTTTCGCCTTGCCTTGAGTAATAAGTCGAGGAGAGGTGAAATTCGATGTGTTTAAGTTATAACGCAGGAGTGAACTGTCTTGGTTACAGATAAAATCAGTACTGAGTCTGACTACACTTACCCCTAAACCGGGCCGAAAGGTCTTGTAGATCTTTGTTAGGCCCGAGTAAACGCGCCATAAAAATAATATGAAAGTAATAGGCTAGTAATCTGCCACTCTGTGTGTGTGTATGTGTGTGTGTGTGTGTGTGTGTGTGTGTGTGTGTGTGTGTGTGTGTGTGTGTGTGTGTGTGTGTGTGTGTGTGTGTGTGGCTAGGGTGAAAGGGGTAAGTAGGTGTGGAGGAGGGGGAGGCAGCAGTAGTGGATTGTTCTTCCGCCTCTACGTGACTTCACTCGTATCTTTCAATTTCGTGTCGCCTTAAGAGTTTTTGGGCACGAGACGCTGTTATGTAGGTGTGTACGGGGTGTGTATGTGTGCAGGTGATTGTAGAGGTGTGTTGGGTTATGATATGTGTAACTGGTTGTATACTGTAAGTGTGTATGGAATGTGTTGGTGTGTAGGTGGATCTTTAGGTGGTTGATATTTGTGTAGGGGGTGCTCGTGTGTGTAAAGTGGTGTAGAGATGGTTGTCTCGTGTGCAGAGTTGTGTACATGTGAAGTAGGATGGTCCTTAAAAATGAAAGTTGTTTTTTTTCAGCTCCCAAGTGCTAGTTTTGTTCCTCTAGGCACAAAACCAATGTGTTTAAGATCTTATTCAATTTGCTTAATATTTAGGGGTTGCACATGAAGGTTAAAGTTGTGACCCTATAAGGCCTATATGGATCCACCCTATACAAGGTTGTGTACAGAGCACTGATCAGTAATTTTACCTCTTTTTCATATAATTGAAAATGTCTCAACGATTTTACTTGGTGAGGCCCAAGGATGCCATTCATGGCAGCAAGCTACCATCTATTGGTGATGTAGTCGGCCGGATGATCAATACCCACTCTGCTGACTCAAAGAAAACGTTACGTGGCATTGAGACTGAAGTGTCCGAGGAGGTGCTGGTATTCTGGGAAAAGGCACGTATTCCAACAAAGAGGAAAGACCACATCATAGAGAAAGTCCTTGCCCAGTATAAGGACTACCAGGCCATTAAAAAAGGCCGCAGCCGGCGATTGGCACCGCAATTGGCCAAGGAGAAGGATTTCATTGAGAGTGGGAAAAATCTCTTTGACATTGCACATGCAGATGCACTCTCAATGATCACTTTGGAGGAGGACAAAGCCTTTCTATTGGCTCAGCGTGAACCAGGGCGTCGAGGCACCATTGGACCAGTTGACATGACTCTTGCAGCAAAAGAAACTCGTCAAGTCAAAAAGAAGGCAGCAGAAGAGGACCGGCGAGAGCGTGCTGCAGTCCAGGCAGCTGCTACTGAGGCGATGGTCGAGTTTGCCTCCTCGTCCTCGACTTCGAGCAGCACATCTTCCCCAATAACATCTCCTCAACCTTCAACCTTTGGTGCATGTGGAGCAGACAGGACTCCCAGTCCCAGCCCACCGGCGCCGAAACGTAACAGAGCATCTAGAGATATCTTCACCCCAGCCTTGGCGGCAAGCCTGGACTGGACCAAAATCAGCGACTGTCAAGCTGTTCATCTGCTGACAGAATGTGCTCATTCATTGGGGCACGATACGAGTGAGCTGAACATCAATCGGTCTTCTATTCATCACAGACGGGTGCAGCACAGGAAGAATTTGGCAAGTCGTTTGAAGTCAGAATTCCAAGCAGAGGGCCCTCTCATTGTTCACTGGGATGGGAAGCTCATGAAAGACCTGACCACAAAAGAACACGTCGACTGCCTCCCGATTCTGGTCTCTGGACGAAATGTCTGTCAGCTTCTTTGCGTGGCAAAGCTCCCAAATGGCACAGGGGAATCCATGGCTGCAGCTGTTGTGGAGGCTCTTAAGGACTGGGGCCTGACAGACAGAGTCTCTGGAATGTCATTTGACACGACAGCATCCAATACTGGTCAGATGAAAGGGGCATGTCCTTTGATTGAGAAAAAGTTGGAGAAGGAGCTGTTGAACCTTGCATGCCGGCACCATGTGATGGAGTTGATTGTTGAAGCTGTCTTCTTGGCCATTATGGGTCCGAGCAAATCACCAGAGATCCTTCTATTCAAACGGTTCCAAACCCAGTGGGAAGTCATGGACAAATCGAATTTTGACACAGTTGTGGACGAGAGCATTGCCGAAAGGGAGTCTATCCTCTCCTGGGCCACTACCACATTGCTGAAGCATGAAGAACTTCGAGATGACTACCGGGAATTTATTGAGCTCTCCATAATCTTCCTTGGTGGCACTCCTCCTCGGGGAATTCGATTCATGGCTCCAGGCCCCATGCACCACACTCGGTGGATGGCAAAAGTCATCTATTCCCTCAAGGTTTGGATGTTCCGGTCTCAGTTCAAGTTGACTCCAAGGGAGGAATATGGCATGAAACGCATGGCTCTCTTTGCAGTGAAGATCTACCTCCAATGCTGGAACGAAGCACCACTGGCTGTGTCAGCCCCCTGGAACGATCTTCGGGTCCTGAAAAAATTGGATAAATATCACAGTGAGGATGAAGTTGTGGCAAAGGCAGCTCTTTGGAAATTTCTCTCTCATCAATGGTATTTGTCGGAGGAGCTTGTTGCCTTAGCGCTCTTTGATAAAGATGTTCCTCTAGAGACATAACGAGAGATGATTAAAGCAGTGGAACTACAGGAAAGCAGAGAGAAGCGGCTCAAAAGGGTCAAGATTTTGAGGATTGTAATTTCCCGTGCCACCCTCCCTGACTTCTGTTCAAAGGATACAGTGGGTTTCTTTCAAAAGCTGAGACTGGATGCAGCCTTTTTGGAAGTTGATCCTGAGACATGGGGAGAGAGAGAAGACTTCAAGAAGGCATCGGAAGCAGCACATGCTCTTAGTGTTGTCAACGATCACGCTGAGAGGGGAGTTGCTCTCATACAAGAATACAGTATTCTTCTGACCAAGGATGAGGAGCAGTTCCAATTTGTCCTGCAAGTCGTTCAGGACCATCAAAAAACATTTCCTGACGCCCGGAAAAAGACCTTAAGCCTAACCAGGATGGCACCCATGACACCCCCGCCACCGAGTGGCTAATACTCCAGAGGGAGGGGGACCTGGAGCCAGGCATAGGGTAATAACTTTAACCTTCATGTGCAACCCCTAAATATTAATCAAATTGAATACAATTCTACACATGGGGTTTTTATATCTAAAGGAACAAATCTGGGCCCTGGGAGCAATAATTTTTTCAGGTTCAAAATTCCCCTTATGGCTAAGGACCACCCTAATGTGAAGGTGGTTGTAGAGGTGTGTAGGGGATGTGGTGGTGTGTCGGTGGCTGCGTAGGCGGTTTTTCAGGTGTGTTCGTAGCTGTGCTGGTAACTGTGTCGCTGTGTGCGTGAGCGAGAGTTATGTTGTGGTAAATTCTCTAAGAGTAAGCATATCAGGTACCATAATAAAGACTTTAATTTTAAGGGATCATAAAATAAAATTAAAAAGCAAATATAAATGGGCAGGTCACGAATTTCATTGAGATGATGCAAATGATTGGTCACATTAACCCTGTCACTCTGAAGACGTGCTTTTTATTTCATTGTTGTTTTCTTTTAGACGATTTTATATAACTTTGGAAAGCACTTTCTCAGTGAATTAGTTAATGAAGGCTATATCTTACTCTTCCTTTTTGAAAAGCTATCCTGGGGTGAATAACATCCGCTGGTAGTATCAAGAAGTAAAAATACGAGTATACCCTATGTCTGTGGATTGTAGGAGTTAAAGACCTGTTGATACTAAGGGCTGAATCGGACATATTCTGATGTGAATTGTCTGATCATTCATTTAGGAAAGCCATTTGGAAGAACAACGCCCTTTTCATTAGGCAGGTTTTGTGCAGTCGTTTGTTTGTGCCAGACATGATGCAGGTGACGGTGGCAAACGGACGGCCAGAAGGTGGCCCAGTGAAGCGAAGTTTTATTAGTGTTTATTCAGCCCCGCATGCTTGGACAGTTTGATTTGGAATAGAGGTGGCATTGGAGATGTAGCACCTGTTCCATTGCAATGTATTCTTCAGATCAAACATCAGTATCCTCTTGTATATGATGAATGCAAAGTATGGTGCTACTAAAACGGTAAGTATAGCGCTGCAAAGTAATTAAAAGTCATATAAAAAATCGATAAGCTACGAAGCCACGTACACCACCTACTGTATGTATCTTCATTCGGACTAACAGCGGACAGTTTTATTCAGATAAGGAAATATCTCCCTTCAGAAGGCTTAAGTAATCTAGATAGCTCACTTACGTGAATTCTGGCCAACACCAGATGATTTTATACAGTTGAGGGAAATTGTGGTAGTTAGAAAGTGGGTTTGAGACGAAAAAGGGTAACAATAAGTAGGTCAGAAAGAGGCGAGAAAGAACTTGGACTTGCAGTGGACTGGCACAAGTTTACGATGATGCGCTGATGTGGTTGTAATGGAGCTTATGGGACAGCCTTGTGTGTGTGTGTGTGTGTGTGTGTGTGCAAATATCACTAACAGGTCCTTCACCGTAAAATCGGCAGGTATCTTTGTATATCTAAGGAAGCCATTATGTGCGGATACATGTTAGTAGTGACGTGAGTGTATACAAGGCAACGTGTGTATATTTTTTCGCGTGCGTGCGTGCTTCTATGGGACAGTGTGATATGTCAATTTCTGAGGCGTGGTAACTGTAGTAGAGGAAGGGAAGGGGGTTACCTGGGGGAGGGGTGACAGAAGGAGTGAGAAAGGTTGTATGGGGGAGGGATGTGATGGGGTGGAAGAACGGGGGAGGTGACGAGGTTGTTGATAACGTTGTGAAGCTGGGTTTGATGGAGTGTTCTTATAACTAGACAGTGTGACATGGGAAGTTAGGTAAGGCAGGTTGGCAGGGAAAGCTAGGTATAAACGTTTAGAGAATGTAGCAGGGAAGATTAGGTAGCGTGGCAGAGAGGGCAAGGGAACATGATCACGAAAGATGAGTGAGTGGCAGGGAGAGTTAGTTTGGCAGGGAGGTTAAGAACACGTGATAGGGAGACTGGGTTAGGAGGGAGAGGCATTGAGGCAATGTAAGAGGGAAGACAGTGTAGGGTGACAGGGTAGGGAAGGGTAGCAGGGAGGTAAGGAGAGGTGGCAGGGAACCTAGTTAAGGTGACACGGAGGAAGAGGTGGGGGAGTTTCGTATGGTGGTGATAGGGAAGGTTAGTTAGGTTAGCAAGGAGGGTTAAGTAAGGAGCCAACGAGGATAGGGTAGGAAGGGGAAGGCTGAGAGAGTTAGGAGAGTGACAGGGAAAGCAGGGTAGGGGGTTTAGATAGGTTGACAGGGAGGTTTAGGTAGAATGACAGGAAGGGTGAGTAGGTAAAATATATCGGTACACCACTTGTCACAAAATCTTCACATTAAGCATTTGATTTTCAAAAAAATCTTCAACCCACTAATAACCCTACTTACAGTTATTTGTAAATGCCACTGCTCGGACACAGGCAATTATCACTGACACTGGTGCTGTGCTGTCCTAGCCATCTCGGATATGTTTGCACTCGGCCTGTACTGCTCTGCTGAGTTGCTCTAGGGTTGGACTCGGCACTACGTCACACCCCACGCCTGTCCTGTCTCTACCACCGCCTTATTCTTATGACCAGTGACAACCTCTGCTCTGGCCTTGTCTACAAAAACTGTTATTTACCATCCAAACCCATGACTGTTCCTGTGGCTTGTTTTTGACCCTTGTTTGTATGCCCGCCAAAAACCTCTCGATCCATTTGTTTACCTCGTTAACTGTGAGTTTCCCGGTTACTCTTAACACACACCAATACCGTAATGGAAACCCACCATCTCCACACAGAATGAATGTTTCAAAAAGCATAACTCTTATTACCGATCGTAAATTAACCACGAAGTGTTGAGATAAAAGTCGCGATTGTAACTGCGTTGGAGGCGCCTCATCCCGTTGTACAACCGTTCCCTGTTTTTTCTCGTTTCTTCTCTCATACACAAATAGACACATATATCCCTCCTCCTCTCCACTCCTCCTCTCACACATTATTTCTTATTCATATTCTCTACTTTTCCCTGCTTCCTTCTGCATTATTTCTTCTCCCTTCATCATTCTACTGTTCAGTCCCATTTCTTTCCTCCATTGTCTTTCGCTCCCTCCTTTCTCACGGCAGCCAAGGTTATGGTGGCAGCGAGGAGGCAGGACGGACCACAGCCAAAGATAGGAGCCAAGATATTATCAAAGTTTCGCTTTACTGGTTACCAGGATGAGAAGTTGATGTGGTGGAAGGGGAGGAGAAGGGAGGGGGGAGGAGAGGGGAGGGGGGAGAAGGAGAGGGTTTGAAAGAGCAGAAGAAGGACGGGAAGAGGAAAGGAGGGAGAGAAAGAGAGATGGAAGGAGAGGGAGCGAAAGAGTGATGGAAGGAGACGGAGAGAAAGGAAATGAGGGGAAGAGAACGGAAAGCTGACGGATGGTAGGAGAAGAGAGAGAGAGAGAGAGAGAGAGAGAGAGAGAGAGAGAGAGAGAGAGAGAGATGGATGTAGAGGGACAAGGAGAATTAGTAATTGACAAAGTGAGGGGGAATAATGGGCAGACAGAGAGGGAAGGAGGGGTATAGAAAGGGTGAAACAGATGGAGGGAGGGAAAGGGAGACATAGAAAAGGGATGGGAAATGGGTGAGGGAGAGAGACACACGAGAGGAGAGAGAGAAGGAGGGTTACAACACAGGTGGAGGGATGGGGAAGGAGGGAGTGACACAGATGGAGGAAGCGGGAGGGTAGGAGGAACGCAGATGTAGGAAGAGGGAGGAAGTAAGGCTCTGATGGAGGAAAGAGCAGAGAGGGACGACAACTGGTAGAGGACGAGGAAGGAAAGGGGAGACACAAATGTGGGATGCAGGGAAGGGAGGGACACAGGTGGGCCGAGGAGAAGAAACAAGAAGAGAGGGAGAAATGAGAGAGGGGGAAGGAGACCAGCAAGAATGGCGGGGATTAAGAGAAGAAGGAAGAAACGATGGACTGATGTATGAAGGACAAGAGAAAGAGACAGGGACATGGGTGGATGAGGAATTGGGGGTCAGATGGATACACGAGACAGAAGCGAAGGAATGTCAGATGGAGGAAGTGAAGGAGGGACATGGAGGGAAAGGAAAAAAAAATGGAGGAAAAGGCATAAATGGAGGAAAAGGCATAAATGGAGGAAAAGAGGGTGTGGGAAGGAGAAGCATGGAAGATGGGAGAGTCATAATGGAAGGATACAGACGAGGAAAATGGAGAGAGAGAGAGAGAGAGAGAGAGAGAGAGAGAGAGAGGAAGGGAGTGGGGGGAGAATTTGGTTTGGAGTTCTGACAAGAATGAGAACATTAACCCGTTAGCCGCGAGTATTGGAGTGGATAAATTCCTTTGGCTGCGGATTTCTGGCCATATATTTTACTGTAGCAAAACAGCATAAAACATTCACCAAGATATTCGCCTCATATCTGTGCAACCACTAAAAATATATATTTTTTTTCGCTAAAGTTTATGGTTATTAAATGATTATACTTACAAGATGACGAGGGTTGTGGCATATGGTATCGATATGGTTGCTCACCTCAGAGAAAACTAGGGCAGGTGTAGGTGTTTTCAGGGCTAGTTAAAATAAACAGATAAGCCACTACCACTGTACAATGGTGCCGTCTGGTGGCAGCAAACGTATATTTGGGGGGGGGGGAATTGGCTTTCCTGATGATATACGAGGCTGATGTGGAGAGTGAAAAATTAGGAACGTGTGGACATACACATGAATATGTTATGTATGATACGGGTGTGTGTTCAAGTCACGCACATTATATTTTATTGTAGTAAGGTTATTTTCGCGACATCATTGTTTTCTTTTACTTACTTACTTGCCTTTTTACTCAGTTATTTTCATCATTTATTTCTATTTATGATTGAAACGCAGAGTACGCATATGAAAGAGTGACAGTGAGCGACGGGGCCCAAACATAATGCATTGATATATGGGGTGCTGGGGAGAGGAGAAGAAGGAGGAGGGCGGGGGACTGAATTAGGAAGAGGAAGGGGGAAGCAAGGGGGGAGGGGGAGCAGTAGTATTAGTGTTTATTATAGTAACCATTTCTTTTTTCCTGTAACTGGTACTGTTGCTTTTAGAGTTATTATTGTTATTACTATTAATATTATTATTATTATTGTCATTATTATTATTATTATTATTATTATTATTTTATTATTGTTTTTTTAATGTTATTATGACTCTTTTCTTTATTGCTATCTATGCTGGTATCCTGTTTTCCTCTAACTGGTACTGCTGTTATTATTATCATGTTTTCATTACTTGTATTATCATTGTCTTTTCTTTGTTATTTTGTTTATTTCCACCATTTTCTATTATTCTTTTCATCAGTGTTCCCAGCTTTTTCCCTGTAACTTGTTCTGATATTATTACAACTATTATTATTATTGTTTCCATCATCATTATGAATACCATTGTTATTATAAATTGTATCCTCCAGTGTTTAGAGCCTGTCTTTCCTGTTTGCAGCCTGTCTGAGTCCGTTGCTGCTTGCTTTCCATTCCTTTGAGTCCTACCCGCCTCTCTCTCCCTCCCTCCCCTCCCTCTCTCTCTCTCTCTCTCTCTCTCTCTCTCCTATTTTTCCATCCGTTTTACCATTCTATCTCTTTTTATATACTTTCGTAATAAAACACTCAGCAATTCTTCTGAATTAAAAAAAATCTACTTTATCATTCTCGCATATTTGCCGTTGCCATTATTTCACCATTGCCCTTATTGTCCACCCACATCAACGCCCCCCCCCCAAAAAAAAAAAAAAAAAAATCGGTATGTTGATACATGCCCTTTCCTTCCTGGCATGTTTTAGTATTTTACTCGTATTCCATTTACTCATTGCTCTTCTTTTTTCGTTATTACCTCTTCCGTCTCTCATACAGATCCACCTCCCCCTCTGATTCGATTATCCCCTCACACCTAATCTTCTTAACCCTCGTAGCACCTACTTGTTATCCCCTCCCTCTCTCGCTTGCTTTTCTTCCCCCTCCCGCCCCCCCCCTCTCTCTCTCTCGGGTTCAGATACTCACTCCGTATTATGTTTCACTTCACAGTACAGAAATTTTTGCTTTAGTTTTTTACATATATTTTACCCAGATACCGGCTATTCTTCAACTGTCTATATCATTACATATCAAAGTACATCATGCTTCGTTTTCACAAAGCGCTATTTTGATGTGAAAACAGTACACAAAGTACGTATTGTTAGAGATACTATAGAGAGAGCGGATTGGGAGATGGGGTGGCAGGTAATGACTGGGAACTGTGTGAGTGTGTGAGAGAGATATTTTCATCTTACAACGATACAACCGAATTTTTCAACCTTATCAGTACAGCTATAGGCACAGTATTAGTATAAGTACAGGTCATTATGCATGTACACATGTACTAATCTAATTGTCTGACATTCAGTTGTCCCCCTTCTGGACCCATACATTCTCTCCCACTCCAAAACTAATCCCTTGATTGCCTGACCTGTTCTTCACACATTCACACCTTCTCCAGGTTAGTTATGTAAAGATATATATATATTTTTTTTTGCATAAGACTGATGGTGTAATCTTTATATATTTTGATTCTTTTTGGAGATGCTCGTTTGATGTGCAGAAAACAGTCACTAGCAGAAGTCACTCCTCAAAAATAGCTTTTGTGCATCAGATACGTATATTGTACTATAGGTAAAAAAAAAAAAAAAAAAAAAGTATCAGTGCAAGGGGTGATCGATGTTCACCGAAATGTTAAGTCTGGCGTCCATTTGGTGCCACGCATATATCAGCGTCTTCGTGCATGGTTTCGTATTGCTTCGCCCCAAGTATGCACTGATATTTTTTTTGCTCAAAGTACAGTGTAACTATTATATCATTATATCATTATACATGATGAGTGAGGCCTTTGATGCGGCTCCCCAAATGTTGCGTTAGTTATTTTTTAAGTCTTCAGTACCCTTATATTCATTATATTTTATAAACCATTGATTTTAGAGAGAAAATGAATTCATGTGCAATACTCACCAGGGCGGCTTTGCTTGATCCCCTTCTGGCCTTTCCCTTCCCTTCCGGCCCAATTAGGTGTTGGAGTGTCGTCGGTGGGATGGTACAGGGGAGGAGGCTCATTCACAAAATCCAAACACCGCACAGCATGCTTCTTTTTTATCCTTTCCGAGAGAGGCAAGTCCTCCTCTGGAATTACTGTGCCCCCCGTGGACAGAGACCTGTCAACACTTCCACCTCTCATAGTGGTCGCTGGGTCACTGAACACGATAGGTTAATCATGGGTCATTCTCAGGTAGTGTGGAGTTGCCAGGTGTCACCGGCCGAATATTTAGCTCACTTTGACAAGACAGGTAGCGACCCAATCGGGCATAGTCGATGTCGCCTACTGATTGACCAACTGGGCATAGTCGCGGTTTACGGGTTAAACTCAATGATGTATATTATTTTTGACTGTCATGTTGGCTTTGAAAAGGTACAGCTTTTGTAGGCTGCCAGCAGTTGGTTTCTATTCTCCTTGCATGATGAAACAAAGTCATATTAAATCTCCTTAGACCACATTAGGTCCATATGATCCCAGTAAGATCCATTCAGGCTAATTCAAAACTAATTATATGAATTCTTGCTTCTACTTGGCCGGGCAGCACCAAGTGCCATCATATTGGCTTGATGGGGTCCCTGCTGTTATCCTCAGGAACTGTGCTTCTGTGCTTACACCCTGCCTAGGTAAACTCTTTACTCTTTGTTTATTTACTTGAACATTTCCTTCTTGCTGGAAGTTTGCTTTCATTCAGCCTGTCCCAAAGAAGGGTGACCATTCCAAACCATCTATCACCCAATTATTTTAACATCATGTGTCTCAAAAGTTTTCGAGTCTGTTCTTATCCGAAAATTTTTAAAGCATCTTTCCTACCACAACCTTTCTGATCGTTAGTATTGGTTCCGTCAGGGACGCTCTACTGGCAATCTTCTCACCTACCTCTCAGACTCTTGGTCATCCTATTTTCGGGACTTTGGCGAAAGTTTTGCCATTGTACATGTCATCTCAAAGGGTTTCGATCGAGTCCGGCATAAATCTTTAATTTCCAAATTGCCCTCTTACAGTTTTTATCCTTCTATCTGAGCCTTCATCTGTAACTTCTTTTCTGGTCGTTTTATAGCTGGTGGCGCAGATGGACACCGTTCTTCTCCAAGATCTATCAACAGTGGTGTTCCTCAGGGCTCTGTCCTATCACCAACTCTTTTCCGTTTATTCATCACTGACCTAAGCTGTACATCTATCTCTACCCATTCATACGCTGATGATTCCACCTTTCACTTTTCCATTCGGTTCCCGCAACGTCCATCTCAGCAGTAAACAAAGGATGAGGCTATGGCACACCTATTTTTTATTCGTATGCTTTACTTCTTCCTGCCTTCTTCTTCATTATTTCTTCTTCCCTTATCTTTCAACTGTTCTTTCCATTATTTTCCTCCATTTTCTTTCCTTCCCTCCTTTCCTCCAGCAGCCAAGGTGAAGGTGGCAGCAAAGAGGCAGGGCGGACCACAACCAGAGATAGGAGCCAAGATATTATCAAAGTTTCACTTTACTGGTTACCAGGATGAGAAGTTGACGTGGGGGAAGGGAAGGAAAGGAGAGGGGGGAGGGAGAAGAGAGACTGAAAGAGCAGGAGGAAGAGAAGAGGCAGGAAGGGAAGGAAAGAGAAATGGAAGGAGTGGGAGAGACAGGGAATGAAAGGGAGAGAACGGAAATCTGACAGAGAGAGAGAGAGAGAGAGAGAGAGAGAGGGAGAAGGAGAATTAGTAATTGACGAAGTGAGGGGGAATAATGGGCAGACAGAGATGGAAGGAGGAGAATAGAAAGGGTGAAACAGATGGAGGGAGAGACATGGAAACATAGGAAAGGGATGGGAAATGGGTGAGGGAGAGAGACACACGAAAGGAAGGAGAAAAGGAGGGTCACAACACATGTGGAGGGATGGGGAAGAAGGGAAAGACACAGATGGAGCAAGCGGGAGGGTGGTAGGTACGCAGATGAAGGAAGAGGAAGGAAGGGAGGCACTGATGGAGGGAAGGGCAGGGAGAGAGGACAACTGGTAGAGGACGAGGAAGGAAAGGGGAGACCCATATGTGAAGGGGGAGGGAAGAGAGGGACACAGGTGGGCCGAGGAGAAGAAACAAGAAGAGAGGGAGAAGCAAGAGTGGGAGGGAGACTGGAATGAATGGGGTGGGGGGTATGAGAATGAAGAAAAGATCGACTGATATATGAAGGAAAAGGGAAAGAGACAGGACATAGGTGGATGAAGAACTGAAAGTAAGATGGATACAGGAGAGTACAAAGGGGTACAAAGGAAATCAAACAGCAACAGACCTCATGGTCCTTTCGAGGCTGTTTGTTACAGAGTAGACTATGACTACGAGATCTAACTCTACTTGCTAAAGGATAAGGATAATAAATCAAGATGGCTCCCCCTGCCTCCAAACCCTCCAGTTATAACTGGCAAGAAAAAGTGAGAAAAACCACCATGCACCATGGAAAAACTGACATGGAAATTTCATAGGAAAGGCTGAAAAGGAAAAGCTACATTCTATAATACATTATGTATAAGCTACCAGTATGAATAACCTGAAAGAGGAAGTAGTAAAGTAATATGAATAATCGAATAAATAAATAACTGATGCATGACGCTATGTACGGGCATGTTGAGTTGACGGGGCGTCTGCGAACACAGCGTGGAATATGCACAGTGCACAGTGTGGATGATCAGGGGTGGTGCGGCAGCCTTGCCTGGCGCTATTAAGGTAGGCAACAGTCAATCAGGCCCCA
>NC_136982.1:10941487-11011182 GCF_032717465.1 Coenobita brevimanus | reverse complement strand
TCCGTTCATTCCCCTGAGACTACGAACTTTCCCATGCGGGACAAGCACACAAGTCACCTCGTGAAGCAGTGACCCCCTGATACACTAAAAAAATTCCGATGGTGGCCACTTAACTAACAGGGACCCTCAGTGATCCACAGCCCATCACAGGTCGAAAGTTTGAGTAGTGACCGTTAACTCAGGGCTATCTGTGCGTATCCTAGTCTGTGCATATACTCTATTTGCATTTAATAAATTGATCCAGGCTCAAAACAACTAAAATAAAATAAAACAGAAAATTATACATACACAAGTGTTTTATTCAGGAGTAAACATATTAAGCTGGGGGTTAGACGACAAATACTTATCCAGGCGACCTTTAAAGGTTTGTTCTGTATTACAATTTACTACGTTGGAGGGCAATTTATCACATGTATTTACAACTCTATTGAAGAAGAAATGCTTAGCTTCATGTGTCTGGAATTGTTTGCCAATTATTTTATACCCATTGCCTCTAGTATAATTCGAGTGATCAACTGTTAAATATTTAACGACAGCCATGTTATCATGTCCTTTGAATATTTTGAATACTTGAATTAAATCTCCTCGTATCCTCCGTTTAGTTTGGGTAAAGAGATTCAAGGCTTCTAAACGTTCCTCATACAGTTTATTTCTCAATCTAGGTATCATCTTTGTCATCCTTCGCTGCACTCTTTCAAGCTTTTCCATATTCTTTTTATAATACGGTGACCAAAACTGAACGCAATACTCCAAGTGCGGGCATACTAAAGAATTATACAAAGTGAGGACAATATTATCGGATTTATATTCAAAAGCTTTGCCTATGAATCCAATCAATTTATTGGCTTTTTTCACAGCTTCTGTACATTGTTTGCTTGGTTTAAAATCGTTTTTTATTATAAATTCTAAGTCTTTTTCATGGTTTACCCTATCAAGTTGAACATTATTCATGCTATAACTAGCTCTTACATTTTTACTGCCAATGTTTAGCACTTAGCATTTAATATTGAAATTCATTTGCCAGACTTGGGCAAGATCTCTCTGAATTGCTTACCTTTACAGTGCTGTGTCTGCTCTGTTACCTATTTTAGTATCATCAGCAAATTTTGAAATCTTATAACACAATCCTTCGTCAATATCATTTACATATATTAAGAAAAGAATAGGACCTAACACTGAACCCTGCAGCACTCCACTTCTAACGTTTATCCAGTCTGACTCTTCCATTTATTACAACTCGTTGCTTTTGTCCGGTGAGCCAATATTCAACCCACCCGAGAATACTGCAACTGAAACCATGTGCCTTTAGCTTCTGAAGGAGACTTTTGTGTGGAACTTTGTCAAAAGCCTTCTGAAAATCGAGGTAGACCACATCAACAGATTTAATCTCGTCGTATATTTCAGTATATCATTGAAAAAGTCAAGCAGATTCGTAAGGCAAGAGCGATTATTATGAAAACCATGTTGCGAATCTTTTATGAGATTGTTTGTTTCTAAGTGTTCCACAAACTTGTCTCTGATAATAGTTTCAAACAATTTGCAAACCACCGATGTTAAACTAATTGGGCGGTAGTTTTCTGGTTGGACTCTGTTGCTATTTTTTAAATATTGGGGTTACATTAGCAAGTTTCCGTTCATGTGGCACCTTACTGCTCTTCAGCGATAGGTTAAAAAGTTTAAAAGGCTTTGATATTTCATTCTGTAGTTCTTTCAATACACGTGGAGATATTTTGTCCAGTCCTGGTGTTTTATTCTCTTTTACTTTGTTTATTGCAAGCAGTACGTCACAATCACTAACTGTAATGTCAGTGATTATGTTGCCCTCTTTTACGGGAATGGGGGAAACAGTAGGACTCGTATGTATATTTTCTGTTGTAAATACTGAGGCGAAGAAAGTATTAAGAATTTCCGCCATCGTAGTTTCATCATCAGTGTGCTCTCCATTATTTGTGATTAGGGGATCGATTGATGGAGTTATTACCTTTATGCTTCTTATATAACTGAAAAATTCTTTTGGATTTGATTTACTGATACTTGCAATATATGCCTCAAGGTTTTCCTTACTGCATTTAATTAATTTTTCGGCTTTTCATCGAGGGGCATCATATTTATTTTTGTCACTTTGACTCTTTGTGGTATTATAATTCTTATATGCAAGATTGTTTTTTTGCTTCTATTCAATGTTTAATGTCAGAGTTCTACCACTTGGGTTTAGAATTTTTGGCAGGCCTTCTGTTCCGCATTGGAATACATAACCTGACAGCACAGTTGAGAGTTTCTGTAAAAAAATTCCATGCATCATTGATATTTAAAGCTTTGACAATGGGATGCCAGTCACCTGCACCTACAATTGCCTTTAATTTCTTAAAATTTGCTCTCTTAAAGTCAGGCACTTTCTCGCAACTGGCCCTGACACAGTCTTCACTGAATTTAATGTTAAATGTAACTATGCGATGATCACTTGTACTAAATTCTTCTCCTACAATAAAGTTACTCACTATATTTTCTGATGTAGCTAAGACAAGATCTAGGATGTTAGATCCACGTGTTGGATAATTTACCAATTGATATAAGGAACTTTCCTGCAAGCTTGTATACAGGTCTAACCCTGTGTGTGAAGGCAGGGCTTCTCCTCATTTTGGAACTGGTAAATTAAAATCACCAAATATTACAGCACTTTCATTACAAGATATTTCAGCAATTTGATAGATTTCATTATTGATGTTGAGTGGCTGACCAGGTGGATGATAAATTAACCCAAGAGTGATTTTATTACAAGATTCATTTCAAAGCTGAATATAGTGTCAATGTTTTTAATACATGGCTTGGTAATTGTGACTGGATGAAATCCTGATTTAATATAATGACAACACACCGCCCCCTGCTTGATTCTTCCTTTCACCACTAAAAATGTGATAGCCTGGTGTATTAAAGTCTGCTAGAAAATCTCTCTGCTCAGTATCTAGCCACGATTCTGTTATACCAATTACATCATAATCTTCGGTAAATACAAGGGCCTCTAAATCAGAAAATTTATTACGTAGACTACGAGCATTTACAAGAATAGCTTTAATGTTTTTTCTTTTTCGATGTTGGGAGCTTTCATTACTTATTGATTTATCGGATTGTATGACATCTACGTTTGAATCTCGTGATGCTTGTTTTTTCTCCAGAAAAAAATTACGGCATCACTAAGCAAACGACCAAGACGGGCAGAACCAACGGCATTCAAGTGCAGTCCATCATTCGCAAATAGTGTTCACTGTTTGAAAAGCTGGTTCCAAGTGTCGATGAACTCAACATCTTCCTGTAAGCAAAGTGACTTGACTCTGTTATTTACACTAAATGCTCTGCTGAAGAAGGCATTCCCTGCATTAATCCTTGGTAGTATGTCTGAAATTAAAATATGGTTAGTTTTCCCCTTGTAGCATTGGATCATCTTTCTGTACTTCTCCATCAGCTCCTCTGATCGGGTTCGCATGACGTCACTGGTACCTGTACGAATGATAACAAGGCTGTCATTTTCTGCATTCTCAAAACTGTCATCCACAGCCTCTGTTACGTCATTTACTCCTGCACCTGGAATACAAAAACGCTTTCGTTTAGAGGGTGCCCTGCCACAGAATTCCACCAACTGACCACGGATGATGGAGTCCCCCACAACCCGTGCCTCGTGGGGCTCTTCCTCTACTTCTGTGAAAATCTGAAATTTATTGTAAGTGATTACTGGAATGATGCTCCTTTTTCTCACAAGCCTGGCACCATTCCGCACTGGCTGGAACTCGTTCTGAATGGTGGGGGAAGAAGTAACTACAGTGGGTGGAGGATGGTCAGTCTGGACAGCGGTTGGCTGAGCAGTGGGGCTATCATCCATAGTGTGTCCAACATTGTTCGCAATGAACTCCTCCAGCACATCAACTTTATGGGTCAGGCTGTTAATTTTATTTGTGGCTTCGGTCAGCTTGTCTTCCAAGCTCTGATGTAGTTTGCACATCCTGCAAAGAAAGGAACGGTCCATATAAAAGGATCCAGTAAAACTACTGGAGCAGGCTACGCAAATGATGTTCCGCAGCATTCTGAAATTAAAAGTTACTGTAAAGTTTTATAAGAGAAAAAGAATCAGATATTGCTGATTAGCACCTAGAACAATAATCAGTTACTTTTACAAAAACTGCTAGTAAAACATCACAATTTATGTAATAGTTACAGGTGAAGGTCTCACTGGTGGGGGGGGGGTCTTTCTGTTTAAAACTGTACAGGAATGACTACCTTACTGGTTGGCAATGTACCTGTAATGCTAGGTGTTTTAGGTTCGGTTTCCCGTCCCATAAACGCCTAGCGTGTAGTGGGGCTCTCTTTCTAGACCAGGGCTTAGACAAATAAGAGAGAGGTAGGACAAAACTTCAGGCAACAACCTTGCACGTGTAGTACTTTGTTGGACAGGGGAACGAGTAGTGACACAAAGACACTGGGCAATTACAAGCTCTTATGTCTAGATATGGTTATCAGTATCACGCAGGATACTGCTCGGGTCACAGTGAATAGCACTTGAGGCAGTGTTCTTAATTATAGGAAGTCTGGGTTTTCTATATTCGTGGAGTTACCAATGTTATTTCCTATTGGTAAGTGTTGCTTTGGCAATGGGGTCTGATTATGGTCTTAGTGTCAGTGTCAGGACTCCATATTATAAATACAAATCATAACAGATAGCATGATGGATAGATAGATAGACAGAGCACCAGACAAGGTGTGAGAAAGGGAAATTAGCTTGCAACTCTTTAAGTGAAGGAATGTTGATCGTGCAATGGAAGCAGTACATACACACAGACATACGGCATTCTAGAAACTTCCACGACAGTATAACACGTGTGACAAGACCCCTGCTAAACGAGAATGTAGGAATCAGAGCTCAGAAAGGGACTGGCCATGGAACAGGCAGGTAATAGGGAGAAGGAGGCTAGCAACAGGGCAAGAGTGTGGCAGAGAGAGATAGAGCGAGACAGGGAGGTAGCTAGTGGGACTCTAATTTATACTTCACTCGTGTGTGAGAAACTTTAATATCCCCAAGACAAATCAAAAGTGTCCCATACTAATCTTTACCTCTCCTGTCATTACATGACAAAGGGAATTAAGATTACCTGCTTACAAAACTACTCACATATAACAACCACTCATCCACGAGTCTAATATATGTATAACTGATCTACAAAACACACTACAAGAAGTTACGCAAAGTTTCTACAAGATATGGTGGCAGCGGTGGGATGAATCTCGTTTTCAAATCTACAGTGAATTCCTAACAAAATACAAGCTACAAAGCCTACGAGTCTATGAGTCTACAAGCCTACGAATCTACGGGTCTACAAGCTTAAAAGTCTACAGGTGAGTCCACATTATCAAGACAGAAAACAAACAATACCTCTTACAACCAACAACTCACAACCAGCTCCTGACAGTATTCTCTCCAACCCCCCCTCCGTCTCCCCGATCATCACGCTGATGTAGAGGTGAAGAGGTCACTCGACGCCTTGCCAGTAGTTTAACAAAGTATTGATACAAACAATCTTCCAATTTCTACAATGAACCAACGAACTACAACCATCTACGATCAACTACAAGTAACAACTCTATGAGTTGTATGTATGATCTTCTACACGCACCTACAAGTAGTGACATTCTTCATCCCACAACGAGTAAATCACAAGAATAAAAGGACCGAGAATAAATTGAGAAAGAAAAACAAAATACGTAAATGAAAAGCAAGAACACAGATACATCCACCAGACCACCGCCCTTCTCACCATCCACCACCTACCTCATCCGCTGACGCAGATTCACAGAGGTCAAGACAACGCACCAAATACCAAGCCCATATTAACAACTCATCTTACTCACTCATCTTCACTCAAGTTATTCATTGCTACTCATTTACTCACCACAGCTACCAGTGTGGGAACTCAGTGTCACCATGTGTGTTTGCTGAGACGACGCCACGTCAATCAACTTGTGTGTGACACCACCACTCACCACCACTCACACCATTCCCACCAAGGTAAAAACTAGTGTTACAATTACTTCATATATACAGTACACAGTGATAGACAAAAAACTTCTGCACAAACATGTAAAACTTGCTGTATAGTTACAACTTACATATATATACCTACTTCAGTTATCTTCATAATTGAATCATCAAATATTTTGCACCAACAATAAATATTATACACTGTATATATTCATTCATTTATTATATATATACTACCAACGAGTGTTACCATTAATACCTACATAAAATACGTGCTCCATACACACAACTATACATTACTACATCTACAAGGTAATAAAGAAAATATACTATCACAGCTGCTCAGTGAGTGATTAGAAGAACTGTATTAAACATTTATTAATTAAAGCTACCTAGTGGAAATGGACAAATTAAATTACAAGGAAAACCAGAAAAAAAAAGGCCAACACAAATGACGTTAGCAAGAATGAACATCTTCCACACAATCGTGAAGACAAAGATTTCCACACAGTGCTGACACATATATTCCCCACGATAGGTACAAGTGAACAAGTCAGTGTATATAGTTAATACTGTATATAGTGTATATATATATCTTTTATATAAAATAACAAAATATGGGACTATTTAATATCGTTTTCAGTAATATCTGTGCAATATAAACTAAACCTTAAAAAAGGGACCCAAGGGAATTAGCCAGCAATTATGCAACCTCGGACAACACCGAAAAAACGTAGACAAACGAAGACAAACAAACTACAGAAAATCAATACATACAAAAAAATAAATACAGTAAGATCATATAACAAACAAATGAAAATAGGTATGTTACTACAAATGCCAAAATACCACATAAACTCCTTCTATAAGAGAAACAAAAAGCAAATTGTTGTTCTTCACGAGCCAGTGGCATGGCACATCATCCCTATCATTGACCGCAGCATGACTGGATTAGCGATGTCAGGACTGCAGTTAGTACAGTTATGTAACAACAAACGATTGCATTATGTTACACTTGCTACAATTATGTAACTACAAACGATATGTAACAATTACAATACAATTATGTAACAATTCATACAGTGTTACAATTATGTATTACTACAATGTTACTACGATATTATGTAACAGTTCATACAATGTTACAATTATGTATAACCACAGTGTTACTACAATATTATGTAACAGTTCATACAATGTTACAGTTATGTATAACCACAGTGTTACTACAATATTATGTAACAATTCATACAATGTTTCATACAATTCTGTATTACCAGAATCATCACACAAGTTAGGTGAAATATTAGGCAATACTAAAGGGATAACTCCATATGTAATGTAATGACCTAGCAATATTACCATTGCACAGTTATATGCGCATGTCTGTTATACATACACATCATACAATATTTCATACAATAACCAATTTAACTATATTGCATTTGTTCAGTTATGTATAAAACTTGTTTAAAATGTAATATTATTGAATCATTGCAATATTAACATGAATATTATATCTGTACAATATTATAATTAACGTTATATATTAATAGATTATCATTTGTCAATGATGATTGGTGTCAGAAGACTGCCAGCTCGCGTGACCGAGCGATGTCAGGACTCCATATTATAAATACAAATCATAACGGATAGCATGATGGATAGATAAATAGACAGAGCACCAGACAAGGTGTGGGAATGGGAAATTAGCTTGCAACTCTTTAAGTGAAGGAATGTTGATCGTGCAACAGAAGCAGTACATACACACAGACATATAGTATTCTAGAAGCTTCCACGACTGTATAGCACATGTGACACGACCCCTGCTAAACGGGAATGTAGGAATCAGAGCTCAGAAAGGGACTGGCCATAGAACCGCCAGGAGTAGGGAGAAGGAGGCTAGCAACAGGGTGAGAGTGTGGCAGAGAGAGATAGAGCGAGACAGGGAGGTAACTAGCGGGACTCTATACTTCACTCGTGTGTGAGACTCTGTTAATATTTCCAAGACAAATAAAAATAGCCCCATACTAATCTTTGCCTCTCCTGTCATTACATGACAAACGGAACGAAGATTACCTACTTACAAAACTACTCACTTATAACAACCACTTGTGCACGAGTGTAATATATGTATAACTGATCTACAAAACACACTACAAGAAGTTACAAAGTTTCTACAAGATCAGGAGGTATTTTCTGATGGTTTACCCTGTTAGACTCGACTCTCACTGGGTGGCCGTATTTGTGTTTACACTGTCGCTGTCACTCACTCCACCACTTTGGTATTATCACTGACTCTATCAGAGGGGTAGTTCACCGTTCCGTCTTTATATCCCTTGGTCACATACACTGTACACCATAGTTGTTATTCACTCCACTACTTGGGTGTTATTACTGACTTCCATTAGGGGGTTAGTTCACTGTTCTGCCTTTACATCACTTGATCACAAACACTGCACTATTACTGTCACTCCTGTCGTGACTGGGCATCGTGGCGGTCAGGTGCAAAGGCTGAGGGATGTCACAGCTCTGCTACTGATGGGGCTGGGCACCACAGGGGGCCTTTGTATCCAGAGGCCATGGGATCAAGCGCAAGGGCGTCCGTTCTCGTCCATGGCTGTGGGTGGCAAAGGGTCCCACGCTCTCAGGGCTGGGGACAGGAGTGCGGCCTTCAGGGTTGGGGCCAAACCATTGCCTGAATCTGTCATTCAGGCTCCTGACGGAGGACGAAGCTCTCCAATGTCGAGGCATGGGGAGTTCCCACCCGGGAGTCCTGGGGGCCATCTGGGGTTCCCAAGGGCTGCGGTCCCCAGGGCTTGGCGGCGCTGACAGGAAGGGGCTCTGGCACCGGTCTGCATTGGGATCCATCAGGTGGGTCTCCTCCAGATCCGGTTGTAGGGAGCAGAGGCCGGGGGAGACTAAGGGGCCTCTCCAATACTCCTTTAGGCCCGAGACTCCCTCTGGGTTGTGGGTCGGGGAACAGGCATCAGCTTCAGATGGAGGAGTGGCTACAGGCCGTCTCCTGCAGTAGGGCCCGGCTACTGGCCGTGGCTTCCTGGGGGCCTGGCTACAGGCCATTGCCAAGGCCAGGCTACAGGCCGTCTCCTGACGAAGGGGGGAGCGACTACAGGCCGTCTCCTTCAGGAGGGTTGAGTGGCTACAGGCCGTCTCAGGGAGGACACCTTCAGAGCGGCTACAGGCCATCTCCTGATGAAGGTGGGAGCGGCTACAGGCCGTCTCCTTATAACCCTCAGAGCGGCTACAGGCTGTCTCCTTAGTGAGGGGTGAGCGGCTACAGGCCGTCTCAGGGGTGCTGGCAGGAGCTGGATAGACAGCTTTTCCTCTTAGCTGGTTGGGGAAGGCTCGCCCGGAAAGTAGTCTAGTATATATTCCTGCTATGGTGGCGGCGGGCCAGTTCTGTGTCATAGGGGCGCATGGCCCAGGCGGACATATGCCGTTGTCGCTCCGAGTCCCTCCGCGCTGTTGTCGCTCCTCTGTGGGCTCCTTGTGAGAGTATCTGGGTGCTTTTGGGGGCACTATACTGCATTTTAGTACCTGCAGAGTATTTATCAGCAATCTGTTATATAGGAAAGCTAATTGTTACCTGGAATGGAGAAATAAAATTATAGTACAATCTGAAATATAACAATAAAGTCACAACACGGTCATACAATACACTACAATACAATACACAAACAAATTTATTATCTCCTGAAAAGTCATAATGTATGAAAATACAATTATACCTTACCTGTAAAGAAATGAGAGAGATAGTTCACTGTAATAATTAGTGCAAGTAGAAAGGAAAAAAAATTGGGCAATAACAGCAAGACTTGCCTGGTGTCGAAAATGTAAACAAAAGCTGATGTAATCCCTTGTTTTGCTGAGTTATAGTTTAGAGTGATAAAATAATGGATCACTGGTATAGTAGAGAATCCTATCTTAGTCAATTAATAAGAAATTGGTTCTGAGACCAAAAAATAAATAAACAATGCGCAAATTCCTATGGTTTTCCGAGGGCAACTCGTCTGGCCTTCTGGTGGGAGACGGCTGAAGTAACTGCGTATCAGGGACAAAGAGAGGGCGTAAAGGTAAAACAAAACTATTTATATAAATTGTTTTTTTTTTTCCTTAGAGTGGTGCAGATCACCGACCCAAGCACTCTACACTCAGTCACAGAGATTCACAGAAATAAACTGCGTCTTATTCAGTACCGTCTCTCAAACAATGCAAATCAAACACTCATCCATCAACAACACTCACAGACGTTGAACAACCCGTAATAACACTTCACAAACTACACTTAGCGACCAGACAATCGGCCAGACCACCCACCCAGACTCAGGACTATCACACTATTGTAATCACATACGCAAAACACTGAAACAGGGCACTTAGCTGTAGTTATTCTCAGAGCGAACCAGAAGGACGTTTTGCTGGTAGGGCTGGCAGAGCGAGGAAGCGAAAGAATGGCAGATGGAGGAAATGAAGGATGGACGTGGAGGGAAAGGAAAAAAAAAAAAACAGATGTAGGGAAAGGCAGAAATGAAGGAAGAGAGGATGTGGGAAGGAGAAACATGGATGATGGGAGACATAAATGGAGGGATACAGAGGAGGAAAATGGAGAGAGAGAGAGAGAGAGAGAGAGAGAGAGAGGGGGGGGGGATTAGGCTAGGAGTGCTGACAAGAATGAGAACAATAAACTCAGTGAAGGTATATTAACTTTGGCTGTAATGTTTGCTTTGAAAGGTATAGCTTTTGCAGGCTTTCAGCACTTGCTTTTTATTCTCCATGCATGATGAAACAAAGTCATAATATATCTCCTTAGTCCACATTAAATCCATATAATTCCATTAAGATCCACTTCTGCTGATTCAGAGCTAGTTATATGACCTCTTGTGTCTGCTTGGCCAGGCAGCACCGAGTGCCATCAATTGCTCCGTTGTAGACGAGACCGCAGTGCACGCTACAGTTTTCAGCATGCCGAGGGAAGAAAGGGGAAGGCTAGAGGAGAAGAACTGGTCACCACGCTTTCGTGTTAAAAAGATGACGTCCACTTCACACTGGGTACTTGAAGTGTGCCAACGATGGGTTTTTTATCGCCTGTGCAGATGTATAACTACACCAGTGTCATCATAGTATGTAATTAATCATTGTAGAGCATACAGATAATGTGACATACTCATAAATATATAAAGTCACTGCAAGCTGGGACCGTTGCCTCCACATAATTCTTGGTCCTAATCAGACTTATTAGTTGTTGTTGTTGTCCCTTTTCTGCAGAAACACCCACGACATCTAATAATGGATCGTCCATGATTTCCGCATTCAGTGAATGCAAAGCAGCCAGTAGAAAGGAGCTGCGTTGGCTCGACCGGTGGCGTACTCCTCTGATGATGCATTTGGTCCAAGTCTCGGGCATAAACCCAAGCTGTGGCAACCATTGAAATTTGCTGCTAATAGCATGACCTCTTATATTCTGACATGTGTTCACAGCCTGTCAATTCTACCGAGAGCATAATACAGACAACACACAAACTTAACAATATTAACACTTCGACATTCCCATGCATCGCTTTTCCTACAGACAATTTTCCCTGTTCTTACTTCGCAGTCACAGTGAAGAGAATTTCTATGAGAATGCTCGAGTTTGTAGTGGACCTAATAATTATGGACTCTTACAGATATGGAGTACAGCAGATGAACTCAACGAACTTGGTGGGTTATATATAGGCCTAATCAATCCCTTCAGTACAAGAGGTCTCTTATAAGCTGATTGTAATAGAAAAAGCAAGAAAAAAAAATATTTATGATTTGCACGTTATTCTTTCAACCACCTGTATTAGCCCCTTGAACCCGATGACATGTTTTGCGGTTAACAGCCAGCTCTTAACGATTTCATTCAACTTACAAACTGCACCTGTTAGTAAAGTGATATATAAGTCTGACGATGCGAGAAATATAGCAAAAATGGGTAATCTTTGGTCGTGCTGTGTGTGTGTGTGTGTGTGTGTGTGTGTGTGTGTGTGTGTGTGTGTGTGTGTGTGTTAGCACGATAATTTCGCAACCAATCGAGATATCACAAAAGTTTCCAAGTGTGTAGTGGAAAAAAATCGATCACGAGTTCGAAATTGGTGAAAGTAGGTCAAGGTATGTGTGTCTGTCACCACAATAACTTAGCAATCGCTCAAGATATCATCACAAAATTATACAGGTGTGTAGTAGAGAGGAAAATCTGCCTCGAGTTGGAAATTGGTGAAAGTAGGTCAAAGTGAAGGTCATATTCCGAGCCTCGCTAAATATGTACCGGCTTGCAGCTGGTGTGTGTGTGTGTGTGTGTGTGTGTGTGTGTGTGTGTGTGTGTGTGTGTGTGTGTGTGTGTGTGTGTGTGTGTGTGTGTGTGTGTGTGTGTGTGTCTCAAAAGCCACCGGATGTAAAGATTATGTGGCCTTTATCTTTTGTTATGGAGAGAGAAACTGTATTATCTTGTCTGGTTGATTGAAGAGGCCCACGTAGGCGTTCTAGGAGATATCAGTGTAAGCCGTCTCTGCTCTGCAAGTGAAGTGAGGTGATGAAATAGGCGGACTGGGGTCGTTGGAGTTTATTTGTCAGACAGTTGGTTGACTGAGAAGGTTAAAGAGCTTGGTTTGACTTGTTTGTATTCTCAGGAGCAGTTTGTGCTAGCTGCTGTTCTCCTACTTTACTCTCACTCTCCTACTTCCTATCGCTCGCTGGTAGTTTCTGTCCTCTCCTGGCCGTCTCTGGTTCTCTGTCTGGTTCTCTAACTCACCTACATGTGATTTTGGACTTATATCCCCCCTCTGACTTCCGGCTAAGTGTGTGGGCGTACTTGTGCATATGTATGTGTGTCGGTCATGTTTCTGACACGTGATCCATCAGGCCATCCTGCGTATTGGAATACTTGAGTGTCTGGATATGGGGAAATGTATTTAATCTCTTCCTGGAGATCTCCAGACATAACTACCTGTCTTACATATTGTTACCTATAGCTATATATATACATAGTTACCTACTGTATTACAGTCAGCATTGTATCATAACATTAATGTCTACATGTGTGTATGTGTGTGAATAATAAACCAAAACAGTTTTGATCCCATTTGGCCTCAATGTGGTAGAAATGTTACTGATCAGGCAAGGAAGAAATGATCCAATTTTTGGAAACAATGGTCAAAGATCAAGGTTACAGGACAGGGTCAAATATTTGACCTATCTGATTGTGGAGCACAGTTGTTGCATTATTTTTGTGCTCATTGTTTTAATTTAGGAAATACGTTTTGTTTTCAAGGAGTTGTTTAAGGTTGCATCTATTACTTCTAGTTCAGAAACTCTCTCCGAGGGTGAAATAAATCCCGACTGGAGACAGCAAGAATATACCGTGATAAACTACAGAAGATGCTGGGACACTAAGCTATGCCATGCCTAAACTCTTAACTGTGACCACACCGACCTGATTCCCGATGTCGATTCAAATATTATCAGGCATCATGAAATACTGCCACACTCTGAACTTGTGTACCTTGATGCATGATCTATGATCTTGACCTTGAAATGATCTGTGTCAAATCGAATCACTACCTTCCAAACCCACACAAATTCTATGTGCAGATTTTGACCCAAATTCTTTTTTTCTTATCAGCCGTGATAGCGAAGCTGGTATTGTTTTCAATTTGTCTGTGTGTCTGTCTATCTAGCCGCTCAAGATAGAATCACAAAATTGTACAGGTGTGTAGTAGGGATGAAAGTCTCCTACGAGTTCGAAAATAGTGAAAGTAGGTCAAGGTCTGTGTGTCATTAATGTCTATAGTCTAATGGATTATGATGCTTCAGGCAGACGAAGCCTGTAAGGTTTTTAAATCGCAGGACAGAATAACCTTGCCCCTTGGCCTGTACGCTCCTGACAAAGCAAAAGTAGACTGGATACTCGATGGATGGATGAATAATTTTTGTTTTGTCTTCTTTCTCCTTTCATGTGTTTTTCATCAATGCTCCCCCGTTCTCTGTCCTTTTCTGCGATCATTCTCTCACTCCTTCCTTCGCTGTTTTCCTTTCTGAGTCCTTTTCTCCTTTCGTTCTGTCACGCCTTCTTCTTTCGCAGTGCCTAACTCTCTTTTCATTTTGTCTCCCCTTTCCTTCTTCTTCCTTCCTTTCCGTCTCTGTTTTTGTATTCCGTCACTTATTTATTATTTGTTCTTCATCATCCCTTCTTCCATCTCCCATTCTCTCCCGTCTTACTTACTTATCTGTCTTCCCTCTCGTAATTGTTTGCTTCTATCTTCCCTTCCCCCCCTTCTCTCTCTCTCTCTCTCTCTCTCTATTTGTCTTCTCTTTCATAATTTCAACCACTTCACTGATTACGTCTTTCTTAATGCATTCTTTCTACATAGCGACGATTATACTGCATTTATCTGACTTTTTTCTACTTACCGTCTATCCTTCTCTCCGTCGTCAAGTATTTACCATCCCAAGCTGTTTCTCCGTTCCTTAGCCTTAATTTCCTCTGCCTTCCTACCATCTCCCCCCCCCCCTCCATTCTTCCAGTCTAGTTCCTTACCCTTCTCTCTTCGTATTCTTCCACCTTTTATTTCCCTCTTCGTTTCCTCCTGCCACTCATCCCTTCCCTTTTCCTTCCCCTCTTCCTCTTTGTTTCCTATTTTCCTTCTTTTCCATTATCTGTTCACCTGTCCCCCTCCTTCTTTCTTTCATCCCTGCCATCCCTTTCCGTTTCCCTCCCCCTCCTACTGTTCATTCCATTGTTCCTGTTGCCCAGCCTTTCTCCATCTTCTTCTCTGTTTCTTTTCCTATCCAGACCATTTTCTTTCCTTTCAATCTGATCCATTCACCTTTCTCTCCTCCTATCCTTTCTCTTTCATTTCCTCCCCGCCGTTGCAACTTCTTCCCGTTTCCCTCTCTCATTCTTAACCCCTTACATTTCTTTCCCAGTACTTCTCATCATTTTGTTCCTTCCCCTTTCTCTCCGGTCCCCAACCCTTTCATTTACATCCTGCCTCTCTTCTTTTCTTCATGCCTCCTCCATGTTTATCTTTCCTTCTTCCCATTGCCTCTCCACTTCCCGATTCCCTCATAGTTCTTCTTTCCTTCCCTTCGGGTTTCCCTTCGTTAATTCTATTTCTTCCCATTTCCTTCCTATCTCATGGTTCTTTGCTGTTAACCCGTGATTGTTTTTCCGTTTTCTTTCTTCCTCTTTTCTCTTTTCTTCTTCTTTTACTTTTTCTTTTCCTTCTCTTTCCCTTTTTTCCTCGTGCATCCCTTCATTTCCTCCTGCCCCTCTTCTCATTTTCATTGTGGTTTCTCCTTCCTTTTCCTTACCCAACCTCATTTTCCTTCTCACACCCTTTTCTTTTCCTCATCTTTGTCACCTCCTTCCCCTCCAGCCTCTCTTCCTGTTTTCTTCCACTCTCTCCCATAAATTTTTCCTCCTTCTTGCCCATTTGGTGACACAAAATGTCATTACTTGAGGGAAGGGTGGGAAGGACTGAGGTGTGTGTGTGTGTGTGTGTGTGTGTGTGTGTGTGTGTGTGTGTGTGTGTGTGTGTGTGTGTGTGTAATTATTGCTGCAGGGCGACCTAAGAGCGCAGAGAGAGAGAGAGAGAGAGAGAGAGAGAGAGAGAGAGAGAGAGAGAGGTGATTATTGTTGGAAGTTGAGCTGATTTGCAAGGAGAGAGAGAGAGAGAGAGAGAGAGAGAGAGAGAGAGAGAGAGAGAGAGAGTTACGCACATTCATATTAGTACACAGCGCAGACAAGATGTTCCTTGCTAGGTGATCCGACCTAAAAATTAATTGGTTTCTTTACCATTCAATTACAGACGTTACAGGAGGAAATGAGTTTATGAACAGGATAGCCTAACGCAGGGCTCTCCTCCACCTTCTTGCCCTCCGACAATGCAGGAAATAATATAGGGGAAATGCGTTATAGAACTTAAATGTCTGATGGATTTTTTTCATTATACTGTATGTCGAGATCAGTACCAGAATGTAGCAATTTGTCCAAGAATAAAAAAAAATTAATACTGATTATGTACACATTAAGAAAAGCATAATACAGTATATGTGATAGTTAAAGTAACTTGCACACTGCACAAAGACGAGGACTACATAATGACAAAAATGTCATAAGCTGGTCTTGTTATCACAGATGTTACCACGTGATAATCTATCCTTTTTCTTGAACATGTCCCTTGTGGTACATTCCACGATAAAATATGGGAATCTCTTCCATAATCCACAGTATTAATTTTAAAGAAGAAGAAACATTCAAAGAGCACAACACTGACCACCTACTAATCTCAGGGCCAAATACGAGTATCTTACTTTGCTCTGTGACTATGACCTTTGACAGACTACTCTCAAAATCAAATTATATCATTCTTGCCTAATTATTACATAGCCCACCTACTTTTGTTCAAATTAGATCAAAACTGTCTTAGTTGACTTTTTCCTGCGACCTTAATCTTACCCCCTTTTTTTGACCTTGATTTAACACAAATTTTTCCACAAAGTTTAGTCTTCGTTGGATAAAAATTAAGCTGACCTTGCCATGTGAAACTGTCCTTTGACTTACTGGTCTAAAAAAACTAAAGGTCAATACCTTAGGCGACCCTTAACCAGTCCACCAGGTTTGAGCCATATTAGACCAAAAATACATTAATTTTTTTTTTTTTCACATTCAGATGCAGTGGGTCAAACATTGACTTTGAACTATGACCTTCACCCTAAACCTATTGCTCTTCTTAGCTGACCCTCATTCATTCCACCAAGTATGGTTTAATCGGACTAAAACTGTTTGGACTATTTTGTTACCAAATACCCCCATGAATCGAATTCTGATTTTGCCGTGTGACCTTCGCTTTTTTACTGATCGTTTTCAAAATTAAATCACTTCATTCTCGCTATTACTTAACTTACCCAATAAGCATGGGTCAAAATTGGATAAAAGCTTTATTAAATTGAATTTGCCAAGTCAACGTCCGACTTAGCAATGTGATGTTGACCTGTGACCTATAATACTGGAGAAAAAAAGGTTGGGCTGTCTCTCCAACTTTCCACCAAGCCTGGTTATCATCGGATAAAACCTGATTGGATTATATTTTAAACACACACACACACACACACACACACACACACACACACACACACACACACACACACACACACACACACACACACACACACACACAACTAAGAACATAACACCAAATCTAGCATCACGAGCGCGCGTGTAGAAAGGATTTGCTGGTTTCTGCCGTAGGTTTACTCTTTGGCATCTAAGCTTTGTTCCTGGGCCAGTGATGATGAGTGCTGATATTAGAACAAAAATCTTTCAGTATCACTGATACATGATTTGCTTGGTATCGTAGCTAAAGTATTCCTTTGTTGTCTGTGAAGCGATGTCTTGCCATTGAAGACTGAGAGTAAGTGAGGTTTCACAGTCTTCCCTAATATATATATATATATATATATATATATATATATATATATATATATATATATATATTAGGAAACTAACAAAATCAAAGGAAAATAAACTAATCCGTTCTCAGAGGGCAATGGAAAGGCCAATGTTGGGAATATCTTATGAGACAGGAAAAGATAAACATGGGTTAGAGAGCAGACTAAAGACAAAGACATTAAAGTTACACTGAGTGAGTGGATGCGGGTGCTCATCATCCACTCACTCAGTGTAGGGATGCCTTATGGGCTCTACACTGAGTGACAAGCCAAATGGTTTCCTGTACCCAGGAAACCATTTACTGCCCTAGATGGTAACCGGGAGTTTTGGCCGGGTTAAGTGTCCCCCAGATTCCCCTATCCAAAATCACTTAATCATGGTAGTTGTTTCATAGAGCCTCTGAGGGCCCAATACATGCCCAAGGCCCCAACCAAATAGGCATATTCGCATGGCCTTGTGGAATGTGAGAGGTGTGAATGAGGAGAGTAAAAGGGTGGAAGTGGTGAATGTGTTCAAGAGTGTGAGATATGCCATGATGTCAATGTGTGAAACAAAGATGAAAGGGCATGAAATGGAGGAGTGGGAAGGTGTGAAATGTGTAAGATCGGGCAGAATGGGTGAGGAAGATGTAAGGAAGGAGTTGCTTTGTTGAATGAGGTGTGGCAGAGTGGAATGAGAGATTGCGAATGAGTCAGCTCGAGCTGTATGTGTGTCAAGTTCAAGTTTGAGAAGATGAAAGTGGCGGGATTGTAGCATATGCACTGTGTGAGGACGGGAGAGAGAGAGAGAGAGAGAGAGAGAGAGAGAGAGAGGTTTTGGGATGAGCAGGAGGAAAAAGTGAGAGAAATGCCCAGGAGCTATAAAGTGATCGTAATGGGCGATATCAATGGAAGATTAGGCACTGGTCCTAATAACATAATGGGTTGTAATGGAGTACCACGAGAAAATGATAATGGTAAGCGACTGAAGGATATGTGTCAGGAAAGGAGGTTGTGCATTTGTAACTCGTATTCACACACAAAGATGCACATAAATATACATGGTATAGAGGGAATGGGAATCATGTTGTAAGGAGTCTGATTGATTACGTGCTCGTAGAGAGGTCAATGATGAGAATGGTTGCTGATACGAGGGCCGTGAGAGGATGATGTGGAGGTCTGTTAGATCATATGATTGTAGTATCCAAGACCAGGAGACTTGACACTCGTATAGGTGAAGTGCGCTGTGAAACGGCTGAAAAATGGAAAAGCAGCAGGGGTTGATGAGGTGTATACAGAAATGGTTAAGTGTAGTGGAGAGAGCTGAATGAAGTGCTTGTTGGAGATATGTAAGAGGCATGGATAAGTGAAACCATGCCTGCAGAGTGGAAAAAGGCTGTGATTGTATTCCTGTACAAAAATAAAGATGAGCGAAGTGAGTGGAAGAATTATCGTGGCATAATATTCTTGAGTGTGATAGGGAAAGTATATGGAAGAATCATTATGGAGAAAGTAAGAGAAATATCAGAAATCCTAGTGAATGATATACAGGATGGCTTTAGAAGTGGCAAAGGATGTGTGGATCAAATATTTGCAGCGAAACAGATAGCGGAGAAGGCTTGTGAGAAAGACCATAATGTGTTTCTGGCATTCATGGATCTGGAAAAAGCATATGACAAAGTGTACAGAGAAGGATTGTGGAAAGTTTTGCGCATGTAAGGTGTAGATGGTAAGCTGCTGGGTGCTGTCAAGAGTTTTTATGATGGTTATGAAGCATGTGTAAGGGTTAATGGGCATCTAAGTGAATGGTTCATGATCGGTGTGGGCGTGCGAACACGTTGTGTAATGTCCCCATGGTTGTTCAATATATATATATATATATATATATATATATATATATATATATATATATATATATATATATATATATATAGTATATCGATAGGGTGATGAGAGAAGTAAAAACACGAGTAATGGAGGGAGGTATGGCGTTGGTAATGAATGGTGATGGATGGAATATCTCAAATTTGTTGTACGCTGATGATGCAGTAAAACTTGCAAGTACCAGACAAGAACTTGGAAGACTAGTGCAGAGTTTTGCTGATGTCTGTGAGCGTCGTGCCTTAAGATTGAATGAAGGAAAGGGTAAAGTGAATGTTATTGAGAGAGAGAGAGAGAGAAGGCGACTCCCATTGTGATGCTACAGTGCATGGAGGGAGTCTGGCATTGGTGAGAGAGTTCAAATACTTGGGTACAGTGATGGAAAACAGAAGATAATGTGCAAAGGAAATGAAAAGTAGAGTGATGCAAGGAAGGAAAGTAGCTGGTGCAATGAAGGCCTTGATAAGAAATAGAGGCTTGAGTGTCGCAGCTGCATGAGGCTGACATGGAGTGTTAGTGCCAACTTTTAACATATGGATGAGACTATGCTGTAGCATGAAAATGAAAAATGAAGAGTGAGAGCAGTGGAGATGGGACTGCTGAGGATTGTATGTGGATTATAGAGAGTGGGTAAAATACGAAATAATGTGATTCGAGAAAGATGTAGAATGAGGAAGTCTGTGAACTCCAGAATCAAAGAGAGTGTACTGAGATGGTATGGTCATGTGGAGGGAATGGATAACAATAGAGTGGTGAAGAAGGTATATCTGATGGAATTATAAGGAGGAAGGAGGCGAGGTAGGCCAAGGAGAAAGTGGAGAAATATGGTGCATGAGTGTGTGAGGAAGAGAGGTTTGGAAGTCGGTGAGGCTAGGGAAATAATGAGAGATCGAGCTGGCTGGATGAATATTGTGGGGAGAAGTGCATGATCAGGGATTTGTGACAGCATCTGTATTGACTATGGGATACGTTTCTTGCAGAAACTTTGTAAGGTTCTTGTAGTGAAGTTTTGTGTACGTAAGTTGCACATATATTAGACTCATGGACGAGCGGTTGTTATACGTGAGTTGTTTTGTAAGTAGATAATTTTCGTTCCCTTTTGTCATGCAATGACAAGAGAGGTAAAGATTAGTATGGGACTATTTTTATTTGTCTTAGAAATATTGACAAAGTCTCTCACACACGAGTGAAGTATTAAGTAGAGTCCCGCTAGCTACCTCCCTGTCTCACTCTATCTTTCTCTCTGCCACACTCCCGCCCTGTTGCTAGCCTCCTCCTCTTTCACTCACTCTGTACAACCTTTCGCTACGATCGCCAGCCCCCTTCTGACCTCTGACTCCTACATTCTCGTTTAGCAGGGATCGTGTCACGTGGGCTATACTATTGTTGATATCTTCTAGAAGCCTGTGTGTGTGTGTATGTGTGTGTATGGTCACGAGGCACTGTTTGTGGGCTATTGTGCTGGTGAGAGGCATTCTGGAGAGGTGCTAACGTCACTTCCTTTTGCCCCTAGGTTTGACGTTAACCTAACCTCTAGACTATATTATGTATGTTGCTGGTTACTATGTATTAAGATATTTTACAATCCTGACATCACTCGGTCACGCAGCTGGCAGTCCTCCGACAGGAATCATCATTGACATTGACATATGCTAATCTATTAATACATAACATTGATTGTAATATTGTACAGATAAAATATTCATGTTAATATTGCAGTGATTCAGTAATATTACATTTTAAACAAGTTGTAAACATAATTGAACAAATGCAACATGGTTAAATTGGTTATTGCATGACATATTGTAAGATGTGTATGTATAACAGACATATGCATATAACTGAACAATGGTAATATTGCTAGGTCATTACGTTACACATGGAGTTATGCCTTTAGTAATGCCTAATATTTCACCTAACTTGTGTGATGATTCTGGTAATACAGAATTGTGTGTAACATTGTATGAATTGTTACAAAATATTGTGGTAACATTGTGGTAATACATAATTGTAACATTGTATGAATTGTTACATAATATTGTAGTAACACTGTGGTTATACATAACTGTAACATTGTATGAATTGTTACATAATATTGTAGTAACATTGTGGTAATACATAATTGTAACAGTGTATGAATTGTTACATAATATTGTAGTAACATTGTGGTAATGAATAATTGTAACATTGTATGAATTGTCACATAATATTGTAGTACTATTGTAGTAATACATAGCTGTAACACTGTATGAATTGTTACATAATATTGTAGTAACACTGTGGTAATACATAATTGTAACGTTGTATGAATTGTTACATAATATTGTAGTAACATTGTGGTAATTCATAACTGTACCATTGTATGAATTGTTACATAATATTATAGTAACATTGTAGTAACACATAACTGTATCATTATATGAATTGTTATATAGTATTGTACTAACACTGTGGTAATATATAACTGTAACATTGTATGAATTGTTACATAATATTGTAATAACACTGTAGTAATAAATAATTGTAACATTGTATGAATTTTTACATAAAATTGTAGTAATATTGTGGTAATACCTAACTGTAACATTGTATATATTGTAACATAATATTGTAGTAACATTGTAGTAATACATAATAGTAACATTGTATGAATTTTTACATAATTGTATTGTAATTGTTACATATCGTTTGTAGTTACATAATTGTAGCAAGTGTAACATAATGCAATAGTTTGTCGTTACACAACTGTAATAATTGCAGGCCTGAATCGCTAATACGGTCATGTTGCGGTAGAAGATAGTGATGATGTGCCATGCCACTGGCTCGTGGAGAACAACAATTTGCTTTTTGTTTTACATATAGGAGTTTATGTGGTATATTGGCATTTGTAGTAACACACCTATTTTCATTTATTTATTATGCGATCTTACTGTTTTTTTTGTTTTTTTTTGTTTAATGTATTGATTTTCTATAATTTGTTTTCCTTCGTTTGTCTACGCTTTTTCGGTGTTGTCCGAGGTTGCATAATTGCTGTCTAATTCCCTTGGGACCCTTTTTTAAGGTTTAGTTTATATTGCACAGATATTACTGAAAATAATATTATTTAGCCCCATATTTTGTTATTTAAAAAAAATCTGTATATATATATATATATATATATATATATATATATATATATATATATATATATACACACAACAATAACTATATACACTCACTTGTTGTTCACTTGTACCTATCATGGACAATATATGTGTCAGCACTGTGTGGAAATCTTTGTCTTCACGATTGTGTGGAAGATGCTCATTCTTGCTAACGTCATTTGTGTTGGCCATTTTCTTTTTCTCTGGTCTTCATTGTAACTTAATTTGTCTGTTTCCACTAGGTAGCTTTAATTAATAAATGTTTAATATACTTCTTTTAATCGCTCACTGAGTAATTGTGATAGTATATTTTCTTTATTACTTTGTAGATGTAGTAATGTATAGCTCTATGTATGAAACACGTATTTTATGTAGGTATAAATGGTAACACTCGTTGGTGGTAAAAAAAATGCTATAGTAAATGTATGAATAAATACAGTGTAGAATATTTATTGTTGGTGCAAGTATTTAGTGATTCAATTATGCTGATAATTAAAGTAGATATATGTATTTACAGTAAGTTGTAACTATACAGCACGTTTTATATGTTTGTGCAGAAGTTTTTTGTCTATCACTGTGTATTGTATAAATGAAGTAACTATGTAACTCACTAGTTTTTACTGTGGTGGGAATAGTGTGAGTGGTGGTGAGTGGTGGTGTCACACACAAGTTGATTGACGTGGCATCGTCTCAGCAAACATGCATGGTGACGTCGACTTCCCACACTGGTAGATGTGGTGAGTAAATGAGTAGCGACGAGTAACTTGAGTGAAGATGAGTATGATGAGTTGTGAATATGGGCTTGGTATTTGCCACGTCGTTTTGACCTCTGTGACCCTGCGTCAGTGGTGGAGGTAGGTGGAGGAAGGGGGCGGATGGAGAGAAGGGCGGTGGTCAGGTGGATGTTGCTGTGTTCTTGCTTTTCGTTTACTTATTTTGTTTTTCTTTCTCAATTTATTCTCGGTCCTTTTTTCGTGTGATTTACTCGTTGTGGTATGAAGAATGTTGCTACTTGAAGGTGCGTGTAGAAGAGTATACAGATGACTCATAGAGTTGTTACTTGTAGTTGATCGTAGATGGTTGTAGTTCGTTGGTTCGTCGTAGAAACTGGAAGATTGTATCAATATTATGTTAAACTATTGGCAAGGCGTTGTGTGACCTCTTCACCTCTACATCGGCGTGATGGTCGGGAAGACAGAAGGGGGGTTGGAGAGAATACTGTCAGGAGCTGGTTGTGAGTTGTTGGTTGTAAGAGGAATTGTTTGTTTTCTATTTTGATGATGTCGAATCAACTGTACACTCGTAGACTTGTAGGCTTGTAGCTTGTATTTTGTAGGAATTCACTGTAGATTTGAAGATGAGGTTCGTACTTCTGCTGCCACCATATCTTACAGAAACTTTGTAGTTGCTTGTAGTGAAGTTTTGTAGATCAGTTATACATATTTTAGACTCGTGGATGAGCGGTTGTTATACGTGAGAAGTTTTGTAAGTAGATAATCTTCGTTCCCTTTTGTCATGCAATGACAGGAGAGGTAATGATTAGTATGGGACGATTTTTATTTGTCTTGGAAATGTTAACAAAGTCTCTCACACACGAGTGAAGTACAAAGTAGAGTCCCACTAGCTACTTCCCTGTCTTGCTCTATCTCTCTCTGCCACACTCTCGCCCTGTTGCTAGCCTCCTCCTCTCTCACTCTCTCAGTACAACCTTTCACTACGATCTTCAACCCCCTTCTGACCTCCGATTCCTACATTCTTGTTTAGCAGGGGTCGTGTCACGTGGGCTATACTGTTGCTGAAATGTTCTAGAAGCCTGTGTGTGTGTATGTGTGTGTATGGTCACGAGGCGCTGTTTGTTGGCTATTGTGCTGGTGAGAGGCATTCTGGAGAGGTGCTAAAGTCACTACCTTTGGCCCCTAGGTTTGACATTGACCTAACCTCAAAACTATATTATGTATATTGCTGGTTATTATGTATTAAGGTATTTTACAATCCTGACACCTGTATGTGACGCTACAGAATGTGGTGAATGTTCTAGGCACATCCGATAAAGCCAGCATTCCTGGGGCGTGAATGATGAGTGAATGGAAGCACAACCCATTGGATTGGAAAATTTTTGGCTGTCTGGACACTGCTACTCCTCAACTTGCCCTAGGGTGGGGAAAGAGGTCTGGATGATGATGATATGAAAAGAACAGAAATGGAGGTGGGCAGGTAATATAGCAAGAATAATGGATAATCGATGGAGCAAGAGGCGGACTGACTGGACACCAAGAGATTGTAAGCAAAGCAGAAAAAGGCCAGACAGAAAGTGGAGAGTTGAAAGAGAGAAATTTACAGAGAAAACGTGGCAAAGATTGGCTCAATTAATTCGTGAAGAAGGTTGGGGGAGGCCTTTGTTCAGCAGTGGTCTTGTAATGGCTGTTGCTGCTCCTGCTGCTGATGATAATGGTGATGATATACCTACAAGGAATGACCAAAAGATGACGATCAAGGACCGGACAAAGGACATGGTAATCGGAACATGGAATGTAAGAGGTGCGAATGATGAGGTGAAAGAGAGAGAGATTGTCCAGGTGCTTGAGGGTGCAAAAGTTGATGTATGCGGATTAACTGAAACTAAATGGAAGGGTGACAGTGTGAGAGAATGGGAGTATGGATGGGGTATATGTGCAGCAGATGAGAATGAGAGGGCAAAAGAAGGAGTGTGTATACCTGTGAGTAAAAGATGGAAGAAGAGAATAAAAGAGTATGGATCAGTTGGGTCAAGGATTGTAAGATTGAAAATTGGAGTACTAATGTGGGCGATAGTGTGTGTGTATGCGCCAATGCAAGATCGTGCAAGCAGATTGAGAGAAAAGTTCTGGTTAATGTTGAAATGTGCATGGAAAAGTTTGGAAGGAATAAGAGAGTGTTTTTGACTGGTGATATGAATGGTATAGTAGGGAATGTGAAGGTGGATGGAGTATTTGGTGATTGGGTGTGCTGCTGAGATAGATGAGAATGGTAGTGTGTTAGTGGACATTTGTGCTGGGAGGGGGTTGGTGATAGCCAATACCCCATTCAGGCATAAAATGATCCACATGTATACATGGCGAGTGATGAGAAGGGTGGGTGGTGAACTGAATGAATGGAAGGCAATGATTGATTATGTGTGTGTGTGGATGAAAGGATGCGTAGATGTGTAATGGATGCAAGAGCCTATACAGTAGAGGTAGGGGGAGTGGACTTTAGGACCACTACTTGGTGGTGGCCAGAATCAAGACCAAAATAAAATGGACTAATAGAAGTAGGGAAGGATGGGAAGAAGTAGTTGCAAGGAGAGTGGAAAGGTTACAAGAGGATGAGAAAAAGGCAGAATATAAGAGAGAATTGGAGGAACGATTGGGCAATTATGAATTGGAGTAGATGGGGGACGTGGAAGGTGTGTGCAGGATATTCACAGAAGAAATATGTGCAACATGTGATGTGGTGTGTGGGATGAGGAGAAGACGGAGGGGGGTGCAAGGAACAGCATGGTGGAATGAAGAGGTGAGACAGTCTGTGGCACAAAAGAAGAAAGCATAAAATGAATGGATGAGAAATAGAGGCGTGAAAGAAGTTGAGAGGCAGAAGAGAGAGTTACATGTAGAAAGAAAGAGAGAGCTAAAAAGATTAGTAAGAGAGAGTAAGAAGAGAGTGGATGAGGAATTTGGAAGGAATTTGAATGTAAAGTGGAGGACTGCAAGAAAATGTTCTGGAAAGAGGTAAAGAGAGTAAGACAGGGTGGAAGTGAAGTTAGCAGGGGAGTGAAAGATAAAAATGGTAGATTACTAGTGGAGAAGGGAGAAAAAGTGAGCAGATGGAGAGAACACTTTAAGGAATTGTTGAACATAGAGGATAGAAGTGATGCGAATATAAGTGGCTGGGGAATGGCTGGGAGAAGGAGGGAGGTGAGAAGACAGGAAGAAATCAGTAGGATAGAAGTTGTGGAAGCAATGAAGAAAATTAAATTGGGGGAAGCCCCAGGAATTGATGGAGTGTGGTGAAATGTTGAAGCATGGGGGAGAGATAGTAGAAGAATGGATGTGGAAGATGTGCAGATTGGCCTGGGAGGAAGGTAGAGTTCCGGAGGATTGAGAGTCAGGTATAATTATTCCCTTGTACAGAGGAAAAGGGTAAAAAGAAGTGTGTGGTAATCATAGGGGCATTTGTCTTCTTAGTATAATGGGAAAAGTGTATGGTAGGATAATTATTGACAGAGTTAGGGAAATAACAGAGGAATTAGTTGGAGAAGAACAGGGAGGCCTTAAGAAGGAAGACGTTGTGTAGATCAGATATTCATTCTTAGATCTTTAGTGGAAAAGTTTCAAGAGAAGGGAAAGAAGTTGTATGCTGCTTTCATGGATTTAGAGAAAGCATATGACAGGGTGGATAGAAAAGGATTGTGGAAAGTATTAAGAATATATGGAGTAGATGGGGAGCTATTGAATGCTGTGAAGAGTATGTATGATGGTGCTAAGACTGCAGTGCGTGTGGATGGTGAACTCAGCGAATTTTTCTTTTTGAATGTTGGGTTGAAACAGGGATGTGTCATGTCTCCATGGTTATTCAATCTGTACATGGATGGGGTAATAAAAGAGGTACAAGGTAGGGTAGTGGATGTTGGAGTGGCCATGATGAGAGAGGGTAGTGTTTGGAAACTCCCTGTACTGTTGTTTGCAGATGATACTGTGTTGTTCAGTGAAGACGAAAGGGAGCTGCAAGGATTGGTGGATGAGTTTGGGAGAGTGTGTAACAAACGGAATCTAAAGGTGAATGTAGGGAAGAGTAAAGTGATGGTCTTTGAGAGAGGTGAAGTCAGTGAATGCACAGCGAGGTTGGATGGTGAGGAATTGGAAAATGGGAGTACGTTTAAGTACTTGGGTACTGTGATGAGTAAGGATGGAGGTTTGGAGGATGACTTGCTTGAAAAGGTACAGCAGGGAAGAAAGGTTGCTGGTTCCTTGAAAGCAGTGATAAGAAACAGGGAAGTGAGCATGGAAGTGAAAAAGTTACTACATAACAGTATTGTGATAAAAACTCTAACGTATGGAAGTGAAGCTTGGACGTTGTCGGAAGGGCACAAATCAAGAGTTAGAGCAGTGGAAATGAGTTATATAAGAGGAGCCTGTGGAGTCACATGGAGAGACAGGCTGACAAATGAGGATATAAAGGAGCGTTGTGGTGTGGATGGGGATGAGATAGGAAGCGTTATGAGGAACACACTGAGGTGGTTTGGCCATGTGGAGAGGATGGAGGGTGAAAGACTGACGAAGAGAGTGTATGTGAGTGAGGTGGAGGGGCGGAGAGGGAGGGGGAGGCCGAGGATGAGTTGGAAGGATGGGGTGGAGAGGTATATGGGAGAAGGGGGTGTGAGTTGGGATAAAGGCAGTGAAATGGCGGGGGACAGGGCGACGTGGAGGCGATTTGTTTGTGGCCACCCCGAACGGGATTGAGTCGTCCGGCAATATATATATATATATATATATATATATATATATATATATATATATATATATATATATATATATATATATATATATATATACATATATACACATATACATATATGCATATATACATATATGCATATATACATATATGTATAAATACATAAATGCATATATGCATATATGAATGTGAGTGCATTCAAGTACTTGGGTAGTGTGATGAGTAAGGATGGAACTTTGGGGGATGAAGTGCGTGAAAGGGTACAGCAGGGAAGGAAGGTTGTTGGTACACTGAGAGCAGTGATGAGAAATAGGGCGGTGAGTATGGAAGTTAAGAAGTCACTGCATGATAGTATTGTGATCCCTACCCTGACGTATGGAAGCGAGGCATGGACCTTACAAGAGGGGAACAAGTCAAGAGTGAGAGCAGTGGAAATGAGTTACTTGAGAGGAGCATGTGGAGGGACAGGTTGACGAATGAAGAAGTGAAGGAACGCTGTGGGGTGGATGTGGATGTGGTTGAGAAGATTAGGAGAAATACACTGAGGTGGTTTGGACATGTGGAGAGAATGGACAATGAAAGACTGACTAAGAGGGGGTACGTGGGTGAGGTAGGAGGAGGGAGAGGGAGAGGTAGACCAAGGATGAGGTGGAGGGGTGGAGTTGAGAGGTATATGAGGGAGGAGGGGATGAGTGGGGGGAGGGAAGTCAAATGGTGAGTGACAGAGCGACTTGGATGCATTTTGTCTGCGGGCACCCTTTGCGGGATTAGAGCGTCGGGCTATATATATATATATATATATATATATATATATATATATATATATATATATATATATAAATATTTACATATATGCATAATTATATACATATATGCATAATTATATACATATGTGCATTTATATATATATATATATATATATATATAATTATATATATATATTATATATTTATATAATTATATATATATATATTATATATATATATATATAATATATATATATATATATATATATATATATATATATATAATTATATATATATATATATATATATATATATATATATATATATATATATATATATATATTGTTACATGGCCTATGATTTCATCATCCTTTGTATAATTCTAACGTACAGTATGCTGCATGTTTGATCACGATTCGCCACGTGGCTTCCATGGTGACAAGGTTTGCGTGTTTTACGTCAGTCCCCCCTTCTCCCCTTTTTAGTAGAGTAAGTCGTTCTTTCTTTTGTTCTGAGCAGGACTGTCAACTCTTCCTCCCCTGTGCCTTATTTCCGCGTCCTTCTTGCAAGTTGAATCAAGCTCTGCCGGCCCCTATATAATGAGCTCAGTCTCTGCATTAGTTGCCACTTACATCTACTCCTCATTTTGTTCACATCTCTCTCCTCCCCTGTATAGTGTATCATTATTTTTGTGAGTGCTCAGGAAGTCTCCAACCATCTAGCTGCTGTATAATTTGAGTATAAGTGTTATTACCATTTTCTTATACTGCATAGCATAAGGTGTTAATTCGGAAGCCTGGTAGGGGTTTTACTGTCAGCCAGTGTTAATAATATTTTGTATCTGTAATAATATATCTTGCTTTAACTGAGCATTATCCGGTTCTCTCATTTATCAGGGCTGACTTAGATAAATTTGCTTTTGCTACATTAATGTTAATAGAGGCTATTGCAGTTAACCATATATGTAACCTGTTTTGCCATTACATTATCCTTATGAGTCCTGAATGTTTAGTTGTTAGTTTGAGCATTCAACTTTAACTTGTAATTTTACCTAAGTCTTTTGTTTTGAACCTTGAACTTTGCGGGACAGTAGTGATTTTAGTATTCTCACTTGAAGTGTTCATTATTTCTCTCTGTTCCGTAACATAAATTTGGCGACTTATGCATCTTTGCCTCAGGATCAATCTGATAATTATGATGTAGTTAAGAGCTTGATTCTTAAGGCCTATGAGCTTGTTCCTGAAACCTATAGAGTAAAATTTAGGACAACTTATAAGCAAGATAAGCAATCCCATGTTGAGTATGCAAAAATCAAAGAAGATCTGTTAGAGCAGTGGTTAAATTCTAAGAATGTAAATTCTGATTTTGATAAATTTAAGCAGATGATTTTGCTGGAGGACTTCAAAAGGTGTATTAATAAAGATGTAAGCCTATATCTTGATGAGAAAAGAATAGATAATTTGTCTGATGCTGCAGTTTTAGCTGATGAATATGTTCTCACTCACAAGAGATATTCTAAGGAAAAAAGGAAAGCTGAGAGTAAGTACGTTGCCTCTACTCAGAGTACAGGTAACAGGAAAGAGAATAAAGATGTTTCTCAGGAAGTAAATACCAGCTCCACCTCTAGATTTCAGAAAAGTAAATGTACTTATTGTAGTAAGCTTGGTCATACTACGGAGAAATGTTTCAGGAGACAGTGTGATGTGAACAAAAAGGAGTCTTTAAATATTCAGTCAATTGGTCTAGTGTCCACCCTTGAGAGTTCCTAGAAGTCTTCAACCGAGTTAACTGAACCTGCTTTGAGGGGTAAATTAAATTCTCATGATGGAGCTCCTCTTTTGAGCAGTAACGTGGGTGACACTCTCAAGAGTTCATGTGCTAATTTCCTGTCTGATGGTTTTGTCAGTCCTCTGGACAGTAATGACAGGAAATCAGTTAAAATATATCGTGATACAGGTGCTTGCCAATCCCTTATGCTGACAAGTGTTCTAGGTTCTAATGTTAATTCCTCTGATGAAACTGTAATCTTACAAGGTGTAGGGAATAATTACTTCTCTGTCCCTTTGTGCACAGTGAATTTAGAGTCTGGTTTTGTTAATGGTTCCGTTATGGTTGGGTTGGTTGAGACACTCCCAATGTCAGGTGTAACTTTCTTACTTGGAAATGATATTGGTGGAGGTCAAGTGTGTCCAGCTCCTCAGTTGTCTAGTGAACCAGTGACTGCGACCCAAGATTGTGATATCCCTGATGTGTTCTCTGCATGTGCTGTCACTAGGGCTAAGTCTAAAGTTACTGGTGACTTAGAGGATAATGATGATGATGATGTTATCCTAGCTGACACTTTTTTTGCTAATTTGGACCACTCACCAGATGAGGCAGTACCCCGTAGTGTTGATAATTTGTCTCGTCAAGAATTGGTTAAGTTGCAGGTTGCTGACCCTGAGTTGAAAGGTCTAGCTAACTCTGCTTGCAGTGAGGAAGAGTCAGCTGGTGCTTCTACTTGTTATTATATAAAGTCAGGAGTACTTATGAGAAAGTGGAGACCCCCAACAGCATCAGCCGACTGTGAATGGGAGGTTGTACATCAAGTTGTCATCCCTCGTGTTTGTAGGCAGGATATCATTAGAGTGGCTCATGATTCCAATTTGGCAGGACACCTTGGAGTGAGGAAGACTGTGGCACGCATTTTGAAACACTTTTACTGGTCAGGTATCTTCAGAGATGTTTCCCGGTACTGTAAGTCTTGTCACACCTGTCAAGTTGTGAGGAAGTGTAATCAGACCGAAAAGATTGCTCCTCTAGTTCCCATTCCTCCTTTTGAGGCGCCATTCACCCGTGTGTTGGTGGATATTGTGGGCCCTCTTCCTAAGACTTCTTCAGGATTTTCTTATGTGTTGACCCTGATTGATATGGCTACTCGTTATCCTGAAGCCATTCCACTTAGAAATATCTCAGCAAAGAACGTGGTTAAGGAAATGCTAGGGTTCTTCAACAAGTTTGGTCTGCCCAAGGAGGTACAGTCAGACCGGGGATGTAATTTCATGTCAGATGTTTTCAAGCAGTCTCTGAAAGAGTTCGGCATCACCCAGATCACGTCTTCAGCTTACCATCCCCAGACCCAAGGAGCGTTGGAGAGATATCAAACACTCAAATCGATGCTCAGGAAATACTGTTTGGAACATCAGAAAGACTGGGTTAAAGGTCTTCGTTTCGTTGCATTTGCTGCAAGAGAATCTCCAAATGAATCACTGGGTTTCTCACCCTTTGAACTACTGTTTGGCCATGAAGTAAGGGGACCCCTTAATCTGGGCATTGGAAAGAGTTTTTGTTTGATTTTATATGCTATTCATTTACTTATTTATGTTATATATGTTAGAATCTTGGCATAGAGCTGACAGTTCTATCGCTGAAATTCGGCAGTCCTACCGCTGCTTCTGCACTAGTACCCACCGTCCATATCTCGCTCACATATGGGACAATGAAGTCGGCATTGTTTATTCTACTTTATTGTTAGTTCAGATAATTCGAGATGAGCCAGTAATTACATAAAAAAGTGAATGTTTTCTTGGGTTTCGTTGTATACAACGGACAAATCCTCTAGTAGTCTACTTACTTTGGCCACCACCTCTCCATTCTACGATTTTATTAGGCTTAGAAGAGACACTTCAGAATGTACCCTAGAGGGATAAATATTAGCTTTCAATAACTTCTTCATTATCATATGAATAAAATAACAAAAATACCGCTAGTAAATGGGGCTAACTCCTTCAGTTCGGTGACGTCTTCTATATTTATTCTTGCTGTCTCCACGATGATATTATATTAAAGAAGAACCTGTAGCAGTAAGAGAGTTAAAGAAGAATGCATCCAACAATATTGTTTTTAAAAGTGTCCTCTAACATGAATAAAATCGTCTCGAGATGACAAGAGCAAAGTAAAAAATGACGCCAGTAGTAGAGAAGTTGTTAAACATACTTCCTTTCTGGTGTTCATGTTTAACTCTTGTGTTCGGGACACCCACAGCGTTCTGTTGCAGCTAAAACCATATAATTTTGTTCAATCAGTTAGTCAAAGGATCCTGAATATTACTGCTGGTACGATTAACTTGTCGTGATCAGAACGCCTCTAATATCCCATTCCAGCTAATGCCATACAATTTGAAGCACTTCACAGTAAGTTACTAGAGCCTGACAGTGACCATAAAAACTTAGGAAGACACCTGTCTCAACCCACACCCTGTTACTGTTTGAATCTAACTATGAGGACGGTAGCAAGAATGAAATGAAAATTATCACCACTGTGTAGGACTTACAGAGAGAGAGAGAGAGAGAGAATATCAGGGGCAACATGAAACACAAGCTGGGAGCGGATCTCTCTCTCTCTCTCTCTCTCTCTCTCTCATTCCTCCTGTACAGTTTCAGTTGCCATCATATTCCACTGTATTTCTCACTAAGCTACAAAATTTCTGATAATGATGATGGTAATGATAATCATCATCGTCGTCGTCGTCGTCATCGTTGTTATACTTGTTCGTCTTTATATTGTAATACATCGTCATATTTATTTATAATGCCATCCAACCTGTCTCTTATACTTTCGTCCTATCTTCTTATTCAGTATTTTCCAAACTGGGGTACATGTACTACTGGGGTACGCAGCATTGTTCCAAGGGGTACGTGAGATTTTTTTTTGTTTTTTTCAAGTTATCGCATTGATGTCATATGGCATCTTGGATCTGAAAATTTACTGAGCATGTGTAGTGTGCATGGGGTTTAAGAATATGGAATAACTGAATAACCACAACACCTACACAGTTCCAACTTAAGTGAATGACAAGAGATCAGAGTAAGAATGAAAATGAATGAGAAAGAAATTAAGGAGCGATGGGAGTAGGGAGGAGGAGAGGAAACGGGACAGGCCACGTACAGGAATAGTGCTGTACTCCTCACTCAAGTCACTATTGCTCTGTTTCGTTATAAGAATGAAAGTGTGAACATCTCTTTTTCAAATTCACATGTAGGCTTACAGACGCAGTTATTTCTTTAACAGCAAGAAATATGGATAGATAGTTAAAACGTGTTTGCTGCAGCAGCCGCAGCAACAATTCAAGTGGAGGAAATCAAGCCTCTGTGAAAGAAAAGAAAATAGACTTACCTAAACATCGGCAGTATAAGGAAGATTATGTGCTTTTTGGATTTACTTCTACGAATTCTGATCCTGCGGAAGCTTTGCACTTCTTTTGTGGGGAGATTTTGGCCAACAGTGGTATGGAACCAGCTCGTCTGCAACGTCACCTTAACATAAAAACGTCAGTGTCTTATTGGCAAACCGGGGGATTTTTTTTTTTTTCTTTAGAAGAAAACTTTCTGATTTTAAGTGTTCCCAGTCGACAAAGACGAAAGCCTCCACAACATCAAGCAAAGCTCTGGAACCATCTTCAGCCGTATCTTTATTTGCTAAAGCTAAAAATGCATTTAATATAGCTGAAGAACTAATATTGACAGCTACATGTGTGATGGCTGAAAAAATGCCAGATAAAAAGGCAGCTGATCAACTAAAGGCTGTTCCTTTGCCACACCAAACTGTTTCTCGAAGAGTAAGTGAAATGAGTACATACTGTATGTTATTGATCAAGTTGTGAATAAGCTAAAAACACGCCAGTCTTTTTCACTTCAACTTGACTAGTTGACTGATGTCAGTGAGTAGGTTTATCTCATCTCATTTGTAGGATACACTGATGGAGATTATATAAATGAACATGAACTTTTTTTGAAAAAAAAAAAAAGAACACAACTGGGGAAGCCATTTTCGGTGTCATTAATCAGTTCTTCTCTGAACAAGGGCTTTAGTTGGAAGTCTTGTATTAGCGTGTGTACAGACGCTGCTACATCCATGACCGGGACAGTGAAGGGACTCGTTGCATGGATTAAGAAGGAAAATCCTGATGTGGAATGAACTAATTGCATAACTCACAAAGAATCATTAGCATCCAAAAAAATGAGATCAGAGTTGGATGGCATACTGAAAGATGGCCACAAAGTAATCAACTGTATAATGTCAAGGCCACTTAATGCTTGCCTGTTTCACAGACTGTGCGAAACTATAGGGTGTGAGCACACAGAGCTATTACTGCGCACAGAGGTGAGCTGGCTGTCAAGTGGGAGGGTACTCGCCAGGTTGTTCGGGTTGCAAGATGAGGTAGGCTCCTTTTTAGCAGAACATGGATCTCCTTTTGCCTCATTTTTTGAAAACACTACTTGGCTTGAACAACTGGCATAGCTTTCAGAAATGTTTAGCAAACTGAATGAGTTAAGTTTGTCTCTGCAGGGAAATGGTACAAACATTCTCAATTTATTTGATAAAGTTGACGTATTTAAAAGAAAACAGAGTTGTGGAAGGATATATGCTCTTGGGAGATTTTACATGTCTTTCTCTGCCAAAGGCTTCTTTTTCCAATAACAATGATGAGAATGAGACTTTGAAACTAGCTATGGTGAAACATTTGACCAACCTTACATGTCCTTTTAAATCTTACTTTCCTGACATGTATGAGAGATCTGTACAGCTCGATTGGGTTAGAGATCCATTCCTCCAATATGAAAATAATATGAAGAAGCTTCCCATTTGTCTGCAGCAACCACTGTTAGAAGTGTGTTCAGACCGTAGCTTCAGACTGGTAATTGAAAGCTCAACAGTTTCACGGTTAAGGAGATGAGTAAAGAAAGAACACCCTAACCTAGGAAAGAAGGCTGTGGAAAACCTTCTACCCATTGGGCCCACCTACCTTTGTGAGGCATCTCTCTCTGCAATGAGCGTTATTATAGTCAGAACAGAGAAACAAATTTAATGTAAGCCTGGAACAAAGCCTGATCACTGCAGTAGCCTTTCTACCGCCCAGAATGGCATAAATCATCACTGAACGTCAACACCACACTTCACATTGAGTTGTAAGTAATTTTCAAGCATTATTATGTTATTTCGTTTGTCATTTTCCATTAGTATACTGAATAATAATATATTGTCCAGCAAGAACTTTTAACAATTTGCACTGTCCTCCCAAATATTGAGTTTAATCAGTCATGGGGGTACTTATTGGTAGAAGAAGGTAACAAGTGGTACAATAGGCAAAAAAGTTTGGACAACACTGTAATCTTATTCACAGGCACCCCGCGTTAGAAGGGGGTAACATAATATTTAAGAAGTTTCACATAATGCGATCAAAGTTTGCAAAGTTTAAACATCCATAACTCTTTTACCCCCTGGGGGTAGGGGGGTCTGTCAAGAATACTCCCCCAGTATCCCTGCTTGTCGTAAAAGGCGACTAAAAGGGTTGGCGGAGGGTTAGTGCCCCTCCACGGAAAACAACTAACTAAAAAAAACAAACAATAAGCCTCGGACAAGGACTGACCAAACGTTGACGACCAAGGACCGGACAAAGGACATTGCAATTGGAACGTGGAATGTAAGAGGAGCAAATGATGAGGTGAAAGAGAGAGAGATTGTCCAGGTGCTTGAGGATGCGAAAGTGGATGTATGTGGAATAACTGAAACAAAATGGAGAGGAGAAAGTGTGAGAGAATGGGAGTACGGATGGGGTATATGTGCAGGAGTAGGTGGGAATGAGAGGGCAAAGGAAGGAGTGTGTATAGTTGTGAGTAAAAGATGGAAGAGGAGCATAAGACAGTATGGATCAGTTGGATCAAGGATTGTGTGGGTAAAGTTGAAAGTTGGAATACAAATGTGGGCGATTGTGTGTGTGTATGCGCCAACGCAAGATCGTGCTAGAAGAGTGAGAGAAAAGTTCTGGACAAATGTAGAAGTATGCATGGAAAAGTTTGGAAGGAATGATAGAGTGTTTTTGATTGGTGATATGAATGGTAAAGTTGGGAATGTGAAGGTGGATGGAATAGTTGGTGAGTGGGGTGTGCCTGCTGAGATAGATGAGAATGGGAGTACGTTAGTGGACATTTGTGCTGGGAGGGGGTTGGTGAAAGCCAATACCCTCTTCAGGCATAAAATGATCCACAGGTATACATGGCGAGTGATGAGAAGGGTGGGTGGTGAATTGAGTGAAAGGAAGGCAATGATTGATTGTGTGTGTGTGGATGAAAGGATGCGAAGATGTATATTGGATGCAAGAGTTTATAGAGGTTGGGGGAGTGGACTTTCTGACCACTACTTGGTGGTGGCCAGAGTTAAAGTTCAAGTAAGATGGAGGAATAGAAGAAGGGAAAGACGAGAGGAAGGAGTAGTTGCAAGGCGAGTGGAAAGGTTACAAGAGGATGAGAAAAAGGCAGAGTATAAGAGAGAAGTGGAGGAACGATTGGGCAAATATGAGTTGGAGCAGATGGGGGACGTGGAAGGTGTGTGTAGAATATTTACAGAAGAAATATGTGCAGCATGTGATGTGGTGTGTGGAAGGAAGAGAAGACGGAGGGGGTGCAAGGAACAGCGTGGTGGACTGAAGAGGTGAAACGGGCTGTGGCACAAAAGAAGAAAGCATACAATGAATGGATGAGAAATAGGGACGTGGAAGAAGTTGAGAGGCGGAAGAGAGAGTTATATGTAGAAAGGAAGAGAGAGGTGAAAAGATTAGTAAGAGAGAGTAAGAAGAGAGTGGATGAGGAATTTGGAAGGAATTTGAGTGTAAAGTGGAGGGACTGTAAGAAAATGTTCTGGAAAGAGGTGAAAAGAGTAAGACAGGTTGGAAGTGAAGTTAGCAGGGGAGTGAAAGATAAAAATGGTAGATTACTAGTGGAGAAGGGAGAAAAAGTGAGCAGATGGAGAGAACACTTTAAGGAATTGTTGAACATGGAGGATGGAAGTAATGCAAGTATAAGTGGCTGGGGAATGGCTGGGAGAAGGAGGGAGGTGAGAAGACAGGAAGAAATCAGTAGGATAGAAGTTGTGGAAGCAATGAAGAAAGTTAAATCAGGGAAAGCCCCAGGAATTGATGGAGTGTGTGGTGAAATGCTGAAGCATGGGGGAGAGATAGTAGTAGAATGGATGTGGAAGATGTGCAGATTGGCCTGGGAGGAAGGTAGAGTCCCGGAGGATTGGAAGTCAGGTATAATTATTCCCTTGTACAAAGGAAAAGGGTAAAAAAAAGTGTGTGGTAATCATAGGGGCATTTGTCTTCTTAGTATAATTGGAAAAGTGTATGGTAGGATACTTATTGACAGAGTTAGAGAAAGAACAGAGAAATTAGTTGGAGAAGAACAGGGAGGCTTTAGGAAGGGAAGAGGTTGTGTAGATCAGATATTCATTCTCAGATCTTTAGTGGAAAAGTTTCTAGAGAAGGGAAAGAAGTTGTATGCGGCTTTCATGGATTTGGAGAAAGCATATGACAGGGTGGATAGACTGGGATTGTGGAAAGTGTTAAGAATATATGGAATAGATGGGAAGTTGTTGAATGCTGTGAAGAGTATGTACGATGGTGCGAAGGCTGAAGTGCGTGTGGATGGTGAACTAAGTGAATTTTTCTCTTTGAAAGTTGGGTTGAAACAGGGATGTGTCATGTCTCCATGGTTGTTCAATCTGTACATGGATGGGGTAATAAAAGAGGTACAAGGTAGGGTAGTGGATGTTGGAGTGGCCCTGGTGAGAGAGGATAGTGTTTGGAAACTCCCTGTACTGTTGTTTGCAGATGATACCGTGTTGTTGAGTGAAGACGAAGGAGAGCTGCAAGGCTTGGTGGATGAGTTTGAGAGAGTGTGTAGGAAACGGAATCTAAAGGTGAATGTAGGGAAGAGTAAAGTGATGGTCTTTGAGAGAGGTGAAGTCAGTGAATGTACAGCGAGGTTGGATGGTGAGGAATTGGAAAATGTGAATACGTTTAAGTACTTGGGTAGTGTGATGAGTAAGGATGGAGGTTTGGAGGGTGAAGTGCTTGAAAGGGTACAGCAGGGAAGAAAGGTTGCTGGTTCTTTGAAAGCAGTGATAAGAAACAGGGAAGTGAGCATGGAAGTGAAAAAGTTACTACATGACAGTATTGTGATACCAACTCTAACGTACGGAAGTGAAGCATGGACGTTGTTGGAAGGACACAAGTGAAGAGTGAGAGCCATGGAAATGAGTTATTTAAGAGGAGCCTGTGGAGTCACATGGAGAGACAGGCTGACGAATGAGGATATAAAGGAGCGTTGTGGTGTTGATGTGGATGTGATAGGAAGCGTTATGAGGAACACACTGAGGTGGTTTGGCCATGTGGAGAGGATGGAGGGTGAAAGACTGACGAAGAGAGTGTATGTGAGTGAGGTGGAGGGGCGGAGAGGGAGGGGGAGGCCGAGGATGAGATGAAGAGATGGGGTGGAGAGGTATATGAGAGAGGGGGGTGTGAGTTGGGAGCAGGGGAGTGAAATGGCGGGGGACAGGGCGACTTGGAGGCAATTTGTTTGTGGCCACCCCAAACGGGATTGAGGCGTCTGGCAATAGATAGATAGATAGAACTCTTATTTTCTGAGCTAGAGTGTTCATCTTTTTAAATTAAGGCTTATAATGTCTACTAGAAGATCCTGAAGACATTTTAGTGATATCTGAAAAAAAAAACTGTATATTACACTCACATTAACAAAAACAGTCATGGTTGTTTTGTCTTTGATCACACTTTGAGGCCATTTTATGGGACAGGATATGATGAAGTATGCGTTTTTTTGTGTGTGTTTTTTTCACAGTATAATGAACATAATATTTTCCAACCACAAAATCACGACTGACCCCCATCCCACTGCGTCCTGACACCAGGGATGTAATGTGAAGTATCGCATACACTGTATTATGACCAAAGATGGTTAAAGTTACTTTGAACTGTACCAGCACAATGTTTGTTTGATGAATAATGAGAATATTGAGGAGTACATTCAAAATAATCACTGTATTAATCCACGCTCATCCCCCCGCAGCTCAGTACTGTAGGCCTACGCCACAGTCACCCACGATTATTCTTACGTACCCCAGTTTTTTTTTTTTACGTACATAGTTGTTTGCATAAAATTATAATAATTATTGAGATTATTATGACAGTAATGGTATTATAATTATTATAACAGTAATAATAATAATAATAATAAGATTATTATAAGATTATTATGCCTCTCACACACAGGTGGGACGCTACCCCTTTCTAACGTCGAAACTTGGCTCGATCAAGATTCGTGAGCAGGAAGGCAACTCTGGAAAATATTTTCAAGGGACTTCCAACCATATATGCAGTGTAGTAAAGGGGTTACATCAAATACCATTGTGTAGAGGGGAGTTCAAATTTTCAGTTGCTGTAGAAAAGTGACGTACAGGCCGGGTGGTCTGTTACCCCCTTCTAACGCGCCTCCTGAATATATCGTCATTCTCTTTATTCTGTTTTCCTCCTCCTGCTCCTTCTCCTTCTCATGATTCAAAAGGTCTTCATCTCGTTTTGTGAAACTTGGTTGAAGTATTGATGGCGAGCCAAAGAGAAAATCGTTTTTGAGAACGATAAATGAAATGAGAGTACCACAGGGCAAGGTCAAAGTCTGACCTTGCAAAATCAGTTTGAACAATCTTTGCTCAGTTCGGAAGAACCCTGAAGGAAAGGTCGTGGTTAAGGCAAGAATGAAGGTATTTTACTATGAGAACAGTCAGAGACGAAGCTCACAGTGAAAGATCAAAGTTCGACGTGTGTTTGTGTATTTGTGTGTCTTAGCAAAATAATTAAGCAGTTTTAATCTGGAATTAAACACTCCTGGTGGGAGGGTTGAGGGTCAGCGTGGGAGGAAAGGTAATGTTTTTGGCAAGAGTTCATAGCTCAAGGTCACGGAGCAATGTCATCTTAAAAATTTTCCACCAAATTTTGTGGATGGGTTGATGATGAAGCACGAATAAAAGGAAACAATTTCTGAACAAGCTCACAAAGTTATCGTCGCAGAGAATAATCAAAACCTATAACCACTGGAGAAGCCATCAAAACAGTTTTGACCTGATTTCAACCAAACCTGGTGGAAGGATTATGGGTCAGACAAGAATGAAAGTATTCCGTTTAGATGACAAACAATCAAAGGTCAAGATCACAGGGCAAAGTCAAACTTCCACTGGTGTGCCTTTGTGTGAACAAAATAACTAAAGCAGTTTTGATCTGAGTCAAACTTGGTGAATTTGCCATGGATCACACAAGAGGATAAAATAAATTACCGGTACTTTTTATTTTTTTAGAATACTAGGTCTAAGGTCAAGGTCATATGGCAAGGCCTACTTGAGGTTTTTTATCCGATATAGACTGTCTTGTAGAAGGGTTCAGGCTAAAGATCACTGGGCAAAGGTGAACTCAACTAGCTTTGATCTGATTTGAACTAAAGATAGTGGTATGGTTAAGGGCGGGGAGAGAAGAAAGTAGTTTTATTATGAGAGTAGTATGTCGAAGGATGAGGTCATAAGGTGGCGAAATATCCGGTTATTGGACTAGTTGGCGGGCGGGTGTGTCGCACTCTCTGAGAAATTCTTCCTCATTTATTTTTGTTTCATATTCTCTTGTTCTAAACAATACCGTATTTCCTTCCCCATCTCCTCCTCCATCTCTTTGCTTCTTTCGCTTTCCCGGCTCCTCATCCTTGTGTTCCCCTTATATTTTCCTAGTTCGTTTCTCCTCCTCCTCCTCCTCCTCCTCCTCCTCCTCCTTCTTTTCATTTTTATCTTATTCATTCTCCTCTTCTTCTTCTACTTCTTCTTCTTCCTCCTCCTCCTCCTCCTCCTCCTCCTCTTCTTCTTCTTCTTCTACTTCTACTTCTCCTCCTCCTCCTCCTCCTCTTCTTCTTCTTCTTCTTCTACTTCTACTTCTCCTCCTCCTCCTCCTCCTCCTCCTCCTCCTTCTCCTCCTCTTCTTGGTATGGCATCTCCTGCTCCTGCTTCTTCTGCTGTTCCTGTGCCTGCTCCTGCTTCTTCTATTGGTTCTGTTATTCCTACTGTTGGTGCTGCTCATGCTCCTCCTCCTCCTCCTCCTTCTCCTCCTCCTCCTCCTCCTCCTCCTTCTCCTCCTCCTCCTCCTCCTCCTCCTCCTTCTCCTCCTCCTCCTCCTCCTTCTCCTCCTCCTCCTTCTCCTCCTCCTCCTTCTCCTCCTCCTCCGCCTCCTCTTCCTCCTCCTCAACATTCAGTGTGGGAAGAGGCCAATGCTGACCCACTCACGCACACACCAACCTCTGTTGACAATTGAATTATTCTTTCTCTCTCTCTCTCTCTCTCTCTCTCTCTCTCTGTATGTGTGTGTGTGTGTGTGTGTGTGTGTGTGTTCTTACCTAACTGTTCTTATCTAATTGTATCTTTACAGGAATGAGTCAAGCTCGTACTGCTCCGAATATTAAACCATTTTTATGATTAATATCCTTAAATTTATGAAGAGTTTTGGCACACACTATTTCATTCGGTAGTGGGAAACTGAATTTTCTTACGTCTTTATCGCCCCTCTTTTTTTTTTTTTTTCAGTGTCCTTTTGCTGATGCTTCCCCATAGGTTATATACCCATTTATGTCTATTTCCTGTTTCCCTGAGATACATTTATATCGCATAATCACGTCTCCTCATTTCTTTCACTCCTGTAGTGTTGGTAGATTAATTTTTTCTAGTCTTTCTTCGTAGCTTTGATCCCTTAAGCTTGATGTGTGTGTGTGTGTGTGTGTGTGTGTGTGTGTGTGTGTGTGTGTGTGTGTGTTCATCTATAAATGCAAGCGTGCATTATGGTACGACTAACGCTGTGTATTAAGCGGATGAATACAACACAGCCAGCTTATCACACAATACTGGGAATAAGGCTGCCACTGGGCCATACGACCCCCCTGTGTTGTTCTCTCTGATGTTGGCTGATTGTGTGAGTGCTTTGGCTTGCATGCTGCCCCTCCAGTGTTGGTGCCTTGGCCTGCATGCTGCCCCTTCAGTGTGGGTGCCTTGGCCTGCATGCTGCCCCTTCAGTGTGGGTGCCTTGGCCTGCATGCCGCCTCTCCAAGTGACGGATGGCTGTGTTGACAGTGAAAAGCAGTGCAATGTATATGCAGTGTTTCCTCTGATAATGTATCTCTCGTATGGTGAGATATAGATTCAATGTTTTAGGATGTGTTATGCTGAATAGTGCATTGTGGTGCCTGTTGCTGTGTGTGTTTTGTCCTGTTTAGTGAGAAATTGTTGCAGTATTTATTTAACGGTAACTTATGTGTCTTCTTGTCTTTTGTTGTGTTAGTTGTGTTTCATATATTGAGAAGCTGATGCAGAGTTTTGACATATTTTGCGCAAAGATAGTTGTGCTGTCGTATCTTATGCAGTGTTTGCTGTGGTGTATTTATTAGGAAGACGGTTCAATGTTTGGAAAATAATCTTTTGTGTAGTGAGAGGATTATTTTCTGAGTTACACAGATCGCTCTTACCATGACTCAAATGTTCATCCAAATATAGAGCAAACATACACGAGAACACAGTGCACTAACTGAACATAACATTACTCCCGTCTTTGCATCCTCTGTATATATATAACACTTATCAAACATCCATACAGGAACAAGTAATTCCGTAAATATCAAGTGCGGTCTATCTAGCAAATACTGTACTACTCCCTCTCTCTCTCTCTCTCTCTCTCTCTCTCTCTCTCTCTCTCTCTCTCCCTCCCTCCCTCCCTCCCTCTCTCTCTCTCTCTCTCTCTCTCTCTCTCTCTCTCTCATATATATATATATATATAGATAGATAGATAGATAGATATAGGTAAGAGATGGGTGAGAGCTAGGAGAGTTAGGTGTGGCAGGGAGGGTTTGAAAATGAGTGAGTTGGATAAAAGAGAGAAAATGATAGAGTATGAGGAGAAATTGAAAGATGAGTGGAATGAAGTGAAACATCAGGAAAATGGCAGTGTGGAGGAGGAATGGCAGCTGTTTTAGAGTGCTGTGGTGGGGCATGCGGAAGAGGTGTGTGGTGTGAGACGAGTGGGTGGTGGTGTAAGAAGAGGACGTGAATGGTGGAGCGAGGAAGTAAGTATGGCTGTGGCTGAGAAGAGACGCGCATATGAAGTGTGGCTGCAGAGGAAGGATGAGGTGTCATAGGAGAGGTATAAGGAAAAGAGAAACAGGGCGAGAAGGGCTGTGCGTAATGCAAAAGTGGCAGCAGGTGAGAGGTGGGGTAGGCGGTTGACTGAAAATTTTCAACAGAATAAGAAAATGTTTTGGATGAAGGTGAAAAGGATGCGAAAGGGAGAGTCTGGGAAGGAAGAGCGAGTAAAAGCAGAGGATGGAAGGATGATAATTGAGATGGATGCAGTAAGGAAGAGATGGGCAGAGTATTTTGAAAGATTGTTAAATGCAGAGGAGGAAAGCGAGGCTGAGATTGTGGCAGATGGGAGGGTGCAAGGAATAAATGTGTTGGGTGAGTTGAATGAGTCTTTGATTACGAAAAAGGAAGTGCAGGAGGCAGTAAAAGATATGAAAACAGGGAAAGCTGCAGGAATGGATGGGTGTGCTGTGGAATGCCTGAAGAATGGTGGAGCGACTATTGTTGACTCGTTAGTAAGATTGTTGAATGTGTGCTTTGTGAAAGGTATGGTGCTAATTGACTGAGGAAGTGCTTGTGTGGTCCAGTTTTATAAAGGCAAGGGTGATAAGTATGAATGTACTAGCCTTAGGGGTATAAGTCTGTTGTGTGTTGTAGGTAAGGTGTATGGTAGAGTGTTAACTAAGTGAGTTAGAGAGGGTACAGAGGGATTGATTGGTGATGAGCAGTGTGGCTTTAGGAGAGGCAGGGGATGTGTGGACCAGGTGTTTGCTGTGAGACAAGTGTGTGAAAAGTATTTAGCGAAAGGCAAGGATGTGTTTTGGGCGTTCATGGATTTAGAGAAAGCATATAATAGAATTGATAGGGAGGCTTTGTGGACTGTTTTAAGATTGTATGGACTTGATGGTAGGTTACTAAAAGGGATGAAAAGTTTTTATGTAAATAGTAGAGCATGTATAAGAGTGGGAGATACTGTGGGTGATTGGTTTCCCGTGAGAATGAGGCTGCGGCAGGGATGTGTGATGTCGCCTTGGTTGTTTAACATTCATATGGATGGTGATGTAAAGGAGGTGAATGCATGAGTTTTAGGTGGAGGTCTAAGTCTGGTTATGTTGATGGTAGAGAGTGGAATCTGAAGCAGCTGTTGTTTACAGATGATACTGCACTGGTGGCAGATTCAGAAGAGAGATTGAGACAGTTTGTAGAGGAGTTTGGAAGGATGTGTGAAAGGAGAAAATTGAAAGTAAATGAGAGTAAGAGTAAAGTGATGAAGTGTATGAGGTTGGTAGATGGTAGGAGGATGAATATAGTTTTGAATGGTGAGTTGCTTAAGGAGGTAGAGTGTTTTAAGTATTTAGGGTCATATGTTGCTGGGGATGGAAGAATAGATAAAGACGAAAAGTTTAGAATGACTGAAGAAGGAAAGGTGCTGGGAGGAATGAAAAGAGTGTTTATACAGTATGTCATTCTCTTAGAATGGATGTAAAGAGAAGGCTTTATGAGGGTGTTGTGGTACCGACTATGTTATATGGGGCTGAAACATGGAATATGGGTGTAGAAGAGAGGAAAAGTTTGAAAGTAATGGAGATGAGGTGTCTGAGGAGTATGTGTGGAGTGACACGTATGGATAGAGTGAGAAATGATGAAGTGCGAAGGAGAACTGGAGTTGTTCGGGAGATGGCTGGTAGAGTTGAGCAGAGGGTGTTGCGATGGTTTGGACATATGGAGAGAATGGATAATGAGCGATTGGTGAAAAAGATAACTAGATCTGATGTGAGAGGTATCAGGCTGAGAGGAAGACCACGAATAGGATGGGTGGACAGTGTGAAGAGAGCGTTGGATGAGAGAGGGATGTCTGTTGAGCAAGGAAGAGTGGCTGTGCATGACAGAAAAAAATGGAGAGAAATTGTGAATGAATAAATGATGACCCAGCCCTGAGGGGATATTCTCCCGCATTTGGTCTGATTAGCTGATCAGCTCAGGTGTGGGTAAAGGGATAGGTCTATTATGATGTGGCAGAGGTAAACCAGTTCTGCTGTCGGGCCCTGCTGCGGATGTCACTGATTGGACTGTGCAGCTGACCCTCGTGCGGTGTGGTGCGGTGAGGATCTGTCCCTTCTCCCCTTTGGGGCTAAGATGCGAATGAATGTGTTTGAGTGGTTGAGTAAATTGTGAGTGTGTCATCCTGTCTCGGCTACCTCCCTTTCCTTGGGGAAAGCAGCCTAGGTGTGTGTATATATATATATATATATATATATATATATATATATATATATATATATATATATATATATATATATATATATATATATATATATATATATATATATATATATGTTTTAGGTTACGTAAGTTTTGAAATTTAGAGCAATTGGTGTTTCAGCTTTTCAAAATGTATAGAACAGGTTGAAATCTGATCCGTTATTTTCAAGAGGGTTGGCGTCCCTTTGTTTTGCTCTAGCATGCACAACTGTCCGAATGCTTACGATTTTCTGAAAGAATAGGCCAATTAATGTTAAAAAAGTTAGGAAGTTGGTGTTAACTTTTGATCTTAGGGTTACTTTCAGAAAATGCTCTGCATTTCTTGGGTCTGTTCTAGAAGGCACAATTTTCCAGATATTTTTAAAAAAATGTTGAGTACGGTAATCCTTCAAGCTGTGAAAATTTGGTGGTTAACCCTGGAGAATAAATAATGCAGGTTAAATATAATGAGTAATTTTTGAAAGCAGGTCGACGCCTCTCAGTTCTACTCTAGAGTGCATGGATTTTTAAATATTTTGTTTTTTGCAATGTCATAAATGTCCTGAAATTTTCCAACTGTGAAATATGTAGAACAGATTCAAATATGAGATTTCTCCCAGAAGGGTGTTGGTGCCCCTCAGTTTTGCTCTCAGTTCTGAGGTTTCTGCGATATTTAGACCTTGCAAAGATTTTAGGTCAATTGTGTTTTGATATTTTAAGAAGGTGGTGTGTAACCTTTTGGAATGAGTAGAGGAGGATGGATTCTGATAGGTTGCTTTCTGCAGGGGGTCGTCACCCAGTTTTGCTCTTGCATGCACGTTTTTCGAGATATTTTTTTTGCAATTTTTCAGCATAGTTTTAGTATGCTTTTATGATTCAGGGCAAGTGTGGACAGATTAGCTGTTAGTGTTGGTGTGATTGGTCTTTTTTACAACGTAAACAGCTAGATTTTGTGTTAGTGGCAAAAATAAGTAGGTAGGTGGGTGGACAGGTTTAACAAAATTAGATAGATGGGTGGATGGGTGAATGGATGGATAGATACAGAGATCTATGGGTAGTGCTGGCGTCTGGGAACCCTTTCACCCAATACCTAAGAAAGGAAGTTCCTCTGACCCCTCTGATTACAGGCCAATAGCTGTCACATCTTCCCTTGGTAAGGTATTTGAAACTTTAAGAAACACATAGTCAAACATCTTCACTCCAACAACTTAATTAGTGATAGACAACATGGTTTTCGCCAAGAAAGATCCACCTTTGACATATTCAATCTCCTGGCTCATACCATTCATCAGTCAGTCGACATACATGGAGAAACTCATGAGGTAACCCTTGATATTTCTAAAGCTTTCGACAGAGTATGGCATCGTTCCCTGTTGTCCAAACTCCCTTGCTATGACTGATTTCCGTATATCTCAGTAACAGAAAAATAAGAGTAAAAGTAGATGATGTATATTCCAATTTCCACTCAATTAACGCTGGTGTGCCGCAAGGATCTGTTCTGGTGCCAACCCTGTTCCTGGTTCATATTAATGATCTCTTATCTGTCACCCACAATCCCATCCATTCATATGCAGATGACTCAACTCTTCATAGTTCATTCACACTTAGACACCCATCTACAAAGTCTGATATCTCTAACTCTCGACTCAGTACAGCCATCTTCATAAATCTAGACTTCTCTGCAATCGGTGAATGGGGACAAAACAACCTTGTCTCATTTAATGCTAGTAAAACTAAATATATACAATTTACTAATAGACAGGTATTGCCAGATTCGTATATTACCTTCAGTGCTACAAATATTCCCATTTCCAAAAGTATTGAAATTCTCGGTGTCTCACTTAACAGTGCCCTCAGCTGGACCTCTCATGTCAGATCACTTGCTAAAACTGCCTCAAAGAAACATGGATTATTGTACAGAGTCCGTAACTTCTTCACTGACGAGCAGTTAGCTATAATTTATAAGAGTTATGTGCACTCTCAGCTTGAATACTGCTCACTCTTATGGAATGGATGTGGAGAGGTTGCGTTAAAACAGCTAGACAAAATTCAGAACAAAGCTGTTAGAATTATTAATAACACTGCTATTACTAATAAACCACCTCCCCTACAAGTACGAAGGAATGTTGCCTTCCTTGCATTATTCTACAGATATTTTTATAGTAAATGCCCAGACGAAGTTGCGTCCATTGTGCCACCTCTCCATGCCTTCCCTCGTGTTACACGGGCATCTGGTAGCGCTCATGACTGGACTGTAACATTACCATATTGCAGAACTTCTGCCTATCAGAATTTTTTCATTCCCCGAACTGCATCTCTCTGGAACTCACTTCCCCAGAGTTGTTTCCCTCAAAACTTCAACCTGCAGCTGTTCAAGTCTAATTCTTACAGATATTTTATGAACAGATGACACCAATGATCTCGTGTATATGGATTAGTTTTTTTTATTCATTTGTTTTGCCTTCCTCTGTTCCGTTATTTAAAAAAATGCTAAGGAGCTGCCGTTCATCACTGGATTTTCCCTGTCTTTTGTGATTTTGAAAGAAAGCTAAAATATATTTTCCTGCATCGTTGTGTTCTAACCCAAGGATTCGGCAGCAAACGGTTTGGTTGCTGTATTAAAGGTGTAGATGAACAGATGAGCTTTATGTAGTTTAATAAACTCTTCATGGTAAAGTTGTGAGAAAAAAACAAATAACTTGTGTTGCTTCTGCCACAGGAGGTACTTTGTATTTGTTTTCTGACTGATAACAGATGATACAGTTTGGAAGAGACCCGTTGTGGTGAAAAGATTATAAGCAATCTCCATTATGTTCCACTAAGTAACATTCCACTATCCTCTCTATAGTCAAAATCACCCATTTCTACCCTATCCTCCTAGTCTACCCTATCCTCTTCAACGTCTCCTTGTCTCAACAAATACGTTTCCCCCCCACTAGTCTCCTAAATTTACCTCATTATTCTTCCTTCCACATCATGTGACGTTCCATCAACACCTCACCTCTTCTCCACTAACCTTTCTAACTGTCTGCTTGTTACTGCTCTCTCTTCTCTGTTGCAATCCTCCTCACCAACCTCTTCAGATTCTCCCTATCCACCAAGAGCTTTTCCTGAAAAAAAAAAAAAAAAACTTTTTTTTTTACAGAACTGTAATTTGTGCAAGACAAGAGAACTGCAGGTATCAACTTTGTGCTGAACTGAACATTGTTTGGGTGAATATTTCTAGTTTGGTGTCCCTAACTCAATATGTTTACATTCAGAAACTAGAGGGGGGACTCAGTGGAGCGCAACTCTCCGACAAGGGCAACATCCGGATCACTTCCACCTTTTTTTTTTTTAAACTAATTTTGCGGACTAATATAAAGAAACTTATCGCATGATATAAACAAGGGAAACACAGTTTCTAAACCACACTTCATAATGGGTTAGGGTTTCTCATTCTTAACTAGAGTTTTGCAGAAAGTGTTTTCCGGATACAGAATCTGTAAATACGATCCGGATCGGTCCCAAAAGTTAGTTGATTGTTCCTAAAGACAGGGGCTATCTAGCCACCAAATTTGGTCCAAATCCCTCTTTTAGTTTTTGAGTAATTCTGCTAACAAACAAACAAACAAACAAACAGGGGTGAAAACATACTCTCCTTGTTGAAGAGAATATGTTGTTTTACTTCATAGTATCCACAGGAAAAGAAGGTTATAACACCAAAAATTTTCCTTCTGTCATGTAACATATACTGTACCAGTATATCTACCAAACAACTCCTCAGTCAACAAAGAACGGACGTACAGGCTAGTCGACTGAAAGCATGCCAAAAGTTCTTTAACTTAGAATGATACATAGAGGAGAGCTTGGCTAAACTGTTCTTACCTAACTGTATCTTTACAGGAATAAGTCAAGCTTGTACCCTCCCGTGTATTAAACCATTTTTATCATACGTATCCTTAAATTAATGAATAGTTTTGGCACACACTATTTCATTCAGTAGTGCACTCCACTGATCAGTTACCCTAGTTGGGAAACTGAATGTCCTTACGTCTTGATCGCCACTCTTTTTATGTATTTTTTTGCAGTGTCCTCTTGTTGATGCTTCCCCATAGGCTATATATTCATTTATGTCTACTTTCTCTTTCCTTGAGATGCATTTATACAGCAAAATCATGTCTACTCTTTTCCTTCTCTCCTGTAAAGTTGGTAGATTTAAGTTTTCTAGTCATTTTTTCGCAGCTTAGATCCCTTAAGCTTGGTACCCATCTTGTAGCTGCCTTTTGTTCTTTTGCAATCTTATTTATGTGTTTTTTGAGATGAGGATTCCACACTACTCCAGGGTCGATCTGATGAATAATGTTATTATGTTTCTCAGCATGTCTTCATTTTATATAATGTGAATGCTATTCTCATAATAGCAAGCATTGTTTACATGTTACGTACCTTCTCACTGATGTGGTCAGCCGGAGATAGTCTGGTATTGATATAGTAATCACTCCTAGGTTCTTCTTCCTCTCTGACATGTGTAGGGTTGAACTTCCTAACATATAATCCCAGTCTGGTATTTTTTCACTTTTACCAAACTTAATTACATGACACTTATCCACATTAAACTCTATTAACCATGTATTGCTCTAATCATGAAGTTTATTAAATTCTTCTTGTATCTCTCTTCAAGAATCTGTTAGTAATTTTCCTTTGCATTGTTGCAATGCTGGGTAGTAACCTTATAACAAAACCAACACGTGTTCCCTACGTGAAAACAAGTGGGTTGGAGGAGGGTTAGTGCCCCTCCCCGGAAAACAACTAACTAAAAATACGAACATGAAGCCTCGGACCAGGAATGATCAAAAGACGACATACTAAGGACCGAACAAAGGACTTGGTACGGATAGCTACATGGAATGTAAGAGGCGCGAATGATGAGGTGAAAGAGAGAGAGATTGTACAGGTCCTTGAGGGCGCGAAAGTGAATGTATGTGGATTAAAGTGGATGTATGTGGATTAACTGAAACTAAATGGAGAGGTGAGAGTGTGAGAAAATGGGAGTATGGATGGGGTGTATGTGCAGGAGTAGGTGAGAATGAGAGGGCAAAGGAAGGAGTGTGTATTGTTTTGAGTAACAAATGGAAGAAAAACAGGAGAAAGTATGGATCACTTGGCTCAAGGAATGTGTGGGTAAGAGTGCAAGTTGGACTACAAATGTGGGTGATTATGTGTGTGTATGCACCAACGCAAGATCGTGCAAGTAGAGTGAGAGAAGAGTTCTGAACAAATGTGGAAGTGTGCATGGAAAAGTTTGAAAGGAATGAGTGTTCTTGATTGGAGATATGAATGGAAAAGTGAGGAATGTGAACACTTCAATGAATTATGAAAGTGGATGGAGTAGTTGGTGAGTGGGGTGTGCCTGCAGAGGTGGATGAGAATGGCAGTGCTCTAGTGGACATTTGTGCTAGGAGGGGGTTGGTGATAGCTAATACCCTCTTCAGGCACAAAATGATCCACAGGTATACATGGCAAGTGATGAGAAGGGTGGGTGGTGAACTGAATGAATGGAAGGCAATGATTGATTATGTGTGTGCGGATGAAAGGATGATAAGGTGTGTGATGGATGCAAGAGTATAATTACAGAGGTTGGGGGAGTGGACTTTCAGACCACCACTTGGTGGTGGTCAGAATCAGTGTCCAAACAAAATGGAGAAATACTGTAGAAGAAGGGAAGGACAGGAGGAAGTAGTTCTTACAAGGAGGGTAGAAAAGTTACAAGACAATGGAAAAAAGGCAGAATATAAGAGGGAAGTTGAGGAGCAATTGGGTAAGAACAGATTGGAGCAGATGGGGAATGTGGAAGGTGTGTGTAAGATATCTATGGAAGAAATCTGTGCACATATGAGGTGGGGTGTGGGCTGAAGAGAAGACGAAAGAGCATGCAGGGAACAGCACGGTGGAATGAAGAGGTTAGACAGGCTGTGGCACAAAAGAAGAAAGCATATAGTGAGTGGATGAGAAACAGGGGCAAGGAAGAAGCTGAGAGACGGAAGAAAGAGTTATATGTAAAGAGGAAGAGAGAGGTGAAAAGATTAGTGAGAGAGTAAGAAGAGAGTGGATGAGGAATTTGGACGGAATTTGAGTGTAAAGTGGAGGGAATGTAAGAAAATGTTCTGGAAAGAGGTAATGAGAGTTAAACAGGGTACCAAAGAAGTTAGTTGGGGAGTGAAAGAAAAAATGGTAGGTTACTATTGGAGAAAGGGGAAAAAGTGAGCAGATGGAGAGAACACTTCAATGAATTGTTGAACATAAAGAATGAAAGTAATGCAAGTATAAGTGGCTAGGGAATGGCTGGGAGAAGGAGGGATGTAAGAAGAGAGGAAGAAATCAGTAGGATGGAAGTTGTGGAAGCAATGAAGAAAGTTAAAATGGGGAAAGCCCCAGGAATTGATGGAGTGTGTGGTGAAATGCTGAAGCTTGGGGAAGAGATAGTAGTAGAATGGATGTGGAAGATGTGCAGGTTGGCCTAGCAGGAAGGATTAGAAGTCAGGTATAATTGTTCCCCTGTACAAAGGAAAAGGGGAAAAAGAAGTGTGTGGTAATCATAGGGGCATTTGGCTTCTTAGTGTAATAGGAAAAGTATATGGTAGGATACTTATTGACAGAGTTAGGGAAATAACAGAGAAATTAATGGAGAAGAACAGGGAGGTTTTAGAAAGGGAAGAGTTGTGTAGGTAAGATATTCATTCTTAGATCCTTAGTGGAAAAGTTTCTAGAGAAAGGAAAGAAGTTGTATGCAGTCTTCATGGATTTGGAGAAAGCATATGACAGGGTGGATAGACAAGGATTGTGGAAAGTATTAAGAATATATGGAGTAGATGGGAAATTGTTGAATGCCTTGAAGAGTATGTATGAGGGTGCTAAGGCTGCAGTGCGTGTGGATGGTGAACTGAGTGAATTTTCTATTTGAAGGTTGGATTGAAACAAGGATGTGTCATGTTTCCATGATTCTTCAATCTGTATAATGATGGGATTATAAAAGAGATACAAGGTAGGGCAGTGGATGTTGGAGGGGCCCTAGGGAGAGGGGGCAGTGTTTGGAAACTCCCTGTACTGTTGTTTGCAGATGATACTGTGTTGTTCAATGAAGATGAAGGCGAGCTGCAAGGCTTGGTGGATGAGTTTGGGAGAGTGTGTAAGAAACGGAATCTAAAGGTGAATGTAGGGAAAAGTAAAGTTATAGTCTTCCAGAGAAATGAAGTTAGTTAATGTACAGTGAGATTGGATGGGGAGGAAATGGAGAATTTGAGTGCATTTAAGTACTTGGGTAGTGTGAATAAGGATGGAAGTTTAGAGGGTGAAGTGCTTGAAAGGGTGCAGCAGGGAAGAAAGGTTGCTGGCTCCTTGAAAGCAGTGATAAGAAACAGGGAAGTGAGCATGGAAGTGAAAAAGCTACTACACGACAGTATTGTTATACCAACTCCAACGTATGGAAGTGAAGCTTGGACGTTGTTGGAGGGACAGAAGTGAAGAGTGAGAGCAGTGGAAATGAGTTATTTGAGAGGAGCGTGTGGAGTCACATGGAGAGACAGGCTGACAAATGAGGAGGTGAAGGAGCGGTGTGGTGTGGATGTGGATGTGGATGTGATAGGAAGCGTTAGGAGAAACACATTAAGGTGATTTGGCCATGTGGAGAGGATGGAGGGTGAGAGACTGATGAGGAGAATGTAGTGAGGTGGAGGGAGGGAGAGGGAGGGGGAGGCCAATGATGAGATGGAGGGATGGAGTAGAGAGGTATATGAGAGAGGGGTGTGTGATCTGGGAGCAGGGCACTGAAATGGCGGGGGACAGAGCGACATGGAGGCGATTTGTTTGTGGCCACCCCTTACGGGATGAAGGCTTCTGGCAATAGATAGATAGATAGATTTTTGCATCATCAGCAAACATATTTAGATAGCTTCCATTTTCAGAGTTACTAAGTCATTTATATATTCTAAAAACATAACTGTGCCAGCACTGAGCCCTGTGGAACTCCGCTAGTCACTTCCCTCCATGATGAATAATTTCCCACTAGTACTGTTCTCATTTCCCCTTTTCTGAGAAAATCCTGCATCCAACAGTACAGGTTGCCTTGGATTCCTCCTTGATGGTACAATTTTCATAAAAGTCTTTGGTGCGGTACTCTGTCAAATGCTTTCTTGAAATCTAAGTCGATACTGTTCACCCACCCTATTCTTTTCCATAATGTTTGTGTAACTCTACCAAAGCAGATTAATAGATTAGTAACATGATTTTCCGTTTCTAAAATCGAACTGCCTTTCTGTTATCATACTGTGTTCTTCTAAATGGTTTACCCAAACTTTTCTTATTAGCTTTTCTAGTATCTTACAACACTGGTCAGTGACATTGGCAAGTAGCTGAGTGGATTCTGTCTGTTCTCTTTCTTGAATAGGGGAACAATGTTTGCTTTCTTCCAGATATCATGTACGGTAGTTTACCTTGACCCAAGGATTCCTTGAATATTAAATATAATGGTCTGCTCAACTCTTCTGGACATTCATGTGGCATCGAACCTGAAATTTCATCAGGACGATATGCTTCTCCTTTGTCTAATATAATTTTATCTTCCTGTACTTCTTTTTCTGATATTTGTACATATATCTGGTAATACGTATGGGCATGCACGTTACATATCATCTCCATCAAAATTATTTTCTTCTGTAAAAACTGATTGGAAATTTTTATTTAGATCTTGTTACGGAACAGAGAAAGATAATGTACACTTTAAGTGAGAATACTAAAAATCACTACTGTCTCGTAAAGTTCCAGGTTCAAAACAAAAGAGTTAGGTAAAATTACAAGTTAAAGTTTAATGCTCAAACTAACAACAAAACATTCAGGACTCATAAGGATAATTTAACGGCAAAAAACAGGTTAAATATATGATTAACTGCAATAGCCTCTATTAACACGAAATTAGCAAGTGTAAATATATCTAAGTCAGCCCTGATAAAATGAAAATACACTGGGTAATGCTCAGTTAATGCAAGATAAATTATTACAGATGTAAACTATTATGAACAATGGCTAACAATAAGAACCTTACATGAATTACAAAAACCTCACTAGGCCTAAGAATTAACACCTTTAGCTACACAGTACAAGAAAAATGCAATAACACTTATACTCAAATTACACAGCTGCTAGATGGGTGGAGACTTCCTGAGCACTCACAATAATAACTGTACAGGGGAGGACAGAGATGTGAACAAAATGAGGAGTAGATCTAAGTGGCAATTAATGTAGAGACTGAGCTCATTATATAGGGGCCGGCAGAGCTTGATACAACTTGTAAGAAGGACGCACAAATGAAGCCAAGGGGACAAAGAGTTGACAATCCTGCTCTGAACAACAGAAAGGACGACTTACTCTACTATGACGGTAGAAGGGGGGAGTGAGGTAGAACACGCTCGTGATCAAACAGGCAGCACACTGTACGTTAGAATTACACAAAGGATGATGAAATCATAGGCTATGTAACACCTCCCCACAAAGAAAAAGAAATTTACAAAGGAAATTTATTACTCTAAAACAATCTGTCTAAAGTCTAGATAAGCAATCTGCAATAACATTTTCTTTCCCCTTGACATGTTGTATGTCTAATGAATACTCCTGAAGAAGTAGACTCCATCTTGTCAATCTCTGATTTTTATCTTTAAACTTACTAAGGAATTTCAGTGGGTTATGATCGGTATAAATGACTATGGGGTCAAAACCAGAACACAAATAAAATGAAAAATGCTGTAAACCCAAAATCAAGGCTAAAAGCTCTTTCTCAATAGTTGAGTAGTTCTTTTGAGGTGGAGTGAACTTCTTACTGTAATAAGATACAGGGTGTTCAATACCCTGATCATCCTCTTGCAGCAAAACAGCCCCAGCTCCTGTATCACTTGCGTCAACAGCCATCTTAAAAGGGTTAGAAAAATTTGGAGTAGCGAGCACTGGCTGACTTAATAGGATAGCTTTAAGTTTGTTGAAAGAGGATTCACAGTTATCGGTCCAGACAAATTTAACTCCCTTTTTCAGTAGGTCTGTAAGTGGTGATACAAGAATTGAAAAGTTAAGAACAAATCTCCTGTAATAACCTACCATTCCCAAAAATCTATGTAGCTCTTTCCTAGTTTTAGGTCTGGGAAGATCACTTATAACCTGAACCTTAGCTGCTGGTGGTGCAACATGTCCATCACCAATTACGTACCCAAGGTACTGAACTTTAGCTTGACCAAACTTACACTTTGATAAATTAGCTACAAGAGTAGCCTGAACCAAATGCTCAAGAAATTTACTGACATGGCATTGGTGATCTTTCCAGTTGTCACTGAAGATTAATACATCATCAATATAAACAACACACCCTGCCAAACCCTCTGTTACAACATTCATGAGCTTCTGAAATGTGGCTGGTGCATTCTTCATACCATGTGGCATTACAGAACATGCAAAAGTCTTTCCTAGTGTTACAAAACATGAGTTCTCCCTAGCACGTTCAGTCATAGGTACTTGCCAGTATCCCTTTAACAAATCAAACTTACTTATGTACCTAGCCTTTCCGATCTTGTCTATGCAATCTTCCACGCGAGGGAGAGGGTAAGTGTCTGTGTTGGTTATCTGATTAACACGCCTGTAGTCGATGCAAAGCCGCTGTGACCCACCTGGCTTACGGACTAGAGTGACAGGAGAACTCCACTCGCTCTGACAGGGCTCAATCATCTTGTGGTCCAACAGGTAACCAAGCTCCTTCTGGATGAGAGGAACTTTCACTGGGTTCACACGGTAAGGAGGCAGTTTAATTGGCTTTGCGTCTCCAACATCGACATCATGCATCAACACAGTGGTTCTTCCTGGAGTGCCACGGAACACTTGCGGGTACTCCTGCAGCAATGCCGAAAACTCCTGCCTTTCCTCGGGAGGTAGATGAGAAAGCTTAGTCTGGAGATCATTCATGATATCAGGATTCTTCCCCAAACTATCACTCAGGCTCATGCTGCATGGGAGAACTTCACTTGCAGACTCGGGTGGAACGCTACAGTGCAGACTGGAATATTTTCGTCCCGCCTGTGACATAACTTTAGCATGTTGATGTGACAAAGTTGCTTGTTCTTTATACGATCTGGTGTGGCGATGACATAGTTGACATCACTGAGTTTCTTCTCCACGAAATAAGGACCACTAATCTTGACTTGAAGAGGTTGCCCATGCACTGGTAGCAGAATCAAAACCTGATCTCCTGGCTGAAAGTGGCGTAACCTGGACTTCTTATCATACCAAGTCTTCATCTTCTCCTGAGCAGCTCCTAAATTCTCTCTCGCCAGCTGTAAAACAGTGGACAGCCGTTCTTTGAACTTCATCACATACTCCAGCAGGTTGACGTCATCTTCCTCCGACAGCCAGCATTCCTTGAGTAGCTTAAGGGGTCCTCTTACTTCATGGCAAACAGTAGTTCAAAAGGTGAGAAGCCCAGTGATTCATTTGGAGATTCTCTTGCGGCAAATACAACGAATGGAAGACCTTTGTCCCAGTCTTTCTGATGTTCCAAACAGTATTTCTTGAGCATCGATTTGAGTGTTTGATGATATCTCTCCAACGCTCCTTGGGTCTGGGGATGGTAAGCTGAAGACGTGATCTGGGTGATGCCCAACTCTTTCAGAGACTGCTTGAAAACATTTGACATGAAATTACTTCCACGGTCTAACTGTACCTCCTTGGGCAGACCAAACTTTGTGAAGAACCCTAGCATTTCCTTAACCACGTTCTTTGCTGAGATATTTCTAAGTGGAATGGCTTCAGGATAACGAGTAGCCATATCAATCAGGGTCAACACATAAGAAAATCCTGAAGAAGTCTTAGGAAGAGGGCCCACAATATCCACCAACACACGGGTGAAAGGCGCCTCAAAAAGAGCAATGGGAACTAGAGGTGCAACCTTTTCGGTCTGATTACACTTCCCCACAACTTGACAGGTGTGACAAGACTTACAATACCAGGGAACATCCCTGAAGATACCTGGCCAGTAGAAGTGTTTCAAAATGCGTGCCACAGTCTTCCTCACTCCAAGGTGTCCTGCCAATCTGGAATCATGAGCCACTCTAATGATATCCTGCCTACAAACACGAGGGATGACAACTTGATGTACTACCTCCCATTCACAGTCGGCTGATGCTGTTGGGGGTCTCCACTTCCTCATAAGTACTCCTGACTTTACATAATAACAAGTAGAAGCACCGGCTGACTCTTCTTCACTGTAAGCAGAGTTAGCTAGACCTTTCAACTCAGGGTCAGCAAACCTGCAACTCAACCAACTCTTGACGAGACAAATTATCAACACTACGGGGTACTGCCTCATCTGGTGAGTGGTCCAAATCAGCAAGAAAAGTGTCAGCTAGGATAACATCATCATCATCATTATCCTCTAAATCACCAGTAACTTTAGACGTAGCCCTAGTGACAGCACATGCAGGGAACACATCAGGGACATCACAATCCTGGGCCGCAGCCACTGGCTCACTAGACAACTGAGGAGCTGGACACACTTGACTTCCACCAATATCATTTCCAAGTAAGAAAGTTACACCTGACATTGGGAGTGTCTCAACCAACCCAACCATAACGGAACCATTAACCCCTACACCGAGGGCTTGTTTACCAATTACTTGCGTGTCCCGCGGGGTTATTTGGGCTCCGACAGACTCTCAAAAAATATTTGCTAAAAATCAGTTATTAGTCCTATAATAATAAAATTATATATGCTTATAGCACATACCTTCAGCTTTCTCCTGGAATGATTGTTGAGCCTTCGTCAGTTTCCGTAGGACTTGTGGAGACCTCTGAATTAGGGTAACTAAGTCTCCACTTTACACTTCCCGACAACCCGTTATATGATTACCACAGCCAGATACAAACACTATAAACACTATTCTACCATTTTCAAGTAGTTTGGGATCCATACTAAAAAAAAAAACAGTGTGAAAGCAATGGAAATTACGAGCGCGTCTGACCGCCGCACTTGGGCTAGTTCGCTCTAGGCACTCTGTCATTTATTATTCATAAAACCCCTCACACTTTATATTTCTATTACTATATCACACTTATATATATCTGGAGTCTTTCTCCATAAGTTTCATTCAGTCGTATTATTTTATTGTCACTGAAGTCATTCTATTTTTCAGTCAGTAAAATACGTAGAGAGCCACGGATTCACTCTCACTGTTATAACATAAATTATTTGTACTCATATTCTTATATTACTAATTACTTACATTACTATTTACATTTTCTATTCTATTTTCAATATTTACCCTTCTATTTTACTTACAATATGTTATTCACTGTCACTTTCAGTAAGATGAAACTATAGTACACTGTTCAATCATATGAACTGAACATCCATTGCTTTCACCTGCTATTTACACATTATTTACACATTATTTCCAAATAATTCTGCTTCCACACTTGCACTGTTAGAACTGCTTCTGGCTGTGATAATCGAAGAAGCAGGTTACACAGAGGGGAACCTGGCATTCAGCGCACTGCCAAGAGGTGCGTTTATGCTCAGGTGTGCGGCGTGTGGTATGCGCACATACCTGACACCTGCGAATAGCAGCCTTCCTTTTCCCTGTGGCAGGCATTAGCTCAAGTCTGTGCCGATCCATATACGCCCTCTGCTCAAGTCGGTCGGGAAGTGTAACTGGATGGCGCCTTGGAGTTGCTGCTTGCACCTTACCATATTTTTCCAGCAGCTGCTGGACACAAGTCCTGGCGAACAACCTCAGGGAGAAGGACTTGGGTGGCTTTACCTTCATCTTGTACAGGATGAAGGCGTTCAGCATCGTCATATCTATGAGATGCAGAAAAACTTTCCTGTACCACCTAGTATTCTTCCTGGAGGCAGTCGATCTCACCAATCATCATGTCGGACTTGTCCACCAGCCGCATGTTTATATTATAGTCCAACACAGCATCAGGTTTCATCACAGGTTCGCCTGTCCTACGGTCGACCTTCCCACTGTCTCTCATCTCCCCCTTATGTACGGTGGTGAGCATGTGCACGACTCTCTTGTCATGCCACCGTATTGCCAGCATCTTCTCAGACTTGCGTAGGTGCACGTCTCCTCACTGCGAGTTTCCTACCTCTGGGAATTTGGGGAAGTTGGCACGATTACTTTTGACAGTGCCGCAGGAGCCAATGCCGTGCTCAGAAAGGTATTTGGCAAGTTTCGGTGCTGTATAGTAGTTGTCTGTATACAGCACATGATTCCCACCAAAATACTTTTCTAGGAGCACTTTCACTACACAGCCTGAGAAGCCAAGGGGGTGTGTTTTATTGAGATCGACAGTGCTGGCTGAATATATGACGAAGTCAAGGATGTACCCTATCTTACAGTAGCACAGTACAAAGAACTTAATTCCAAAGCGATGGCGTTTGCTTGGAATGTACTGGACAAACCGAAGACGTCCTCTGAACAGAACCAAGGACTCATCAATGACAACCTTCTGAAATGGGTGGAAGAATGACATGAACTTATCCTTCATTCTGTTCAGAATCTCCCGGATCTTCCAGAGTGGGTCGGTTTGGGAAGGTACATCATTTTCGGCAAAGTGCAGGTTTCCCATGATGTTCCGGAAGCGATCTCTGCCCATGTACTTGTTGAAGGTCGGTGAGGGTAGTAAGGGGTCCATGGACCAGTATTCTTCCAACTCATGCTTCTTGGAGTGTGGCATAAGAAGCATGAGGGCAAAGAACACATACAGCTCCTGCACTCCCAGCATGGTCCACTGTTGCATCTTGGCTGCACCTGTACCACTAGCAGCACGTTGTGATTCGAACCTGTTAGTCTCATCACATATGTGCTGCATGACTTCGTCATCTAGGAAGGCCAAAAGGTAGTCGACACACTCAGCATTTTCGTCCATAGTGAAGGCAGGCTGAACTCCTGACGAGCTCTCATCAAAAACCAGGTTTTCGGGGACAAAATCTGACGCTTCCGTCCACGCGAAGGCGTCCAGGATTCCCTGGCGTGGCGGTGGAGGGATGGTGGTGGTGGTGGTGGCGGAGGTTGGCTGAGAGGGAGGCTTATCACGGTCAAGGTCACTCGCACTGACCCTAGGTTGCCGTACAGCACTAGCAGCCCTTACCCTACTAGCTACACTACTTCTCACTCTCTTAGATCTACCTCTACGGCTGGCCTTCACTGTTGATGCTGGTGGTGACTCCGACGATGAAGACTCCGGAGATAACTCAGCCGACGATGATGACGAGATGAGTAAAGCGGGGCTTGGGGAACGGGGAGGTGAATGATCTCGTGACTCATGGCGGGCTGGGTCACGTGGGGGCATTGTTCTGGGGCTAACACGCCGCCTTTTCACTCCCTTCCCAAATTCTTTTCCTTCCTGCGCTAAAGACTCCTTTCCCTTGGAGCTACACACAGATTCACTGGTAGGAGCACTTGTTGTCGCTGTTTCTGGTGCGATAAGTTCACCCGGCTCATCACAAGATTCACCGAAATCATCAAAATCGCTGTCCATTATTATCATCGACAATTCAGCAAGTTCTCGTGCCACTGCAGAGTCACTGAGGCCTTTCCTGCTTGCCTCAACACTTTTCTTGGGGGTAGAGGTCACGGGGCCCTTTGCAATGGGCGCAGAAGCGGCAGGAATGGCGGGGGGCGAGTGCGACATGTTGTCTCTGCAGTGGAGGACAAGGAACTAAATGCCGCGGCTTATCTGAGAAGGGAAGGGTTGACAATGACACTTCAGGCTGACTGCTGCTAACTTACAGGCTAATTTTTTATAGGTAGAAAATCTCGGCAATAAATAAAGAAATAGGTACTTCCAGGTGAATGTAAATGTCAATTAGGATTCTCCCTTCCTTTCTGATACATATTTTTATTACCGACATCGATTACAAGGCATAAATCAAAGGGGAAATTACCGTGGTAATGTAGCGAATGACTGCACGTGAGGTTTTGTCAGGTGATAATTGGGCAATTTCAGGAGTATAACACTATCACTTACCTGTTTTTTTTTTTGGTATATATTATTGGGTAAAAATATTGGGCATAGGGCTTATTTCAATGGATGAAATCTGTGGAAAAAGAAGAGGGAAATTTCCGTAGCGCAGCGCGGCGTGAGAGATGAGAGGAGAGGGTAATGGAGGGCAAGTAGGGAGGGGAGTCAAGAAGGGGGTAAATTATCTGAGAAGGGAAGGGTTGACAATGACACTTTAGGCTTACTGCTGCTAACTTACATGCTAATTCTTTATAGGTAGAAAATCTCGGCAATAAATATAGAAATAGGTAGTTCCAGGTGACTGTAAATGTCAATTAGGATTCTCCCTTCCTTTCTGATATATATTTTTATTACAGACATCGATTACAAGGCATAAATCAAAGGGGAAATTACCGTGGTAATGTAGCGAATGAATGCACGTGAGGTGTTGTCAGGTGATAATTAGGCAATTTCTGGAGTATAACACTATCACTTACCTTTTTTTTTTGGTATATATTATTGGGTAAAAATATAGGGCATAGGGCTTATTTCAATGGATGAAATCTGTGGAAAGAGAAGGGGGAAATTTCCGTAGTGCAGCGCGGCGTGGGAGGTGAGAGGAGAGGGTAATGGAGGGCAGGTAGGGAGGGGAGTCAGGAAGGGGTTAAAATAGCTAAAATGTCAACAATAGATGGGAGTACAGATGAGATTTGGAGTGCTGACTAGTGTTGGACATTGGCAGTACTGATATATGATACAAGCCACCACTTGAGAGCCCAGGATAATTCAAAATAACACAGAATCACAAAAGTGACGCCCCGCGGTATGATCCATTGTAGCCGAGCGTCACGAAAGTGACGCCCCGCGGTTAAGGGGTTAACAAAACCAGACTCTAAATTCACTCTGCACAGAGGGACAGAGATGTAATTATTCCCTACACCTTGTAAGATTACAGTTTCATCAGAGGAATTAACATTAGAGCCTAGAACACTGGTCAGCATAAGGGATTGGCAAGCACCTGTATCACGATATATTTTAACTGATTTCCTGTCATTATTGTCCAGAGGACTGACAAAACCATCAGACAGGAAATTAGCACATGAACTCTTGAGAGTGTCACCCACGTTACTGCTCAAAAGAGGAGCTTCACCATGAGGATTTAATTTAGCCCTCAAAGCAGGTTCAGTTAACTCAGTTAAGGAATTCTGGGAACTCTCAAGGGTGGACACTAGACCAATTGACTGAATATTTAAAGACTCCTTTTTGTTCACATCACGCTGTCTCCTGAAACATTTCTCCGTAGTATGACCAAGCTTACTACAATAAGTACATTTACTTTTCTGAAATCTAGAAGTGAAGCTGGTATTTACTTCCTGAGAAACATCATCTTTATTCTCTTTCCTGTTACCTGTACTCTGAGTAGAGGCAACGTACTTACTCTCAGCTTTCCTTTTCTCTCTAGAATATCTCTTGTGAGTGAGAACATATTCATCAGCTAAAACTGCAGCATCAGACAAATTATCTATTCTTTTCTCATCAAGATATAGGCTTACATCTTTACTAATACACCTTTTGAAGTCCTCCAGGAAAATCATCTGCTTAAATTTGTCAAAATCAGAATCCATATTCTTAGAATTTAACCACTGCTCTAACAGATCTTCTTTGATTTTTGCATACTCAACATGGGACTGCTTATCTTCCTTATAAGTTGTCCTAAATTTTACTTCATAGGCTTCAGGAACAAGCTCATAGGCCTTAAGAATCAAGCTCTTAACTACATCATAATTATCACATTGATCCTGAGGCAAAGATGCATAAGTTACTTGAGCTTTACCGGTGAGAACAGTTTGAAGGAGTACTGGCCAATACTTTTTGGGCCAATTAAAACCTGTAGCTACCCTCTCAAACAACTGAAAATACTTTGTTAAATCAGATTCATTAAAAGGAGGGACAAGTTTAACATTTTTAGCCACATCAAAATCATCAGAGCTTGATGATCCAGTTCCACCTTGTTTCATGCGATACTCATGGTCTGCCTGAATCCTAGCAATTTCAACTTGTGCCTCAGCCTCCTTAGCACGAGCCTGAAACTCAGCCTCCTTAGCATGGGACTCCGCCTCCTTAGCCTGAGACTCAGCCTCCTTAGCACGTGCTTGAAATTCAGCCTCCTTAACACGAGCCTCCTGCAGGGCTAGCTGTAACTTAGCTAATTCAATCTGCGTTTGCTCATTTGGAGAAGTTACATTAAACAAGCTTTCATTAATCATGTCAACAATTTGATCTTTAGAATGATGAGAGTGAACAGCAATTCCCAATTGTTGAGCAACAAGCTTAAGTTCATTCTTTGTTCTGTTTTCTACATCACACACTGTTTGCACATTTGACAAAAAATCTTTGGCTTCATCAAGTGTAGTAATAGTAGACATCACGAATAAATCACAGTCACAAAATATCGAGCAATATCCTTATGATAATATCCTGAATATCCTGGCGAGGTCGCGAAATCTATGTTACGGAACAGAGAAAGATAATGTACACTTTAAGTGAGAATACTAAAAATCACTACTGTCCTGTAAAGTTCCAGGTTCAAAACAAAAGAGTTAGGTAAAATTACAAGTTAAAGTTTAATGCTCAAACTAACAACAAAACATTCAGGACTCATAAGGATAATGTAATGGCAAAAAACAGGTTAAATATATTGTTAACTGCAATAGCCTCTATTAACACGAAATTAGCAAGAGTAAATATATCTAAGTCAGCCCTGATAAAATGAAAATACACTGGGTAATGCTCAGTTAATGCAAGATAAATTATTACAGATGTAAACTATTATGAACAATGGCTAACAATAAGAACCTTACATGAATTACAAAAACCTCACTAGGCCTAAGAATTAACACCTTTAGCTACACAGTACAAGAAAAAATGCAATAACACTTATACTCAAATTACACAGCTGCTAGATGGGTGGAGACTTCCTGAGCACTCACAATAATAACTGTACAGGGGAGGACAGAGATGTGAACAAAATGAGGAGTAGATCTAAGTGGCAATTAATGTAGAGACTGAGCTCATTATATAGGGGCCGGCAGAGCTTGATACAACTTGTAAGAAGGACGCGCAAATGAAGCCATGGGGACAAAGAGTTGACAATCCTGCTCTGAACAACAGAAAGGACGACTTATTCTACTATAACGGTAGAAGGGGGGAGTGAGGTAGAACACGCTCGTGATCAAACAGGCAGCACACTGTACGTTAGAATTACACAAAGGATTATGAAATCATAGGCTATGTAACAATCTTCACAAATATCTTTCTCTTTCGTATAGATGATCCCCTCGTCTGTAATGTTATTTTTATCTTTGGTTTTGCTTCGGATGTAGCTGCAAATGGCTTAGGTTGATCACTGCTTTTATTTATAATAGCGTCCTCAAACTGTTTTTGAGCTTCCCTCCTTGTCTTTGTACAATCATTTTTCTTGCCTGTTTATAGTTGTTACATGCCCTGTAACTATTTTGTCTTCTGCATCTGTTCCACAGCAAATGTCTTTTTTTTTTTTTTCTTCATTCTGTATTAAATTGTTTTTTAATTTTCATTCTGTTTCTTTGTGCTGAGAAATGTAACATTGGACTCCTATTTCTTAAAATTCAAAGACATTTATATATATAACATTTAAACCTTGTCCTCTAAGCTCCTTTTCCCAATCTATTTATAAGTAGTACTTTTTTAGTCATGGTAGTTGCTGTTTTTGTAGTTTAGTTTTTTTTTTAACTCTCATTACTGTTTACTATAACATATGCAATCCTGAAGGTGTCATTTAATACTGCATGGTAGCTCTTGCCAAATGGAGGTTGGTACATTATATTGTCAACATCATTTTCTTGCCCAGTAAATATAAGATCAAGTACTCTTTTTCTGGTGTCTTCCATTACATGTTGTGTTAGGAAAAACTCCAGCACAATATCCAGGAGCTTTTAATCCCAACAGCTTTCATGGCTTCTTACATCATGAGTATTCCAATTTATATCTGCATAGAAATTTCCAATTAATATAATTCTTTTAGATTCCTCTTCCACTCTACGTAGTAATGCCCTTAAACTCTGAATTGTACTTTCTGCCAGGTCTTCATATTCGACTTTTTTCCAAGTGTTTGCTTTGAGTGGCATGTATAAATTTGCCACAGTATTATTCCCTTCGGATGTGTTTATCTCTGCTGCAATCAGATATATTTGTGAGGGTATATCTAGGTCTATTTCTTTGACTTGTAGATTTTTCTTTAAGATCATAATTCATCCTCTTTTTCTTATATTTGTCTCATCTCCATATATTGTATTCCCTTAAGTTTAGGGTAGCATTTGATCTCTTTAGGGTTAATTTGTTTGAGTTAGGAAAAAGTGGTTCCTCTTCTTTGGTACAGTCTTTCATCTCAAAATATTTAGACACCATTCCATCTACATTTGTGTACATCAACTTAATCATCTTGTTTACATTTATTCTGAGTTGAATTTTCTTTAATTTTCTTCTTGTGCCAGGGTTGAGTGATTGGATTGAGTGACTATATACCTACATTTAGAAAGGAGGTCTGCAATTGATTTATATATATATATATATAGATATATATATATATATATATATATATATATATATATATATAAATTAAAAGTTACATTATTCGGCATCTATGGGACCAGGATGATGCCGAGCAATTAGATTTGCCGAATAATCAAAAACCTACCCACTCAGTACCTTAAATATATTGGTGAACACTGTCATCACCACTTATGGTACGGTATTACAACTGTGTTTGGAGAGAGTACTGTATACTGTACAATACTGGAATCAATACAGTACTATACCTGAAACTGATATATATATATATATATATATATATATATATATATATATATATATATATATATATATATATATATATATATTTGTGAACATATACAAGGGTAATGACACAGTAGGCCTACAAGTCAGATAACACTTCCTGGATGGCCGAAATGATACGGAATATTACCTACCAGCTCAGTACATTACTTGTATTGGTGAACTCATCACTACTTATATTATTACAAATATGTTTGGAGTGAGTACTGTATACAGTACTTTTTCCAAACAAAATAAAATAGTCGGAAAATTGCTTAAAGTAAAGTAAAGGGATCTGAATTGGTAAGGTCTTTCTGATGAAAGTTATAACTTACACTTAGCACTCACTCTTTTGTTCGTTTTTTTGTTTACATGTGAAAGGAGAGTACTGATGGAAACAGTAATGTATTCCATGAACCCCTTAATAACCTCCGACATTGAACAACCCTTTACAGTACCGAAGTCGAGTTAGTGAGCTATGGAAAAACTGTGAGCAATTATGGGAATGGAACGAAGGTCACTGGTATGTTTGCACGACTCTACGCTACGATTCCAAGCAGTCAGGGGGTCAGTTAATCTCAGATGTTTTCGCCCATTTGGTAAATGCACTGTAACTTTATCAATTCTCCAGTCAATCATAGCGAATCATAGCATGGGTTTAGGAAGCTAAATAACACATTTCTAGGTGCGCCAGACGATTATCTTCACATCTTATAAGAAAATGGAAGAAATTAAATCCCTCTCTGAGTACATAAAGTTCTTCCATTCTTCTGAAATCAATTTATTTTTCTTAAAGATGGGAAGATAATAGTCTGGCTCACCTAGCAATGTGTTATTTAGCTTCCTAAACCCATGCTATGATTCGCTATGAGTCACAGAAAGACTGATAAAGTTACGGTGTATTTACCAAATGGGCGAAAACATCTGAGATTAACCGACCGCCTAACTGCTTGGTATCGTAGCGTAGTCATGTAAACATACCAGTGACCTTCGTTCCCTCCCCATAATTGTTCAGTTTTCTTTATAGCTCACACTAACTTAACATCACTGACATCGGTACTGTAAAAGGTTGTTCAGTGCCGGAGGTTATTAAGGGGTTAATAGGATATATTACTGTTTGCATCAATGCTCTCTCTTTCATGTTAAGCACAAAAACAAACAAAAGAATGAGCACTAAATGTACGTTTAACTTTCATCAGAGAGACCTTAGCAATTCATATTCCTCCAGTTTATTTTTAAGTATTTTTCTGACTTTAGGTTAGGTTAGGTTTGGTTAAATTATTAGGTACAGTTAAACTCGGTTAGGTTAGGTTCACTTAAACAGGACACCTCCTTCCACCATTATGCTGAGGAATAAAAATACTAGAGCTGTCACAGCCGTACAGCTAAAAACAACGGGGAAACTGATTTAACAAGCAACATTTATTTATGGGTAATGCATTACAGTGTCAGTGGGTCATGGGCCACTCAATTACCGGTAAGTGTCATTTTCAGGAAAGCATCAAGAATGAAAGAATTTCAAGAATTAGCGCGGGGGCTTGGAACGTAACCCTCGCTAATTTGGTGGGGGTGGTTACTGTAGTGTATGATACTGTGCAATATTGTAATCAATACAATACTATACCCGAATCTGAATAAAAATATAGAAATTAGTGAACATACAGAAGTGTAATGAAACATTAGGCCTACAAGCCACAGATAACACTTCCTAGACTGCCGAGATGATTCCGGACATCTGCCAAACAATGATTTTCGTAAATGGGACTATTTCTCAAAACTGCCGAAATGTCGGATCTACTGAACAATCAGCTGCCGAATAATAGGACTTTTACTGTATATATATATATATATATATATATATATATATATATATATATATATATATATATATATATGACGTGGTTATCCGCGAGATGCAGTTGATGGAAAATACAGTTTGTGTTGTTGATGGCAGAAAGAAGTAGTGATTTAATATTTGCACCAGCATCACTGATGACACAATGAACATCGAAGAATTGCTCCATTTTTCAAACATTGAGTTGAATACTTTATTGAAACATTCTCTAGTGTAGTGTTCAGAGAGTGACTGTACACAAAAAATATAATTTTGACACCTGAACTCCTCGTCAGTGCAATGGCTAGTCACTGAGAAGAGACAAACACCAGATTCGTATCCGACCACTCCTCATTTTTAAATGTTAATTTGGTAGAATATTTCAAAGTCTTTGTTAAATAAGACACCATTTTCAACACAATTATAATTACAACTCATCACATCTTAGGTCACTCTAGTGCTTGCGATGTCTCAGTGGATATAGTGGCACTGTCTCTTGCATTAAACGTACGAAACCGACATCTTTTACATGTGAAAAAGGCAAATCATCCATGACTATCATCTCTGCAGTGCGATGAACTAGACCCTATGCTTTGGGGTTCATAGAATCCCATACGTTTTTCTACTCAAAACAGTTTCCTAAAGTTTCTTATTTTATTTTTCTTTCAAGATGCAAACTCCACATTGGACCACATTCAGGATTTCACTAAATTCGGCATGGAAACATTCATTCCCCATCATAGTTACAGAAAAAGATGTGATTCACCTTAATGGTTTGACCACAATTGTGCTTGAGTAACAGAACATACAACAATAGCCTATAACACTTAAACATGAACCAAAAGTAAAGAAGCTTTTAACTATTATAGAAATATCAGAAACCATGCCAAAACTATTATCAATCTCTCTAAATCAAACTTTCTGCATAGACAAGCTAACAAACTCTCTCCAGAGAGAGAGCATAGTTACCAACTCGGAGACACCCAAAACATGCAAGAGTTTTC
>NC_136982.1:10773987-10936487 GCF_032717465.1 Coenobita brevimanus | reverse complement strand
TTCATTTTCACTTTCATAACTCATAGTATTCATACATGCTAGAGTGAAACTTTCACTTTCATTACTCCTAGCATATATACTTGTATTCTTATATTACTACTCATTTAGATTTCTATTTACATTCGCTATTTTATTTACATTATTTACATTTCTGTTTTATTCACACTATGTTATGCAGTCACTTACAGTAATTTATAAAACTATTTTCCACTGTTCACTTATATTTACATTTATTGCTTTCACTTGCTGTTTACACATTACACATTATTTACATTTCCACTTGCACTGTTTTACTCACCAGATAGATCGTAGTCACTGTCTATCATTTTCATTGACAAATTAGCCAGTTCACGTTCAACAGCAGTCACTTACCCCTTTACCTCTTTCCACATTAGGTTTAGTAGGGGGTAGAGGTCACAGGGTCCTTTGCATGGGGCTAAAAAGCGACGGAATTGGGCAGGCGCGAATCCGACGTGCTTTCACCTTGAAAGACAACAGTAAACTGAATACAGTGTGGTGGCCTGCCTAGGGGAAATGCAATGCTGCCAATGTCAGCGGGATGAAAGCTGCTAATATATACGCTATGAAATGATTGGCAGGAAATCTAGATAATACATAATAAATTAGGTAGTTCCAGGTGAATGTAAATATCATTTAGGCTTCTCCCTTCCTTTCTTATATATATTTTTATTACGAGAATAGATTATACGGCATATTTCAAGGGGAAATAAACAGCGAAAATTAACGAACGAGTGGACATGAGGTGTTGTCAGGTGATAATTAGCCAATTCCAGGTGTATGGCACTATCACTTACCTTATTTCTTTCTTGTATATATTATTTGGTATAAGAATAGGGTATAGGGCTTATTTCAATGGATGAAATCAGTGGAAAATTCCAGGGAAGATTTACTTAGCATAGCACGGCCGGGCAGGCGAGAGGAGAGGGTAATGGAGGGGAGGTAGTGAGGGGAATCAAGAACGGGGAGAAATGGCTAAATTGTCAACAATGGATGGGAGTACAGATGAGATTAGGAGTGCTGACTAGTGCTGGACATTGGCAGTACTGATAAATGATACAAGCCACCACTTGAAAGGCCAGGCGAATTCAAAATAACACAGAATCACAAAAGTGACGCCCCGGGTATGATCCCTTGCTCCCAAGCATCATGAAAGTGACGCCCCGCTGTTAAGGGGTTAATACAGTTGTGACATCGCATATTGCATGAACATTAGACAGGATTAATCACTTTGACTGTAAGGCAATGTCTGGCACCAGTGCTGTAGCAAGTGATCTGGCTCATGATGTTACTGATCTGTCATTAAGGCTCTTTGTACATTTCTTAGGCTCTATTGTTTCATCTGGTGCATAAAGATCATCTGATTCTGAATCTTCACTCCCTTCACTGCTATCACTCAGATTTCCTGTATCTTTCCTTTCTTTAGAAGTAGTTTGCTTCTTTTTTCTTTCTACGTCTTGCTCAGTTATGATTTGCTTTCGTATTTTCTTTTCTGCCAAGGTTTTGTCAACGAAATTCATGCCGCAGCTAAAGATGTCTTCACGCTGCATCATATGGAAAATTTTATCCCCTTCGAGTTTCATTCACTGAAGAGCATCTTTGCTGGATATGCCTGAAAGACTGGAATTCTTCAAGAATTTTGTTTCTTTAACCTCTGATTTTCCAATTATCTTGGACTGGCCTTTTTGAGCAGACAATACTCATCACATATTTTTAACAGCTATCGCTCAGCTGAGTCATTCCTTTGTACTGGTACTCTGGCTTTCTGTTATTGCATTATGGTAGCCCAGGGAGCAAAATTTGAGGCACATTCTCTGATTGTGTTGCTTTCTACATAATGATAGAATAGTAGAGTTTTTAAGACATGTAATTTTTGGGAAGTCCACAGCATCTGTTCTCTCTCTCTCTGGCATGCCAACCAGCCACACCGATGAGGAACTTCGAGTTTCTGACACCTTTATCACATGCTCAGCTGCAGTGGTCTAAAGCAATATTAGAAAGAGCTCTCCTCAAATGTCATAACTTTGTGACTGAAGCTTAAAACTCGTGTAAAGTCTAAAACTGTACTCACCAGTACGTATATTACAAATGTGAAAAGATCCTGATGATTATTCTTCGCTGACCTACAGTTGAAGGAATTTGAAAGCGTGATACATAGACCACAGAAGCACTCTAAACGCTGGACAGTGGGCAACATAAAACTGCATTTGCAGAGGTTTATTTCGAAACCATTAAATATATAGCGCCGGTGTTTTCAAATGGCCCACCACTGTGTTTATTTATGGACCAAAATTCGGTTTGGTATTGAAACAAAATGGAGGTGTTGGACTGTTGGGGGTGAGTGTCCTATTATGTAACATTAAGGTAATAATTACACTTCCTTGTAAAGAACGAGTAACGTATTTCTTTTGTAGGCATAATTTTTTTTTTGTGTGTGTGTGAGAGGAATCGGACGTTTGTTTAGGTGGTGCTGGAGTGAAGAAAAATTCAGTATAGCTTGGTTTAGCTAAAAAGTGAGCATTGCTATATGGTATGGCCGAGTTGTTTGTAACTTTCTGTATTCGTTGGTGACAATATTAAGTCAGTTTAGGCGTTTATAAAAATGAAAATGTGGATTTCGTGTAGCTGTGTTCCCACGCTGTGAGCAACACGCGGGCCTTTCCATGGCTGATGCAATCGGACCTGGACACAGGTACGGGACTTGTCCCTTATTTGAACATTTTCATGTAGTTTTATCTTCCTAGGTTGCTTCTTAGTACATTTTTTTAGAGTTACCTGAGATGGCCATAGAATAGCAGTGCACATTTCTTTTAGGTTGGGCGACAGAGGTGTCGGGGAAGGGCTAAGATGGTACAGTGGTGGACTTTCCCCTAGGTTCTTTCACTACAACACTCCTTGGGATTATTCTTTCTTATTCTTTCCTCACTCCATTAGAGGTAAGTCACAGTCTTAAAGATCGTGTTCATTTGAGGGTTATGTGTAAAAATGTAGTGCTATTTTGTGTAACGTATGTTACCTCTGTTTTTGCCAGTTTTCCTTAAGCAGGGTTTAATTTTTCCCTCATGTATGCTATTTTTTTCCTGTCAATTTATCATCACGGATAATAATTATTGCATAACTTACTACTATTCACAAAGCTGGCTGCCTAGCCTTGCATAAATATTTATCTTAATTATTTCTTTTCACTAGTGTAATGTCTAGCCTGCTGTACATTACCTTGTGGGTCTCATACATTTTTCTTTTTCTCCGTTTTAAATTCTATAGACCAGTCTAGGATGTATATCCACAGTTTAATATTTTTTTTTCCTAATGTTCCCAATGCATGGCCTAACCAGAGTTATTATGGGGTGAATGACATTTCATAATTAGTAATGTAATGATGCTAACTAGGATTGAATCTTGATTTCCTATACTCTTATATTATTATTATTGTTATTCTTATTATTATTATTATTATTATTATTATTGTTATTGTTATTCTTATTATTACTATTATTATTATTATTATTATTATTATTATTATTATTATTATTGCTATTATTACTGTTAGTATTAGCATTACTTAGTCTCTTGTTAATACAGTATTGAGGTGAGAGTTCATTATAACATTGGGAGGAACCAGCTTATTGTCATCAAAGTAGGCTACATTATCGTATTTGTTCACACTGGGGTTTAAGTGGGGACCAGGATAGTCGCAGTGGTGTGGATTTCCCCAGTATTAGCATTCAAGTACCAGAGTGTGGGAAGTCTTACTGTGTACCTCCCTGGTGTCGTGGAGCCCCAAGAAGAGTAACCCAGTGGAAGCGTGTCACTCACTGTAGAAGGTGGTGGTGACGGACTGACCTGTTAAAGCAGACCTTCTAGCCATACTGTATGGCCATTATTTTCCCCATTGGGTACCAAAGTAAGTCGGGGTTGTGAATTAATTTTGCATTTTATAAGTGTCTGTGATAAGGAGTGGTAGTGACTGGTATGTTAGAAGGTAACTCTATCTATGCTATATGAACACTTTGCCGTGTGTACCTAAGTAGGTCGGGTGTGAATTATTTTGTATCTTTATGAGCATTACGATGTAACTTTCTATACTGTACAAACGCTATTTTTGCCACTGTGTACCTGAGTTGTTGGGCTGTTAATTACTTTTGGTCTATAGGCCTTTACTGAGGAGGCACATTTTTTTTGTTTTTTTTTTGTTTTGTTAAATATTTGGTGAGTTGCGGTGAATCATCGTTACTGGTTTGCAACCCGTGTATTACCTGTCTAAGTTAGAGGTTCTAGAATTATATAACCTGGTCTTGAGGGTTGCATTTTCTTCTCCCACCAAAGTAATTATTTCTTGTGGCGTCTGAAAAGGGTTTCCTAAATCACATTCTGGTCAAGGCGGAACTATATATTCTTTTTTGTTAGGTCAGCTTACTCTGGCAGTCATGAGGGTCTTCCACTGTATGCTCCGACCTGTGTTACCACATTGTCTCCGAGGAGGGCAGAGGAAAAGCAATTGTGTCAGTTTTGAGACTTGACCCTGTAACCCAGTAATTTTTGTGATCGGGAAGTGTGGGATTCCATCATCCTCTTTTTTTTTTCTTTTCCTTATCGATGGTGTTTTTTTTCTCTCTCTCTGTGCCGCCGCACATAGATCTGGAAAAAAGAGCGTACAATCATTGATATTTGGCTTCCAAAAAAACCACAGTCAGAATTTCATACATATAAAAAAATCTGACTGTGTGCAGCCTCTATTTTTTCTAATTAGTTAAAATTCTGCCTGTGGTATCTATTTTACTTTATGTTCATCCAACGGAAGTATAAGTTCATCATTATTAAAGGATACAGGGAAACAGCATTCAGTCTTAGGGCAGAACAACAGTTTATAAGGTACAGGAAACCATCATCCACATCATCAGAGAAGGGATGCTTGTGAAGCCCAAAATACATGGACATGTAAGAGTACCCCACTTTTACACAGCAGTACACAGCTGTTATATTGGCATAATTAATTATGTTAAAATATTCATCATATAATCAATGCTTACTCAAAGTGTTCCCTTTCTCTGATTATTTTCAGTATTATTCTCATCAGTTCTGGGGGCTCTCCAGCACTTTTCCTGAACAGGTTAATATTCTAAAAAATATATATAACATAAGAAATTGCCAGTGAGTAATACGTAAAATACATAGCGGAGAAAGAGGTGCGAGGGGGACACGTAAACTGACGAATGTGTGACCTCTTGCCTGTGATGTCTGTTTACTTAGGACGGAAATGCAATAATAAATAATCTGAGGTTCTGTGGCCCTGACACAGTACTTTAAACAGCAGAGTGAAGGATTTCACCCACCTAAAGCCGGGGAGGATTGGCAGCAGAACAGCAGCAGTACTGACGGGAGCAGTGGCCAGCCCTTCAGGCAGTTGAGGAGACCCATGCTGCGCACCGCACATCACACACTTGTAACAAGCACAAATACACACTATTACACACCCAGACTATACCATGTTTGTTAAAACCTGACAAACATCCCTGACCCCTTAACACAAACGTACACCCTATTTTACACCCGGACTATACCATGATTGTTAAAACCTGACAATCATCCCTGACACCTTAACACACAAACGCATCCTATTATATACCCGGACTATAACATGTTTGTTTTAACCTGACAAATATCCTGGACAACTTAACACACACATGCATCCTTTTACACAGTCGTACTATACCACGTTTCTTATAACCTGAAAAACATCCCTGGCACCTGAAAACTCACATGCATCCTTTTACACACTCTTTCTATACCACGTTCGTCATAACCTGGCAAATAGCCCTGACACCGTAACACACACATACACCCTATTGCAAACCCTTACTGTGCCACGTTTGTTTTATCGTGACAAAGATCCCTGATACCTTTCAGTTCAGCTGACGGCCAAATTACGTCAGATTGGAGAGTCGATTGAACTAATAGCCAAGGAGACAAATAATCTAACTCATATGTAAGCCTCAACAAACTGCATGCAGAGTCAGTATTTGATTTATTAGGTTGGCACAGTTCCATGAAGTGAAAAAAGCTGAACGTGCACAACCTAATATTCCAAATGTCATACTCCTGTCCCTACACCACACTACTGCTGTTCTAGACCACACTATTAATGTCCCTACGCCACACTATTACTGTCCCTACACCTCACTACTACTGTCCCTACACAACACTACAATTAATGTTCCTACACTGCTGCTGTCCCTGTTGATTCATATGCAATAGATAGAGCCAAAAATGATATGGTCAACTGGAGGCAAACAGACAGCAGTGCCAGTAAAAACCAGCTTGGAAAAAAATAAGGAAAAAGTTAAAAGAATAATAACACAGCAATTACAAATGAACTACCTTTTCTACAGGTAAAACGGAATGTTGCTTCCCTTGCATTATTTTACAGATACTTTTAAGTCATATGCACAGACAAAGTTGCATCAATTTTGCCACCTTGCACTGCCTTCCCTGATGCTAAACGTGCATCTGGTAGCACTCGTAATTGGACTGTCCCACTGCCATATTGCAGAATTTCTTCCTATCAGAATTCCTCTATTTCCCGAACTGCTTCTCTTTGGAAATCCCTTCCCCAGATTACTTTCCTCCCAAACTTGAACCTGCAGCAGTTCAAGTCCAGCTGTTACAAGTTTATTTTTATGAAGAAAGGACACTTGTAATCTGATTTGTGGATTTTTAGCAATTTCTTTCTCCTTCCTTTGTTCATCTTTCGTAAAAAAAAAAAAGTATGGTATCGTATAATCTGATACATAGAATACTCTCTGACCAACCAGAAACTTTAAGTTATTTTACTTTTCCTACCTCAAAATGCTTTCTTTCCACATAATGTTCTTACACTCTGGACCAGGGACCTTTAACCTTGACTGGAAGAGAAAACAGGAAGGAAAGACACCTTATGTAGTCTCTCCTCCCCTCCAACCCTGTCATCAATGTCTTAGTCATAACAATTCTGACATTACTTTGACAAAATCCCAAGTACTGTACTTTGTCTATTCCACACCTCTCCCCCATCCCTACAAATATACAGCATCCCTCTACCAGTATGGTACCACGTCCAATCACCAAGGCCCTCCACCAGTACCATACACTTCCAGCACTACCACACCATTTCAGCAACAACACCCACCTACACCACACTTCTAATACGATTACCAAATCTAACCACTATATCCCGCCACCAATACCACAGTCCTTCACCTTCAATATAAACCACACACACACACACACACACACACACACACACACACACATTAATAGCTGGGTATCTACGAGTACACGTCCACATTACACACCTGCATAGTTACACCAGTTACACCAACACCCACATACACAATCCTCCATTGCATACTCCAAAATTAACACGCACATACACACGTCTCCATTGTACACTCCGAACGCCAAAGCTGATATACACACGTCTCGTCGCCATTACATACTCGCAACATCAACATTCACATGTCTCCATTACACACTCCAGCACCAACACCCACATACTGTACTGTACATTCTCCTCCGTGACACGCTAGCAACACCAACACCCACATACACACGCCCCTATTACACACTCCAACACCAACACTCACATACACATGCCTCCACTACTCACTGACAACATCAACCCCCACATACACACGTCTCCGTTGCACACTTGCAGCATCAGCATCCATGTATACTGTACATGCCTCCATTACACACTTGCAGTATTAACACCCACATATACACGCCTCCATTACACTGCCACATCACCAACTCCCTCAACACCAAGTATCGTATTCTCATTGATTAAGGATACTCAATGGCACATATCCTTATCAGTGTATTCTTCTATATGGCACGTTATTTGTTATATGTGTAAACAGTGTTGCTATTGTAAAGATACAAGAAATACACAAATGACCGAAAACGGTATGGTATGGTATGAGAAACAAATCATTAATAGTTGCTAGAAAACATCCTAACCTCACGAGAACACATTCTTACACTTTTCAAACTATACATGCATGACATTCCTGCACCTTAACCTCCCAGAAACACTGCCAGCACTGCCTCGTATGCAAATGACATTACTATAAAGGCCACACATCACATCGCAGACACAGCTGGCACACTGCAATAAGATTGCATCAGTCATAGGCGTGGGTTATGGGTGGCAGAAAACCCCTCTCCCCTTGACTTGAATAATGTGTCTTTTTCAGGGCAGAACCTCCTGAAGGCGTGATGGCACCTTGAAATGGAGAATCGTCGAATTAGTAAGAAGGTATTCTCCTCCATGTGTGAGGGTAAAGTGATTTAACTGTTTTCAGTTTATTCTTATACTAAGTCATTAATCACTATCATTTTTCATGTCAATGCTCATCTAAACATGAGATTGAAAAACATGTACTGTATAATATATATATATATATATATATATATATATATATATATATATATATATATATATATATATATATATATATATGCATCATCATCATCCGGACCTCCTTTCCCACCCAAAGGCAGGGTGAGGAGTAGCAATGTCCAAACAGCCCAGATTTGCCCAATCCAATGGGCCACGCTTCCATTCACTAAACATTCAAGCCCCCGGAATCCGGACCTCCTTTCCCACCCAAGGGCATGGTGAGGAGTAGCATTGTCCACACAGCCCAGATTTGACCAATCCAATGGGCCATGCTTCCATTCACTAATCATTGACGCCCATGGACTCTTGGCTCTGATATATATATATATATATATATATATATATATATATATATATATATATATATATATATATATCATCAGCCGTTTGAGTATCCACTGCAGGACTGGCTTATCCCGACCGAAGTCGGGACAATACAGCCAATGTATCTCTATCAAGTGGCTTAGGCTATCTGATAGAGATTGTATGTAGTGTGAGAAGTGCTTGTAAGTGTAACTGTGGTGTTGGAGTGGCTTTGGATGTGTGTGTAGTCTGTGAACCAAGTGAAATCGGCCAGCGCAAGACGACTGGGTGCAAGCATACTTTATAGTAAGCGACACTGGTTCAACAACAACACCCCTTGTGTCCACCAATGCAGTACGTGGCTGGGTGAACACTCCCAAAGTTTATTACTCTGGCGGGGTGCGACCCCTGGTTCACCCGTGTACGAAACGCACACTCTACTGCTGTACCACAGAGGCTCCATATATTATATATATATAATATATATATATATATATATATATATATATATATATATATATATATATATATATATATATATATATATATATATATATATATATATATATATATCATCCGGACCTCCTTTCCCACCCAAGGGCAGGGTGAGGAGTAGCAATGTCCAGACAGGCCAGATTTGACTAGTCCAATGGGCCACGCTTCCATTCACCCATCATTCAAGCTCTTACATATATATATATATATATATATATATATATATATATATATATATATATATATATATATATATATATATATATATATATATATATATACTGATGAAGTGTGTGGTGAAATGCTGAAGCATGGGGAAGAGATAGTAGTAGAATGGATGTGGAAAATGTGCAGATTGGCCTGGGAGGAAGGTAGAGTCCCGGAGGATTGGAACTCAGGTATAATTATTCCCTTGTACAATGGAAAAGGGGAAAAAGAAGTGTGTGGTAATCATAGGGGCATTTGTCTTCTTAGTATAATAGGAAAAGTGTATGGTAGGATATTTACTGACAGAGTTAGAGAAAGAACAGAGGAATTAGTTGGAGAAGAACAGGGAGGCTTTAGGAAGGGAAGAGGTTGTGTAGATCAGATATTGATTCTTAGATCTTTAGTGGAAAAGTTTCTAGAGAAGGGAAAGACGTTGAATGCGGCTTTCATGGATTTGGAGAAAGTATATGGCAGGGTGGATAGACAAGGATTGTGGAAAGTATTAAGAATATATGGAGTAGATGGGAAGTTGTTGAATGCTGTGAAGAGTATGTACGATGGTGCTAAGGTTGCAGTGCGTCTGGATGGTGAACTGAGTGAATTTTTCTCTTTGAATGTTGGGTTGAAACAGGGATGTGTCATGTCTCCATTATTGTTCAATCTGTACATGGATGGGGTAATAAAAGAGGTACAAGGTAGGGTAATGGATGTTGGAGTGGTCCTCGTGAGAGAGGGTAGTGTTTGGAAACTCCCTGTACTGTTGTTTGCAGATGATACTGTGTTGTTGAGTGAAGACGAAGAAGAGCTGCAAGGCTTTGTGGATGAGTTTGGGAGAGTGTGTAAGAAACGGAATCTAAAGGTGAATGTAGGGAAGAGTAAAGTGATGATCTTTGAGAGAGGTGAAGTCAGTGAATGTACAGCGAGGTTGTATGGTGAGGAATTGGAAAATGTGAGTACGTTTAAGTACTTGGGTAGTGTGATGAGTAAGGATGGAGGTTTGGAGGGTGAAGTGCTTGAAAGGGTACAGTAGGGAAGAAAGGTTGCTGGTTCCTTGAAAGCAGTGATAAGAAGCAGGGAAGTGAGCATGGACGTGAAAAAGTTACTACATTACATACAGTATTGTGATACCAACTCTAACGTATGGAAGTGAAGCTTGGACTTTGCTGGAAGGACACAAGTCAAGAGTGAGAGCAGTGGAAATGAGTTATTAAAGAGGAGCCTGTGGAGTCATATGGAGAGACAGGCTGACAAATGAGGATATAATGGAGCATTGTGGTGTGGATGTGGTGTGGTAGGAAGCGGTAGGAGGAATACACTGAGGTGGTTTGGCCATGTGGAGAGGATGGAGGGTGAAAGACTGACGAAGAGAGTGTATGTGAGTGAGGTGGAGGGGGGAAGAGGAGGTCGAGGATGAGATGGAGGGATGAGGTGCAGAGGTATATGAGAGAGGGGAGTGTGAGTTGGGAGCGGGGCAGTGAAATGGCGGGGGACAGGGCGACGTGGAGACGATTTGTTTGTGGCCACCCCGAACGGGATTGAAGCGTCTGGCAATAGATAGATAGATAGATAGATATACTATATATATGGTAATTTTTTTATTTTACACTCTAGCTGGGAATCGAACCTGAGACCTCTAAATCTAGCGGTATCAGTGCCTGACTTCTGTCTAAGGGTTTCGGGTTCGATTCTCGGCTGGAGCCTTTAAAAAAAAATAAATAAATAAACTTTCCACATATGTACAGTATACACGTGTAATGTCTGTTTCTTCAACATTAAAAAATGGAAGACGCTTGTGTACTGGCTGGGATATATTAAAACTGCTCTGTCACTTTCCACGTTGCTTGGAACTATGTAAAACTCCTGATGTTTCTGAAACATGTATCATCATATAAGTTTGGGTTCAAATATATCCTTTCGTAATGGATTTACCTGGTTTGCCGTTGAATTCTGGTGGCTTAGCTTTTATCTCACTATAATGTAGTGTAGTCTATCAGTGCCTGGCTTCTATCTGGAGGTCTCAGGTTTGATGTCCGGCTGGAGCATAAAAAAAAAAAAAAATAAATAATCCACTCATACTTTTGTGTATTATGCATATTTAGTATTAACTACAGAATTTCCTTGTAGAACAGAGCAGTTCCGGACATTTTCAAGGCAAACTTGAAATGCTTGCCCATAGACTTATGGCCTAAACACCTTACAGGCATTGGTCTAGGACATCAAGCTGACTTAATCACGCCAGCCAAATCTACCATTATACCTATCACCAGCAGCAGTCATGATCAGGTACACCCCTAACATCACATTGAACAATGCACCACTGCCACAAAGACCCTTTTGTAAGATTCTTGAACTGATATTTGACAGGAATTTCCTGCAAGGATCGAATACAACACATCAAGAAATGATTCACCCCGAATTCAATGCACTCAGGACAGGCTTTGGGGGCAACAAAAAGAATCATGCTCCCCACTCTACAAACAGTATATGTAATCAGTGATGTCCCATACTTTTCTGGAATTGGCCCTCATCCTATTTAACACCTACAAACACATTTTGCAGATCATGCAGAACAACGCTATGCATTATCAGTGGTTGCACCAATACCACTCCCACAGCTCATTTACACTTTGAAAATAAAGTCGTCCTCTTTAGGGAATATCTCGGCGTTACAGGCAAACAGTTCTACACGGCAGCCTACCGTAACATACAAATCCCCTACCATTTTATGGCGGAGCCATGCAAAACATAAAGGCACACAAAACACCCCCCACGCAAAATTTTATTAGATCCTCTTCATGACAATCTCATCTCCAGACACCGTAACACTAGTAGTAAAAAAACACTTACATACACATTTCTTGAGCAGAGCAATACAACACTTCAATCAAAATACTATAATGCAAGCCTCCTAACGGCATCCGCCCAGCAGAGGTATCTTTTCATGGAACTGATCGAGTTCCGGTAGCTGGTTAAGATCTGGACATTGTCCAACCCTCCTGAGTTACCAGTTTAAATCTGAGTTGGATGTAATCACAGATGACCGTGTCCAGTTTGAAGACCAGACCCGCACAACATAACCCACATAATGGAGCACCGCGCAACACATCCCATACTAAGACGCAGACATCAAAATTGTAAGGAGTCAATGGAGCGTCCCCATACGGACAGTTACTTACGTGCCGTCGACGGGTCTGCTGGGTCATGCTGGACCGCGATTGAGCAACAGCAGCAACTACGAGAGTCAATTTTTTTGCTTCATCCTCATAGCTAAGTCTTATCCCTAGACAGAAGTTGCCTAATATGGATCTTGCAGCCGATTATCATTATACTCTCTTCTTACATCCCGGCTTTGGAGGCAGAAAGACCACACACACACACACACACACACACACACACACACACACACACACACACACAAGTACAGAAAACTTACATGGGCACAACAAAGGAAGTAACATTAGATTAGGCAAACAAACGGGTAACTGGAGAATTGTGCACAAGTAAAACAAGCAGCTAATTCTCTCTCTCTCTCTCTCTCCCTCTCTCTCTCTCTCTCTCTCTCTCTCTCTCTCCCCTCAATTTTGCCTAGGTAAACACCACCGGTTTGTGTGTGTGTGTGTGTGTGTGTGTGTGTGTGTGTGTGTGTGTGTAGAAAGGGAATGAGGGGAAGGGAGGAAAAAGGGATAAGGGTGAAGAGGGTAGAGGGAGATAGAGGGAGTGCGACGCAGGGGAAGGAGAGAGTGCAAGGAGGACAGGAAAAGTAGGAAGTTCGAGAAATGATAATAGAATGGAGACGTAGGAGAAATGAAAAAAAAAAAAAAAAAAGGAAAGTGGAGATGGAGAAAGAAGAGGGCACGTAGAGAAGAAAGGAACTAGGATGGAGGAGGGAGAGGGTGGTGAGGTGGGAGGGGATACAAGTAAAAGAATAGACTAGAAGATGATGCCGGGAGGACCAGGGGAGAAACGGAAAGAGACGACGAGGGGGAGGAGGATGTGGGACAAGGCGAGTAGGATGGAGGTGGGAGTGGAAGAGGAGGAAAAATAGAGCAGTGAAAGAGAGGATGAGTGGAGGACGGGAAATAGAGGAAACATTGGGAGGGGAGGGAAAGGCGAGAAAGTAGAGAGAGAGAGAGAGAGAGAGAGAGAGAGAGAGTATGACGAAGTGAATGAAATAAATGGACTGAAGGAGTCAGTGCAGTGAATGTGGCAGGATGAAGAAATGAGGGTGAATGGAACTGAGAACTGCAGTGACAGGAGGAGGGAGACGATGACAATATAAATTGATAGAGAAATGATACAGAGATAGAGAGAGAGAAAAATCAACATGCAAAATGATATATAGAGATGGATAGATGCACACATACATACATATACAGAGAGAGACATATGTAGATAGAAAAATAGACAGGTAGACAGAGACAGACATATAGATAGATATACAGTAGATGGACAATAGAGACAAAGAGGGAGAGAATAATTCTCAGCTGCCATCCGTTGTTTGTGTTCATGCTGTTAATGTTCTTGATATTCACTTTGGTCAATCTAGCCAAGCACACCCATAGACCAGAGGTATATATATATATATATATATATATATGGAAAATATTGTGAAACTACAGTAATTATTGCCAGACACCTTAATCCCGTATATACGGTAGAGAGAGAGAGAGAGAGAGAGAGAGAGAGAGAGAGAGTGAAGTGATATGGAGAATCTTGTGATATTATCTGTCTATAGCCAGACAGCTTTATCACGTAAGGGACGGCCATAAACAGTTCGTCTCAATTTCACCCTATCCTCCGCCATTTCGCTGCCCTCCCCTCACCTCACACACCCCTCTTTTTTATACCTCCCCACTCCATCCCCCCATTTCATCCTCGGTCTCGCCCTCCCTCTCCACCCTCTACCTCATTCACATAATCTCTCGCTCTTCATCTCCACATGACCAAACCACCTCAGTATGTTTTCCCGAACACTTTCTATCACATCCACATTCACACCACAACGCTCCTTCACTTTCTCATTTGTTAGTCTGTCTCTATATGTAACTCCACATTCTCCTTTCAAATAAATCATTTCCACTGATCTCACTCTGACTTGCGTCCTTCCAACAAGGTCCAAGCTTCACTTCATTACGTTAGAGCTGTTATCACAATATTATCATGCAGCGACATTATTAATTCATGTTCATTTCCCCATTTCTTATCACTGCTTTCAAAGAACCAGCAACTTTTCTTCCATGTTGTACCCTTTCAAGCACTTTATTCCCTGAACTCTCATCTTTACTCACAACACTACCCAAGTACTTGAATGCATTTACATTTTCCATTTCCTCATCACCTAATCCCACTGTGCATTCACAGTCTACATTTCTCTTGAAAACCACATCTTTACTCTTCCCGACATTCAGTTTAAATTCAGTTTCTTACACACTCACCCAAACTCATTCACCATGCCTTGTGGTTCCCCTTCGTCTTCACTTTACAATATACTATCATCTGCAAACAACAGAATAGGAAGATTCCAAACGCTGCCCTCTCTCATTAGGGCCGCTCCAACATCCACTGCCCTACTTTATATCCTTTTTATAACCTCATTCAAAGATAGATTGAAGAACCAAGGAGATATGACACATCTCTGTTTCAGTCCAACATTCAGACAGAAAAATTCACTCAGTTCACCATCCACACGCACTGCAGCCTTAGTTCCCTCATACATACTCTTTTACGGCATTCCACAGCTTCCCATTTACTCCATATATTCATAGTATTTTCCACATTCCTTGTCTATCTGCTCTGCCACATGCTCTCTCCTAATCCATGAGGGACGCATACAACTTTCTCTCCTTCTCTAGAAACTTTTCTTCTGAAGCCCTCAGGGTGAATATCTGATCTACACAACCTCTTCCCTTCCTAAAACCTCCCTGTTCTTCTCCAACTGATCTTTGTTATTTCCTTAACTCTGTCGGTAGGTATCCTACCATATAGTTTTCCTATAGCACTGGGAAGATGAATGCCTCTGTGATTACCACACACTTCTTTTACCCCTTTTCCATTGTACAGGGGAAAAATTATACTTGTTTTCCAGTCTTTGAAGACTTTACCTTCCTAAATTGCACGTCTTCCATATATATTCTATTACTATCGCTCCCTCGTGCGTCAGCATTTTACCACTCCAGTAATTCCTGAATTCCTTGAGCTTTTTCGATTTTGACTTTCTTCATTGCTTCCATTACTTCCATTCTACTAATCCCTTCCTTCCTTCCTTCCTTCCTTCCTTCTCGTCTCCCTCCTTCTCCCAGCCATTCCCCCAGCCACTTATACTCTCATTAATTTCATTCTTTATATTTAATAATTCCTTAAAATGTTCACTCCATCTGCTCACTTTTTCTCCCTTCTCCACTATCAATCTACCATTTATATCTTTCACTCCCCTACTACAGAACCCTCTTTATCACCCTGTGTAACTCCCTTTACCTCCTTTCAGAGCATTTTCTAACATTCCCTCCATGTTACATTTAAATTCCTTCCTAATTTCTCACTCACACTCTCCTTACTCTTTCTTACTAATCATATCAGCTCTCTGTTCCTCTCTTCACATAATTCTCTTATTCGTCTCTCAATTCCTCCACGCCTCTACTTCCCATCCACTCACTATATGCTTCTTGCTTTTGCGCCACAGCTTGTCTCACCTTTTCATTCCACCATTCTGTTCCTTGCACCCCCTTTCGTCTTCCCTTCACCCTACACACCAACTCACATGCTGCATAGTTTCTTTTGTGAATATCTTGCACAAACCTTCCAACTCCCTCATCTACTCCAAATCATATTTACCCAATCGCTCCTCCACTTCTCTTCTAATCTGCCTTTTTTCCATCCTTTTGCGATCTGACCACCCTCCTTGTATCGACTATTCCCTCCTGCCCTTTTCTCCTATTCATCCATCACACTTATACCTTGACTTTCACCACCACTTACACTCCCTCAGTCCCTGTAAGCTCTCGCATCCAGAACATAATTTGTCATTCTCTCATCCTCACACACATAATCAAACATTACCTTCCGCTCATTCAGTTCACCAGCCAACCTTCTCATCACTCACCACTCATATCTGAGGATAATTTTGTGCCTAAAGAAGGTATTAGCTTACACCAGCCCGCTCCCAGCACAAATGTCCACAAAAGCACAACCATTCTCATCCACTCGCCAACTATTCCATCCACCTTCACATTCTCTACTTTTCCATCCATATCTCAGTTAAAAACGCTCTCTCACTCCTCTCTAACTTTTCTATGTGAGCTTCCACATATTGTGAAATCAGTCAATAAATGAATAAATAAATAAATGAGTAGACAGACAGACAAACAGATAGACAGATAGACTGAGATAGATTGGTAAACAGGGAGATGCAGATATAGATACAGATATTAAATGGAATCAACTTATCTTTAAGAACCTTGAAATCAGTGGATAGTTTTTAGTATTGCTATCTACAGACAATTTTATTCGGCACAGAAGAGCCCTTTACGAACTAGTAGTGGTTAATTGCACGCATCATTAACCCTTTCACTACTACTGTAGGGCATCGTGGAAAGTTTAGCAAAATCATCTGGAGATGGCAGAAATAATTTAAATCATGTCATCGCAGATATGTTGTTTACTGCCTTAACCAACGAAGCAACTGAGTGTTACCATTATTTTGCACTATCATAACTGTACTGTGTATCAGACATATGCAACACACATGTAGCTATATCAGCATATATGTAGCGTGAAGGTGGTGTGCTTGCTCGACCTAGCCATTCTGCCAAGTACAGGGTTGTCATTGGGGCTGCAATAGTCACGTTGTACTGATACTGCACTTAAAGCCATTGTGTGACTTCCCTCTCACGCCAGACCCTTGCCGAACTTCTCCCAGTAGACAGCATACCACTATGCCCTTGTGATTACTGCCCAATAAAGTAGACAACGGGACTTTCAATACCTCTCCCACCCAATCTCTCGGCAGGATATAGGTATAACAGGAGATTATACTTCTGCTGAAATTTGGTGTGTAAAATTCGAGCCTGATATGACCTATGAAATTTTCCTGCCTCAGGAACATTTTTTTTTTTTTTTCGGCCACTCGCTCCACACTGCAAAACAAACTCGGTGTTGATATTTTTCCCATAACATCAGCCTGGACACCATATTCTTCATAAACCTTTTCATGTCCATCACTTCCCATATGCCACTCCACGGACATTACTAAGGTAAGTGGATTCGGAATGTACACCGTTATTTACTGCTTCACTCCCATGGCATATATTCACATCTTCAGTCCGTTGACGTATTTTATATTTGCTCTTGTTATCCTTAGACAATTTTTTTAAGCTTGGCAACAGCTGTTTTTATATACAAGGTTAGAAAATAGACTCCATTAACCCCTTCACAGCCGTTATTCCAGTAAATTCAATAAAATCCACTGAAATCTGCAAAAGTAGAATAAGAAAATTCGCTGTCGGAATGAAGGGTTTAGTTTTTTCTTCTCGCTCTACATGATTTTATTCCGCTCAGGAGAGACACTGAGAAATGGAGCGGTTAGATATGGCCTCCACTATCCCACTCATTAAAAATGGTCATCCTATGTCGGATAAGACATCAGTGGGTAGAAAGAATAAACTAAGAAAGATTTCCCCTGACTGAAGAGGTCAAGTTTCAATAGATTTGTACAGTTGGCACTGCAAAGAAATGTAGCAAGATATCCACAATTCTCCAACAAGCAACACTTACAATGAAAAATAATATTGGAAATGTGCTATTTGTTTATCTGATCAGTGTACTATCATCCCAATATGATAGTCTCCCCAAAGGATCTACTTGAAACATTAAAGAGTTTGTAGCATCCCTTCCTAAATCATATATTTTGCAGGCAATTCGTTATCATTCAGCTTCCTATGACACTCAGATGAATAAAATAATCTGGTGTTAACTGAAACAACACTCTATAGGTGCAACAGTTATGAGGGAAATAACAGTGACAGTATTAACGCTATTAAGCTCTTACCACACACCGTCAACTGAATGAAGTCCTCTGACGATGGTTGGAATAGAAAATATTGTCAATGTCAGGGAGGGTAAATGTTCACGATTCTGATCTTTATGCAGAATATGGTAATATTAAAGTCTCATAAATGTTACATAAACCAGAACTGAGGTGTGATGAGTCAATTATATCTGTTAGGTAAAAGGTGCCTGACCCTTTTGCAAGGTCACGTGGCCGTATTATTGTACTATGTAGAAACTTTTATACCTCTTCTTGAATGACTTGTTCCGCACATTATACCTAATTATTCTCATGAATATCTCGTATTTCCATTCAAGTGGTTTACAAAAGGGACGTACAAGAGAACAACCATGTGGCATAATCAGAATAAAAATGGCAAGGCAGAGATCCTAGAATGTCCCCCTAGGTCGAGGAAATAACGAGTTACTGGGACATATTCGCGTGATCTCATGAGGTTTTCTGGCGCCTCTTCCTTTAGCTACTTATTTTGCCCATTTTACCTTAATATTCTCTTGTATATTATCTATGATATTTAATTCTGTCAGTGATTAAGTATATGCTATATCCAAAAAATAAACAGACAAGGAAGATGAGAGTGAACACATCCTAAGCTAAAAAGTGTCTGAGCCACTGAGAAAGACTTTCAAGAAAAACAGCCTTAAAGAGACTTGTTCACTCTTTCCCCGGGCTGTTTACACCGATCCCTCCCGGTGGTAACCCGATTCTTACTCAAGACGGACGACCTTAACCTGAGGTGAGTAGCTCGACACAAGTGGTAAATCTCAGGGTGGTGGAAGGGGGAGGGGAAGGGTTTGAGTTAAGGGCGGGGAGAGGAAAGGGAAGGGGCAAAGACAGAAAACGGGAGAGAAGGTGGAAGGAGGAAGAGAGAAAAGGCGGTATGAGAGAGGAAGGAAAGGAGGGTTAGGGAGAGTCGATGGGAGAGGAATGAGGAGGAGGAAGGACTGAGGATAGGAGAGGAAAGGGGACGAGGAGGAAACGATTGTGAAATGCGAACGTGAAGGAATGGGCAACTATAAAGCACTTCAAAAATTAACAGTTTTTCATTCATTCATTCATTCATTGCCGGACGCCATGTATCCCAAACAGGGTGGCCAAGGGCTTAGAGTTAATTGTTTTACAGGGAGGGGCACTAATCCTCCACCAACCCTACTTGACACGTAGGGATGCCAACAGCATCTGGTGTTCCCAGGCGGTCACCCATCCAAGTACTAACTAGATCCACACACACACACACACACACACACACACACACACACACACACACACATATATATATATATATATATATATATATATATATATATATATATATATATATATATATATATATATATATATATATATATATATATATCAATGAATGGGGACAAAACAACCATGTGTCATTTAATGCTAGTAAAACCACATATATACTATATATATATATATATATATATATATATATCAATGAATGGGGACAAAACAACCTCGTGTCATTTATTGCTAGTAAAACCAAATATATACAATTTACTAATAGACAGATATTGCCAGATTCGTATAGTACCTTCAATGCTCCTAATATTCCCGTCTCTAAAAGTATTGAAATTCTTGGTGTCTCACTTAACAATGCCCTCAGCTGGACCTCTCATGTCAGATCACTTGCTAAAACCGCCTCAGAAAAACTTGGATTATTGTACAAAGTCCGTAACTTTTTCACTGATGAGCAGTTAGCTGTAATTTATAAGTCATGTGCGCTCTCAGCTTGAACATTGCTCACCCTTGTGGAATGGATATGGAGAGGTTCATTAAAACAACTAGAAAAAATTCAGAACAAAGCTGTCGGAATTATTAATAACCTTGATATTATAAATAAACTACCTCCCCTACGAGTAAGAAGGATTGTTGCCTTCCTTGCATTATTTTACAGATATTTTCATGTCAAATGCTCAGACGGAGTTGCGCCCAATGTGCCACCTCTCCATGCTTTCCCTCGTGCTACACGGGCTTCTGGTGGCGCTCACGACTAGAATGTCACACAGCCATAATGCAGAACTTCTGCCTATCAGAATTCTTTTATTCCCCGAACTGCCCCTCTCTGGAACTCGCTTCCCCGGAGTTGTTTCCACCCAATCTTCAACCTACAGCTGTTCAAATCCAGCAGTTACAGATAATTTATGAATTGAGGATGCCAGTAATCTGGTGTATGGATTATTTTCCTTTATTCATTTCTTTTTCCTTCCTCTGTATATATATATATATATATATATATATATATATATATATATATATATATACACGAGGTGTGACAAAAAAGAAACGAGACTTTGGCTGCTAATGACACAATTCATCAGCCACACAGTAATGAAGTATATCACAGTGTTGTCCAACATCTCAGCACTGTATGAGAAAAGCAGCACTTCAATTACCCTATTATCATTCTTTTCACAGGTGGTTTTGTAGCTCCTGTCAAGTGCCCTCTGCCACAGAATGAGCCTTGGGCAAAGGATTAACATCAGGTTCTTGGCTAACATGGGAAAAACTCCTGCAGAAACCCTTGCCATGCTGAAGGATGTGTACGGAGAGGAAACAGTGTCCCGTACACGTGTCTATGAGTGGTACAAGAGGCTCAGCATGGGGCGGGGTGACATGAAGGATGACCCAAATCCAGGATGTCCCTCAACAACATGAAATGATGCCAACATCCAGAAGGTCAAGGAATTGGTGCAGAGTGATCGCAGACTGACGATCAGAATAATGGCTGAGCAACAGGGATTAAATAAGGAGTCAATGAGGTCCATCTTATGGAAAGATTTGGCCATGCGGAAGATATATGCAAAGTTGGTGCCCAAACTGCCCTCCGAGGACCAAAAGATCCGTCATGTGGATGTGTCACGGGACATTTTGGAGCATCACCCCTCCCCATCCTGAACCTCTTGTGCCACTCATAGACACGTGTGCAGGACACTATTTTCTGTCCCCACACATCCTTCAGCATGGCAAGGGTTTCTGCAGGAGTTTTTCCCAAGTTAGCCAAGAACCTGATGTTAATCCTTTGCTCAAGGCTCATTCTGTGACAGAGGGCACTTGACAGGAGCTACAAAACCACCTGTGAAAAGAATGATAATAGGTTAATTGAAGTGCTGCTTTTCTCATACAGTGCTGAGATGTTGGGCAACACTGTGATATACTTCATTACTGTGTGGCTGATGAATTGTGTCATTAGCAGCCAAAGTCTCATTTCTTTTTTGTCACACCTCGTATATATATATATATATATATATATATATATATATATATATAGAATGATAGATAGATAGATAGATAGATAGATAGATAGATATGTACAGTAATGCCCCGATATACGATACCTGTAGATGCGATACCTCGGCTTAGCAATGGGGGTACAAATTGCACCAGACCCCGATACCCAGTGGGCGGCCCCCGGTTTAACGATGGGCACTCTGATGTCGCGCTCACAGATAACGGGCCGAAATTTTGAATCGCGCGCATTCCCGCAGCCGGCTGAGCCCGCCCGCCTCCCAGGAAGCACAGAAACGCTCATGCAGGCCCCATAGCCATCTCACCCATTTCGCTCTTCTCGCACCGGCTATCTCAGAGTGAGGATCTCCCTTATGCTCACCCGCCATGCATTGTATTGCACCACCAACATTACACAAGTTGCTATCATAGTACATCATAACTGTGTTTGAACAGGGCCATGAGTAGAGCAGTGATACTAATCGTGTGTGGAGTGCAATTTTGTGTGATTTTGGGCCCAAATAAGTGAGATAACGTCTGGTAAGGGTGCTGCACGTGGTGGGGCTAGTGATGGTGCTAGTGGAGGCCCTAGTCGTGGTGGTAAGCGGCCTGCTAGTGGTGGTGCTGGTGGTGTTCTTGTGAAATGTGTACTTAAGACTGTGTCACTGGATGTGAAATTGGACATCTTTAAGCGGCACAACAAAGGAGAAGGTGCGTGTTCTATCGCCTCGGCTCTCCACCTGGCCCAGTCGACTGTCTCCACGATCATAAAGAAGAAGGGAGCCATTAAGGCTGCTGCTGGGGAGGTTCCAACCTTATCCGCCTCCCGTATCACTCGCCAGTGAGAGCCTGCAATGGAAGAGCTGGAGCGGATGCTGCACACACGAATGGAAGATCAGAACCAGTGCAAGGCACCCATGAGCCGGGCTATTATTTGCACAAAGACTCTCTCACTCTGGGACGAGCTAAAGGTCAGGCATGAGCTTGATGAAAGCGAGACCTTTAAGGCTAGCCATGGGTGGTTTGACCGGTTTAAGAGGCAGGCAAATCTCCACCACATGAAGACGTACAGTGAGGCGGCGAGTGCAGGTATAGTGGTGGCAGCAACATTTCCTGATGATCTGAAATGCATTGTCACGAAGGGTGGCTATAGTGCGAAGCAGGTCTTGAATTTTGATGAGACTGGGCTCTTTTGAAAGAGAATTCCTCCAAGACATATCTTGCAACGGAGGAAAGGTCTACACCAGGATTCAAGGCCTTGAAGGACCGGCTGACACTGCTGCTGGGGGGCAACGACAAGGCCGACCTCAAGTTGAAGCTGCTACTAGTCTACCACTTGGAGAACCCCAGGGCTCTGGTGGGGTATATTAAGGAGAACCTTGGGATTATCTGGAAGTCAAACAAGAAGGCTTGGTTGACTTAAGATATCTGTTCGTCATATTTACAATCGTACCTCTCTCGTGTGCTGAAGAGGTATGTGTCTCGTGAAAATCTGGCGAACAGATTTCTCCTCGTGGTGGATAACATGCCTAGCCACCCGCCTGCAATGAAGGAATGGGCCAGCAATATTGAGGTGGTGTTCCTACCCCTGAACACCACGTCTTTGTTGCAGCCAATGGACCAAGGGGTGATTGCTGCCTTTAAGGCCTATTACCTCCGCCACACAATGAAGCAGTTGATAAGGGCCTGTGACAGTGACAACAGGACAACAGTACAGCAGTTCTAGAGAGGGTACAACATATGCCATGCCCTGGAGAATATAACTGCAACATGGGACGATGTGAGCCAGGCGGCGATGAACAGTGTGTGGTGGAAGCTGTGGCCAGAGTGTGGTCACTCCTTCACCGGTTTCCCCAAGGGCGTGCAACCTCCGCCTGTCAAGCATGTGTGGCAGGACATTGTCGAGTTGTCGCATGAGGTTGGCTTCGGGGAGGTTGACGAGGATGACATGGAGGAGGTTCTCGAGAGCCACAGGGAGGAGTTCAGCAACGAGGAGCTCCTCAACATCGAGATCCAGTGAGAGCACCAGGAGGCAGAGGAGGAGGTTGTGCCTGAGGTCTGAGCTCTCAACATCAAGATCCTGAAAGAGATGCTAACGAAGGTGGATGAGACTATAGACCTAATGACCCCCTCCCAGGACGAAGCAGGTACACAGCTAATCGGCTAGAGGAGGCTATGAAAGTCTACAGGATGATGCAGGAGAAGAAGAAGAGGAAGGCCAGGCAGACAATGATCACAGCCATCTTTAACCCCTTAACCGTGGGGCGTCACTTTCGTGACGCTTGGGAGCAAGGGATCATACCGCGGGGCGTCGCTTTTGTGATTCTGTGTTATTTTGAATTCACCCGGGCTTTCAAGTGGGGGCTTGTATCATCTATCAGTACTGACAATGTCCAACACTAGTCAGCACTCCTAATCTCATCTGTACTCCCATCCATTGTTGACAATTTAGCCATTTCTCCCCGTTCTTGACTCCCCTCCCTACCCCCCCTCCATTACCCTATGCTCTCGCCTTCCCGGCCATGCTACGCTAAGTAAATCTTCCCTGGAATTTTTCACTGATTTCATCCATTGAAATAAGCCCTATGTCGTATTCTTATACCAAATAATATATACAAGAAAGAAATCAGGTAAGTGAGAGTGCCATACACCTGGAATTGGCTAATTATCACCTGACAACACCTCACGTGCACTCGTTCGCTAATTTTCGCTGTTTTTTTCCCCTTGAAATATGCTGTATAATCTATTTTCGTAATAAATATACATGTAAGGAGAGAAGGGAGAACCCTAAGTGATATTTACATTCACCTGGAACCACCTAATTTATAATGTATTGTCTAGATTTCCTGCCAATCATATCAGTGCTACACAAAGCTGTTTCAAGATTTAACATTGGTAGCTCTGATTATATATCTCCTAAGTAGGCCTCTAATCTATTTTCGTAATAAATATAAATGTAAGGAGGGAAGGGAGAATATTTACATTCACCTGGAACTACCAAATTTATAATGTATTGTCTAGATTTCCTGCCAATCATATCAGTGCTAGACTTAGCTGTTTCAAGAAGTAATATTGGTAACTCTGAATAACCCCTAAAGCAGGCCTCTAGGCTGCCCCTGCGTTATCAGTGTAGTCTCATCTTCCGAAGTGAGAGGACGTATGTTTCAACTTGCTGACTTCAAGGCCTTTTTTCACCCCCATGCAAATGGTTCTGTGACCTTTACCCCCTACTAAACCTCGTGTGGAAAGAGGTAAAGGGCTGACAATTGATAAAAGAGTGACTACGATCTTTCTATTGAGTAAAACAGTGCAAGTGGAATTGTAAATAATGTGTAAATAATGTGTAAACAGCAAGTGAAAGTAATGAATGTAAATATACGTGAACAATGGAAAATAGTTTTATAAGTTATTTCAAGTGACAGTGCACAACACAGTGTAAATAAAATAGAAATGTAAAAAACGTAAATAAAATAGAGAACGTAAATAGAAATGTAAATGAGTAGTATTATAAGAATACGAGTATATACTAGGAGTAATGAAAGTGAAAGTTTCACTCTAGCATGTCTGAATGCTATGAGTTATGAGAGTGAAGATGAAAGTGACATTCACTCTCAATGCCAGTATACAAGATGAGAAAGTGAATGCTACGTATTTTACTGAAAGAAATTGAATCCCTACAATGACAATAAACTAATACTACTGAAGGAAACTTATGGATAAAGACTGTAGATATATATAAGTGTTATATAGTAATAGAAATATAAAGTGTGAGGGGTTTTATGAATAATAAATGACAGACTACCATGAGCGAACTAGTGCCAGTGCGACGATCAGACGCGCTCGTAATTTCCATTGCTTTCACAATGGGTTTTTTTTTAGTATGGATCCCAAACTACTTGGAAATTGTAGAATAGTGTTTATAGTGTTTGTATCTGGCTGTGGTAATCATATTACGGGTTGTCGGGAAGTGTAAAGTGGAGACTTCGTTACCCAACTTCAGAGGTCTCCACAAGTCCTACGGTAACCGACGAAGGCTCAACAATCATTCCAGAAGAAAGCTGAAGGTATGTGCCATAAGCATATGTAATTTTATTATTCTAGGACTAATAACTGATTTTTGGCAAATATTTTTTGAGAGTCTGTCGGAGCCCAAATAACCCCGCGGCACACGCAAGTTATTGGTAAACAAGCCCGCGGTGTAGGGGTTAAGCAGACCTCCACCAGGCCAGCAAGTCGCATAGGATCTCCCCAGCCCTCAATGAACAGAGCATCTCCCCAGCCTTCAACCAGCAGGGCATCTCCCCAACCTTCAACCAGCAGAGAAACACCGAGGGACACCTCCCGCCGAGGACATGCTCAGACCGTTGTGCTGGACCTAACCTCCAGCCGATCACCATCTCCCATGTCACCTGTGTCTCCACTAAGGCACTCTGCCACTCCATCGCTGCCTTCCTCGTCCCACCCTCCATCTCCCACACCACTTCGGCCACTGTCTCTGTTTTCCTCGCCATGACGAGAGCCACCGCAACTCACTCCATCGCTACCTCATCATTCATCACAGCTGCCTCCCACACCAACTCCTCTGTCATCGCATCGCACTCCATCACCACCCCCAGAGCCATTGCATCGCACCTCATCGCCACCGCCTGAGCCAGCGCATCACACCCCATCGCCTCCGCCTGAGTCATTGCATTGCACTCCATTGCCTCCGCCTGAGTCATCGCATTGCACTCTATTGCCTCCGCCTGAGTCATCGCAATGCACTTCATCGCCATCCCCTTCTGACCCTCCCTTGGAGATAGGGTTGGAGGGCTTTGAGGATGAGGATTGAATGTTGGAAAGCACATGTCCCCTAACTTCGGGGGGGGGGGGGAAAGCAAGGATGATGACCAGGACTGGAGATGGACTTACAAGAAGTAAGTGATGAGAGGTGTTTGATATTCTTTAACCTATTCCTTATGATTTTCAGGCTTTATTTGTTGCTTTCAGTGAGTTATTTAAAGGTGTTAGGCTTGAGTTAGCTTCCTTGACAGCTGTTAGGCCATTTAGATTGCCCTTAAACCTGTTTTTGGGCTCATCTGTGTGGGTTTTGGACTTTGTTTGGGAGGAAACCCAAGGCTGGTAAACGGTCCACATTGAAATACATGTTAAAAGTACCTTGATATACGATACCCTGCCTAACGATGGGGTTTTACCTAACCAATTAGATCGTTAAACTGGGGTATACCTGTCTATTTATATATATATATATATATATATATATATATATATATATATGCAGTAATCCTCATACTATCCGGACACCCACTTTCCACACACCCCACTTACCTGACATTGTGGGCCTGGACCTTCAGAACCAAATAATGGCAAAAAAAAAGAAAAAAATTCCAAGAAAATCTGAATTTTTCCCACCCATAATTTGAAATTGCCGAGCGGCACCAAACAGTTTACACCACGGCCCCTTCACCCCTTCCTTCCTCGCCCCTCCCCCCTCTCCCCTCCCCTGTCAGGGTTGCCATTTGGTATTTTTCATTACCAAATGTAGGCCAATTTGGTAATGAAAAATTCGTTTGGTAATGAGTCAGAATAATCCAATACCAAACAGATTTTTCACATGTTAGAGGATACACAGGGTGGAGATGGTGGAGTGTCTGCTCTCTCTGATTTTTGTGCTAGCCTACATAGCGTGAAAATAATCAACATGCTGTTAGTTATAAGGAGATTGATTACATGTATTTCCATTTGTATGTATAATTAGTGAAGAATAAATGCTAGCTTTACGAATTTGGTAATGAAAAGTTAAATTTGGTAATGAAAATTGGGGAGTTTCGTAATGTGGCTATTGTGATCTGGCAACTCTGTTTCCCCGTCACCAACACTGTCCAACAGTTACTGCCTAACTTCAATTGCGAGTAGATGCTTATTGCAATGGAAGCCACACTTGCTCCTTTTTTGTGAATAAACAATGAATAAACTGCAATACCTCGCCACTAGACCACACTGGAATTTAGAGTGCAGTGCAGTGATAAGAAATTAGAATTTAGAGTGCAAAGGATTAATTGTGGAGCACAAATTGGCAGTTCAAACTGGCGGTTGAAACTGGCGTGGTGCAGTTAAGAACGATGTGCAATGTTAAACAATTATAATTCACAGTGCAAAGAATTAAATGCAGCACAACACTGGATTACTGTACGTGCTTCAAGAAGCATTTTCACCACTGCCAAAGCCTTTGAGAACGCGGCCACAGACGTGCTGTAAGTACCCTGGCTGAGGTACAGTCACTTCTAATTCCTCATTCTTTGGTTCCTTTTCATTTATTTCATACTTTATGTCCAATACTGGTGTGAATAGGGTCTTAAATAGGTTTAAATAGGTACAATGCATGTCCAGTAGGGAGTTATTTAGGTGGCTTTCAAAGTTAGGCTGGGTTAGGGTCCTTAAGTACCAGTCCAGGGGCCAGGGGCCCACTTTCCGGATGGGACCACTTTCCAGACATGCCTTTGGCTCTATTACATCGGATAGTAGAGAGATTACCATATATATATATATATATATATATATATATATATATATATATATATATATATTGTGGTAGGTTAGGGAGCTCACCATCCACTCACTCGATGTAGTGCTGCTCTCGGGTGTCTGCCCTTTCCTCTCCATCCTTCTTTCCTTCCATTCTCTTCTGTCTTTCTTTTCTTCCACTTCCTTCAGCCTGTGGGTGACTCTACACTGAGTGACAAGCCAAATGGTTTCCTGTGCACCAGGAAACCATTTACTATGTTGGGTGGTAACCATATAACCAAATTTTGGTGCCTGGTGGTGTAGTGGATAATTATTTCACTCCAGTCGGATTGAGCCGGTGAAGGTTTATATCCAAGGGGTGGTTGGGGTTGATTGCTCATGTAATGCCACTCAGGGATGAGTGAGGCTGGTCACTCTCATCTCAAATGTCGGGACCAACTGCCTAGCCCCGGGCTCCTACGTTCCTCATGGGGCAATGTAGGATTGGATGATGGATGGATGGATGGATATATAACACACACACACACACACACACACACACACATATACAGTATATATATATATATATATATATATATATATATATATATATATATATATATATATATATATATATATATATATATATATAACAGAAAAGGGCACTCAGAGAATTCAACAACTGCGAACACCAGTGCACGAGTACACTCTGCGATCCTGACTTTACCGTGGTCAAACACGGGGAAAACCAAGTCACAGATGATGACAACTGCATGCTGGAATGGTCAGGAACTCAGATTGACTGAGACTCTCTCCCACTAGCAGCCTCTTCAGTTTTGTTTTTTTTTGAGGGTCAAGTTAAGAGTGGTAGCATGCCAAAATGACGGGATCAGTCTCCAACTCGGCCAACCCAAGCCCCACCTTCGTGATTTCCCAAAATGCTCCTTGGTTACACATTAACAAGCTACAAGGTCAACTGTATACCACCAGTTCTCAAGGGTTATACAAACAATAAAGTTCAAATGAGAGGAAATGTGTATTAAGAAGACCAAAAAAAAAAAAAAGTAGAAATCTTCCCATCTACTAGCCTTACAGAATAATCCTGAATCAGTTGACACATTATTCAACAAACATATGGCCGTAATATCAAATTCAACAAAACTTAGCTCCCTTGTCCCCGGCCCAAAGGGCCCACAAGCACTTGTTCATGATCTATATCCACCAGGTTAGAGTTCAATGGTCATCGCTGAAACTCACTTCTGGTCGCTGACAAAGCTTCGTCTGCTTAGAGCTGGCCATCGTCCCCTACAGGCTTGTTTCTATAGAAAGAGAAATGTAGAATAAAAAAGAAAGAGGCGACTGATAGAGAGATAACAAGAAATGTAAAGGGAAAGACATAGTGAAAAGACGAAGAGATGACTGAAAAAGAAAGGTCTCAAAGGAAAGAGAATTAGTAGTGAAGAAAGGAACGGAAGATTACAAAGGAATAGAGGAGAAGGAAGGACTAAGGATGGGAGAGGAAAGGGAATGAGGAGGAAACTGACGCAAAGTACCACCCAACTAGGCCAATTTCTGTGCTAAACATTTTAGAATAAACTACGTAGATAAAAATTACCTTATCTCTTAAACATAATTTTATAACAGATAATTAGCATGAATTATGTCATAACAGAGTAGGCCTTACGAATCCGTTTGATTAAAAAATATAACAACAACTGGAACCCCCAAATACCGCCCTATGTCATCTACATAGATATCTAGAAAATGTTCGATAAGGTCCCCTTCTAAGACTACTAGAAAATCTGAAAGTCCATGGCCTCTCTAACAAACTGTGCTCATGGATTGGTAATTGACTGAAGAATCGCAAGCAATGGACAAATATTCAGACTGGCTAGAATTAACTAATGGAGTTCCTCAAGGGTCATGTATGTGATCATTTCTTTTTACCGTTTACATCTATGCTGTAGATTCTAGAAGCTGGACACGATTCTACGGAAGCAAAATTTTCAGATGACACAAAGATTGAAAGCAGTGCAATTACGAAAGCAGACAGTAAATCTTTACAAAACAACATGGATAAGGTGATAAACTGGAGCGAGAAATGATAGATGAAATTTAAAGTAAGTAAATGTAAGTAAATGCACATTGGTAACAAAAATAATACATATGAATTCCGCATCATCGATACCCCATTGGCGGAGGTAAAGAACGAGATTGATTCTGGAGTCATTATCAGTAAAGGCCACAAAAACTCTAATCAGTGTATATCAGCCAGTTATATGGCAAACAAAATGCTCGACTTTATTGCATGGATTTTCGATAACAACACGCTTGATGTAATTTTTAAACCTGGGGTAGGCTGTGGCTGAATCGGTAGAGACGCCTGCAGTCCAAATGGATGCAGAATCGAATCCTGGCTGGAGCAGGGAATAGTTTAAGGATCTGAATTTCCTAAAAGCAGACTTTCTTGATCCACCTGATGACCCGTCGACATGTCATAAAAATACCCCCACTAATACCAATACACCAGTCCTGTATGAGACAGCCCTAGCATGTATTCAGTATGGATGGTGGGTGTTAGCATCGAAGTAGTGACATGTGGAGGTGTAGAAGGACTACTGGGCCTTGGGATAGGTCACTGCCTCCGAGAAATGGGCCCTGAAGCCTTTGCCCAGAGTTGGACACGCAAATAAAAAAAATAATAATAATAAAATTAGTTAGGCTGCACCTACAATATTGTGGGCAGCATTTGTCTCTGAACCTTGATAACGACGAAGACGAACTCGAGTACAAAGACCCCAAAATGATCTCATCGCTGTGAATTTTACCTTATGAAGAGCGACTAAAGAAACTGATTATGTATTCTCTTCTTAACCCCTAAAAGACAGGCATCGGAATGTTTTGACACACGTTCAGGACGGGCATAATCGGTGGTTGCGATATGGTGGTGGGTTTGTGGGGTGGTGGTGGTGGTATGTGGGGGGAGGTGGGGGGTTGTGGGGCGGTGCGGGGAGGGGGAGCTGTGTGCTTGGGTGAGGTGGGGTGTGGGTGTGGAGGGGTAGGGTGGGGCTGGGGAGAGTGATGGGGGGTGGCAAGTGGTGGTGGGGAAGGGGGGTGGGGGAATGGGGGGAGTTGGAAGGTTGGGTAGGATTGGGTGTGTGGTGGGTTTGGGGTGTGTGGGTTGGGGGTGGAGGATGGTAGGGGGTTGGGGTAGTATGGGTAGGGGTGGGTTGTAGGGGTGGGGGATATGGGTGTGGGGGTGGTGGGGGCGTGGGAGTCTGGGGTGGGGTTGGTGGGTGGGTGGGGGTTAAGGGTGGTAGGGGGTGGTGGGGGGGTTGACGGGGGAGTTGAGGGAAGTTGAGGGCGGTGGGAGTTTGGGGTTGGGGTGGTGGGGGGACGGTGGGGGGACAGTGGGGGGTCGGGGTGAGGAAGTGAGGGTTGAGGTGGGTGGAGGTGATATGTGGTATGTGGATGTGGTGGTACGGAGGTGGGGTGGGTTTGGGGGGGCGGGGAGGCGTGACCGCATATGCAGACACCCATCTTTTTGGCCCTAGTACCCTTTAGACGGCATATGTGGACACGGTCTTTTAGGGGTTAAACAAAAGAATAATAATACGATTCAGAGGAAATTCAATACAAATATATCGAGTTCTTAACATAACCAACAGTGGTAGATATGACAATTTATTCAAAAAGCAGAATGATACTGCAATAAGAAATAATGGATTGAAACTGAAAAGCAAAATATGCAATGACAATATGCGGAGAAATTGATATTCACGTAGACTCCGTTCCTTCTTTACCCCTGCACAATTGTAGACTCTATACACGGGTTTTATCCGCCCCTGTATAGAGTGTAACTCTCATGTGAGGGGAGGTTGCCCACATGCATCTCATCTCAATAGGGTGGAGTCAAAGGCTTTTTGTTTCATTAACTCTCCTCCTCTTACTGGCTTCCTTCAACCTGTCTCTTCGCCACACTGTTGCATCTTTATCTCTTTTCTATTGCTACTTCAATGGTCACTGCTCCTCTGAACTGTCTGCTTGCATTCCTCCACCTCTACGACGGGTACATAACACCCATCTAGCAGCAAACTCTCATCCCTTTTCTGTCCAACTCCCTAATGCAAGAGTTAACCGTTACTCATAGTCTTTCATTTATGCAACATGTCAACTCTGGAACTGTCTCCTTCTGTCTGTATTTCCTGCTAACTGTGATCTCCAGTCCTTCAAACGCAGTGTGTCCAGGCATCTCGAAATGATCGAATCTTGAATTTGGCTGTCTATTGTATTTTGTTTTTCTCTTGGAAGGAACAGTTATTGCGGGCCCGTGGCCTTTGGTTTCTTCTTCCTAGCATAAAAAAAAAAAAGTTGAAGATGGCATAAGCTTCCTGCAACAGTAGTTAATGCTTAAAATACTGATACATTTAACATTCAGCTAGATAAATATTTCGAGACTATAATTTAAGTGTCCTATATTTCCACGATGAAGAGTATGCTGACGAGAGTTACATGATTGCCTTATTATGAGAACTTTCTGAGATTGTGTCTAGTCTCCTTTTTTTTTTTTTAGATTTGTATATTAGAGATTACACAGTGCACAGCTTTTCACTTTTGCCTATCCCATTGAAATTTCCATGTTTATCTATTTAACACTGTATTTTCATATGCTTTTCCTGCCAGTTTTTGCCGATGGTGTGTAGGGTGGGGGACGGCCTTCCATTTTCATATAATTTTCCCATACACATTCATTAGATCTTAACCTGCCACCTCCCAGCCGATTTTTCACCAATGACTCCCCCCCCCCCCCACAATCCAGGCAGATTTTTGATTTTTTTTTTTGTTGGCTCAAACCTCCTCTTTTTATGAGAAACATTGGAAAATAGAAAAACAAAAGTGCTTACCTGAGCTTATCAGTGCATTATACGGGTGTCCCTCTGAATACCTGGTACCGTCTTCTTTGGAGCCACGCTGCTGCTGTCAAGTATTCTATGGCAGGGGTAACTATTGCAAATCACCCAGAATAGGTAGATATTTCTTCATTGGGTACGAATTTATATGTAGTGCAAGAATATAGTGGTTTTCACACAATAATATAGGCGATATAAGCGTTGTTTCACTCACCAAACACAACATACCGCACCTTCCTTGGCAACATTTCCTCCTCATCACTTCTGCTCGTTTCTTCCTCCAGTGCTATGTAATCTTTGTCCTCCACATCGTCATCGATTGGGGAATCACTCTCGCCTTGAATTTCGTCATCAGAAAGACCATGGCGCAATATGTCTTTACTCTCCAGGTCATTGCTAACAGGTGAGTTGCTGAGACAATAACGTGCGGGGGTCACTTGGGGTCAGGCAGTGTTGCCACCAGGTGGTGGGTAGAGGAAGGTCTCCCACACATGCCTACCGTAAATCACCCGTGAAACTTTAATAATGTGCAAATGACGTACCTCGCAATCACAGAACATACCAGTACGTCGACAGGTCTCAGTGTGAAAAAAAGTTGTGATGTACCAATACGTTGATGGGATGCGGCGGGTTAAAAGGACCATTATTTTTTTATACAGTTAACCTACTGATGGGCCAATAGGTTTCCTGTTGGCTTTACTTTCTATGCACTCGTATGAACGCATCCATCATGTTCATCCAAATCAGATAAAAATTGGTTTAACTAGTTAATTTACACAGAAACATGGCTCAAACTTTTACCAGGCCTTGTGACTTTGCCCTTTGACTTTTTGATCACAAAATTTAATTTCTCTGCTTTTGCCTGACACTTAACCCTTCCACTAAGTTTGGCTCTCATCAAATCTGAGCTGTATGGGTTGACCTTGCCTTGTAGTCTTAGAATTTGACCCATCCCTGTGACCTTGGCTTTAGATTATTGCTCTAAAAAAAACTGTCATTTTATTTTTTTATTTATTTATTTATTTTTTTCTCACCATGCTTAACGTTTGGCCAAACTCAGACAAATATTTTTTACACTGTTTTTCCACAGTGACTAACTTTAGATCTTCTCTCAAAACAATGGGTTTACTTCTCGTCTGACGCCCAACCATTCCACAATGTTTAGTTGAAATTGAACCAAAAATGTCGGAGAGAGAGAGAGAGAGAGAGAGAGAGAGATGATTAACTGATTATACTAAACGATCGTGGTAGCGTAACAACGGAGGTCATTGCCGGAATCACGGGAGAGAGAGAGAGAGAGAGAGAGAGAGAGAGAGAGTAATAATAATAATAATAATAATAATAATAATAATGTTTATTTCCACCAACAGTGGCTATTCTTGTTACATAATATATACACAAAGTATTTACAATACATGACTGAAGAATGACAGCCTAATTTTTTCTAAGACTGCAATCTTATTTGAGTACATGTCCTGTAGCATTATATTTATACAATGTGTTGTTACATGTTTAATTGTACCATTATTTACATTGCAGTTTCAGACGGGGAATCTTCATATATTTATTACAGAAGTAATGAAGAACTCCAGTAAAATATACATATGGGTTACTTCATAGATTCTTCCTTATCATTATACACAGTTGGTGACTAAGGGTTAAGTTCATTTATTGCACATTTAATAGATTTACAGATAAGGTGATTGTTAATGTTACTGTCAGAGATAGGTGAGTTACTTATGATAATAATAGTAGTAATAGTATTAGTAGAAGAAGTAGTAGTAGTAGTAGTAGTAGTACTAGTCGTATGGTAGTGATAGTAGTAGTAGTAGTAGTGTTTATTATTGGTAGTAGTAGTAACAGTAGTAGTAGTAGTAGTAGTAGTAGTAGTGGCAGTAGTAGTAGTAGTAATAGTAACAGTAGTAGTAGTAATAGTAGTAATGTGATAACAAAAATAATAACAGTGAAAATAATGATGATAGTGATAATAACAATAATAACTACAGTATAATAATAATAATAATAATAATAGTAATAGTAGTAGTAGTAGTAGTAGTAGTAGTAATAGTGAAAAATAGAATAATATTGATAGTAACAGTAATAGTAGCTGATAGAGGTACTAGTAAGGATTGGTAAAGGTTAATACTATAGTCGCGGCACACGAATTTGAGGTTGTCATTATCGTACCCTGGCAACCTACCATTCAAAAGTGCGTCCGATTTCGTATCATATTATACACGAATCATATTATTATGCACGAATATATTATACACGAATATCATTATACACGAACATATACATGGATCACATGCGTCTTATATTATACGCGAAATCAGTCGCAATGGTGGGGGGTAGGTTGCCAGGGTACGATAATAACAACCTCAGAGTCGCGCGCCGCGACTATAGTGTGCTGAGGGGATAAGGGGACTGTGGTAGTGAGGGGGTGGGAGAGTGTTTACTGAGGGATGGCTACGGGGGTGGTGTGGGGCAGAGGTTGGGAGGAGAGGTTTAGCGTTCGAGAGAGAGAGAGAGAGAGAGAGAGAGAGTAGTTAGAGTGTACATACACATACGGTAGCTGTTTTGTGTTGGTTGTCAGTATTTTTCAAGGAGTTCATTTTTTAGTCTCAGCTTAAAGGTTTATAAGTTACTGGTCTCCTTGATATACGGGGGAAGTTCGATCCACAGTTTAGGTCCCTGTGCTAACAGGGATCTTGCACCAACATCTGTGTTAACCTTGGGAACTTAGAGATTATTGCGTTGCCTTGTGGTACTGCAGGTTACATCAGCTACAGTGGAAAGATTCTGGAGGTAATCAGGGTATAGATTATTTAGGTATTTGAAGATGGCAACCCCTGTGTCATGAATTATTTTACCTTTTATGGTTAACCATTCTAGATCTTTAATGAAAAGGGTTACATGGTCGTATTTTTTTTGCTCTTCCATCTACAATTTTAGCCGCAAAATTCTGGAGTTTTTGAGCATTTGTTACATGAGTAGTGTTTGTTGTTCCCCATATTATATTACAGTAATTCAAAATGCTTAGCACGAGTGATTGTACAATGATTTTGCGAGTTCCTTTGTCAAAGTAATCCTTAATTCTATTAACATACTGTACATTAGAGTCCCCATTACTTTTTTGTTCATTTCATTAATATGTTTGTCGAATTGCATATACCTGTCCATATATACACCAAGAGTTTTTTCACGTGTGGTTGGTTCGATTGTGTTGTCATGGAGTTGTATTTTGATGTTTCTTGGTAATTTCGATAGTAATTGTCGAGTCCCTATAAAGATGCATTGTGTTTTGTTTGCGTTCATCATCAGCCAGTTTCTGAGGAAGTACAGGCTAGCTTTGCGTAGGGTTTCCTCTGTTTTATGAGGATGTTGATCTCGTTTACTGTGTTACTGTGAAGAAAATGAGTATCATCGGCGTATTGTTCTAGTGTACAGTCAGTGATGTATTCTGACATGTCGTTTACAAAAATATTGAATAATATTGGGCCTAATATTGAGTCTTGGGGGACACCATAGTTTATGAGTAATTTTGAGGAGACAATACTATTTAGACGGACTGACTGTGTTCTTTCACTCAGATAGCTGTCGAACCAAAAAGTGTCTACTCTTGTTTTAGTGAGTTTTCTTTTGTAATAGAATGGTGTGGCTGATGTTATCGAAGGCTTTGGATAGGTCAGAGAGAGAGAGAGAGAGAGAGAGAGAGAGAGAGAGAGACAGACAGACAGACACACAGACAGACAGACAGGCAGGCAGACAGACAGACAGACAGACAGGACGGCATAGAGGGGGCAGGGGGTGCGGTGAGTAAAGCGAAGTTGCATGAGAAAAGAGAGCGCTGTGGGAGATAGAAAGGGAAATGGGAGTTAGTGTATGGGGCAATGGAAATGGAGCAAGGAGAGGGAGACTGGGTTATAAGGAGAAGAGAGGAGGGTAAGAAAGATGGATTGGAAGAGGGAAGGTGAGAAGAGAGGAAAAGAGATCTTTTAAAGAGGAAAGGAAATATGATGTAAAGAAGCGGAAGACTGAAGAGGTGGAGATGAGGTAAAAAGAGAGGGAGAAAGAAGAAGGAGAGTGAGAAAAGGAAGATAAAACTGATGGGGAAGAGAAAGAGAGAGCAAGAGGAGAGGAAGCATTGTGGAGGGAGTGTCAAGCAAAGAAGGGAAAAAATGAGAGTGAGAGAATACTTTCAGAAAGAGGGAAGAGGGAGAAACGTGGAGAGAGAGAAGGTAGCTTAGACAGGTGAAACCATAGGAAAGGAAAAGAGAGAGAGGGAAGAACAGAAAAAGAGAAGGCTGGAAAAATAAATGAGAGAATGAAAAACGAAAGGTAAGACAAAAGAGGAAGCAGGAAGGGAGAAATGATAAAGATGAAATTATAGTCTTGACTTTATTATTTCTGTCGGCCAGCTCATGCTGCCCTTATCGTAAGAGGCGTTTTCTTGCTTGGTTTCTTGTTTACTTGTTGCAGGCACTTATATCCTTCAGAATTATCTGATTCCGACCAAACTTGAACACAATGACCAGCGTATGCCCAACTTGTGTCCGTTAGGTTTTGGTTACTAGGCAACAACTCGTTCCCTAGTAACGGCCCAAAAATAGTTTTCTCTCACTTTTCACGTTTTCAGCTGTAAAAACATAACTAATGGGCGTAGAAAGCCCTGACTTCCATATCAGAAGTGTGCCTCCATTTCCCTCTATCTCTATTTTTTTCGAATGGCAACCCTGCGACGACTGGCCTCAGCATCCCTTACAACCAGAACCGGTTATCAAACAGGTCCCCCTAGTTCCCCAGTGGAACGATAGAATTGAATGAAACCTTGGTCGGTTTATAGACACTGACCACTACTACAGTTATCTACAATGCACCTCTGTGCTACATTGGCCAGGTTGATGGTCAAAGGTCATCAAGTGTAAAAACGGTGAAAATAGCCAAAATCACGACTATGTTAACGCGAAATGCCAAAGCTCTGAAGATTACTAATCCAAGGCCGTGATTCTTGGGTGGAATGTTGCATAGGAGTACCTTCATACAAAAATGACATTTGGTGTCGAAACTCACATTCATTAATTGGCAGAGCCTCCTAGAAGTTGTACCTTTGGTGTGGACACTTCACATTTTTCAAGTTCCCTAGCTCCACAGTGGGTGGATGGAGTCCAATGAAATTTGCATGCTTATAAAAGTTAATGAGTACTACAATTGTGCTTCATACATGCATGACGTATGTATATATATATATATATATATATATATATATATATATATATATATATATATATATATATATATATATACACATACATATATATACATATATGCTGTATATATATTTACATACATATATAGAAATATAGATAGATAGAGAGACAGAGAGATATAGATAGTTAGATAGAGATAGATAGATAGATAGATAAATAGATACATATATATATATATATATATATATATAGAGAGAGAGAGAGAGAGAGAGAGAGAGAGGTGAAGTGCGTGAAGTGCGTGAAAGGGTACAGCAGGGAAGAAAGGTTGCTGGTTCTTTGAAAGCAGTGATAAGAAACAGGGAAGTGAGCATGGAAGTGAAAAAGTTACTACATGACAGTATTGTGATACCAACTCTAACGTACGGAAGTGAAGCTTGGACGTTGTTGGAAGGACACAAGTCAAGAGTGAGAGCAGTGGAAATGAGTTATTTAAGAGGAGCATGTGGAGTCACATGGAGAGACAGGCTGACGAATGAGGATATAAAGGAGCCTTGTGGTGTGGATGTGGATGTGATAGGAAGCGTTTTCAGGAACACACTGAGGTGGTTTGGCCATGTGGAGAGGATGGAGGGTGAAAGACTGACGAAGAGAGTGTATGTGAGTGAGGTGGAGGGGGGAAGAGGGAGGGGGAGGCCGAGGATGAGATGGAGGGATGGGGTGGAGAGGTATATGAGAGAGAGGGGTTTGAGTTGGGAGCAGGGCAGTGAGATGGCAGGGGACAGGGCGACTTGGAGGCGATTTGTTTGTGGCCACCCCAAAGGGGATTGAGGCGTCCGGCAATATATATATATATATATATATATATATATATATATATATATATATATATATATATATATATATATTGTTACTGAACAGAGAAAGATAATGTACACTTTAAGTGAGAATACTAAGAGTCACTACTGTCCCGTAAAGTTCCAGGTTCAAAACAAAAGAGTTAGGTAAAATTACAAGTTAAAGTTTAATGCTCAAACTAACAACAAAACATTCAAGACTCATAAGGATAATGTAATGGCAAATAAACAGGTTAAATATATGGTTAACTGAAATAGCCTCTATTAACACGAAATTAGCAAGAGTAAATTTATCTAAGTCAGCCCTGATAAATGAAAATACACCGGGTAATGCTCAGTTAATGCAAGATAATTTATTACAGATACAAACTATTATCAAAAATGACTGATATAAAACCCTACATTAATCACAAAGACCTCACTAAGCCTAAGAATTAACCTTATGCTACACAGTACAAGAAAAAATGCAACAACAGTTATACTCAAATTACACACAGCTGCTAGACGTTTGGAGATTTCTTGAGCACTCACAATAATAATATCTGTACAGGGGAGGACAGAGATGTGAACAAAATGAGGAGCAGATCTAAGTGGCAATGATGCAGAGACTGAGCTCATTATATAGGGGCCGGCAGAGCTTGATACAACTTGTAAGAAGGACGCGCAAATGAAGCCATGGGGACAAAGAGCTGAAAATCCCGCTCTGAATAACAGAGAGAACGACTTACTCTACTATAACGGTAGAAGGGGGGGACTGAGGCAGAACACACTCGTGATCAAACATGCAGCAACTGTGCGTTAAAATTACACAAAGGATGATGAAATCATAGGCTATGTAACACCTCCCCACAAAGAAAAAAGAAATTTACAAAGGAAATTTCTTATTACTCTAAAATAATCTGTATATGGCATTACAAAACATGCAAAAGTGTTTCCTAATGTTACAAAACATGAGATCTCCCTAGCACGTTCAGTCATAGGTACTTGCCAGTATCCCTTTAACAAATCAAACTTACTTATGTACCTAGCCTTTCCGATCTTGTCTATGCAATCTTCCACGCGAGGGAGAGGGTAAGTGTCTGTTTTGGTTATCTGATTAACACGTCTGTAGTCGATGCAAAGCCTCTGTGACCCACCTGGCTTAGGGACTAGAGTGACAGGAGAACTCCACTCGCTCTGACAGGGCTCAATCATCTTGTGGTCCAACAGGTAGCCAAGCTCTTTCTGGATGAGAGGAACTTTCACTGGGTTCACACGGTAAGGAGGCAATTTAATTGGCTTTGCGTCTCCAACATCGACATCATGCATCAACACAGTGGTTCTTCCTGGAGTAGCACGGAACACTTGCGGGTACTCCTGCAGTAATGCCGAAAACTCCTGCCTTTCCTCGGGAGGTAGATGAGAAAGCTTAGTCTGGAGATCATTCATGATATCAGGATTCTTCCCCAAACTATCACTCAGGCTCATACTGCATGGGAGAGCTTCACTTGCAGACTCGGGTGGAACAGCTACAGTGGAGACTGGATTATTTTCGTCCCGCCTGTGATATAACTTTAGCATGTTGATGTGACATAGTTGCTTGCTCTTTCTACGATCTGGTGTGGCGATGACATAGTTGACATCACTGAGTTTCTTCTCCACGAAATAAGGACCACTAAACTTGGCTTGAAGAGGTTGCCCATGAACTGGTAGCAGAATCAAAACCTGATTTCCTGGCTGAAAGTGGCACAACCTGGACTTCTTATCTTACCAAGTCTTCATCTTCTCCTGAGCAGCTCCTAAATTCTCTCTCGCCAGCTATAAAGCAGTGGACAGCCGCTCTTTGAACTTCATCACATACTCCAGCAGGTTGACGTCATCTTCCTCCGACAGCCAGCATTCCTTGAGTAACTTAAGGGGTCCTCTTACTTCATGGCCAAACAGTAGTTCAAAAGGTGAGAAGCCCAGTGATTCATTTGGAGATTCTCTTGCAGCAAACACAACGAATGGAAGACCTTTATCCCAGTCTTTCTGATGTTCCAAACAGTATTTCTTGAGCATCGATTTGAGTGTTTGATGATATCTCTCCAACGCTCCTTGGGTCTGGGGATGGTAAGCTGAAGACGTGATCTGGGTGATGCCCAACTCTTTCAGAGACTGCTTGAAAACGTTTGACATGAAATTACTTCCCCGGTCGGACTGTACCTCCTTGGGCAGACCAAACTTTGTGAAGAACCCTAGCATTTCCCAAACCACGCTCTTTGCTGAGATACTTCTAAGTGGAATGGCTTCAGGATAATGAGCAGCCACATCAATCATGGTCAACACATAAGAAAATCCTGAAGAAGTCCCAGGAAGAGGGCCCACAATATCCACCAACACACGGGTGAAAGGCGCCTCAAAAGGAGGAATGAGAACTAGAGGTGCAACCTTTTCGGTCTGATTACACTTCCCCACAACTTGACAGGTGTGACAAGACTTACAATACCAGGAAACATCCCTGAAGATACCTGGCCAGTAGAAGTGTTTCAAAATGCGTGCCACAGTCTTCCTCACTCCAAGGTGTCCTGCCAAACTGGAATCATGAGCCACTCGAATGATATCCTGCCTACAAACACGAGGGATGACAACTTGATGTACAACTTCCTACTCACAGTCGGCTGATGCTGTTGGGGGTCTCCACTTCCTCATAAGTACTCCTGACTTTACATAATAACAAGTAGAAGCACCGGCTGACTCTTCTTCACTGTAAGCAGAGTTAGCTAGACCTTTCAACTCAGGGTCAGCAACCTGCAACTCAACCAACTCTTGACGAGACAAATTATCAACACTACGCGGTACTGACTCATCTGGTGAGTGGTCCAAATTAGCAAGAAAAGTGTCAGCTAGGATAACATCATCATCATCATTATCCTCTAAATCACCAGTAACTTTAGACTTAGCCCTAGTGACAGCACATGCAGGGAACACATCAGGGACATCACAATCCTGGGCCGCAGCCACTGGCTCACTAGACAACTGAGGAGCTGGACACACTTGACTTCCACCAATATCATTTCCAAGTAAGAAAGTTACACCTGACATTGGGAGTGTCTCAACCAACCCAACCATAACGGAACCATTAACAAAACCAGACTCTAAATTCACTCTGCACAGAGGGACAGAGAAATAATTATTCCCTACACCTTGTAAGATTACAGTTTCATCAGAGGAATTAACATTAGAGCCTAGAACACTGGTCAGCATAAGGGATTGGCAAGCACCTGTATCACGATATATTTGAACTGATTTCCTGTCATTACTGTCCAGAGGACTGACAAAACCATCAGACAGGAAATTAGCACATGAACTCTTGAGAGTGTCACCCATGTTACTGCTCAAAAGAGGAGCTCCATCATGAGAATTTAAGTTACCCCTCAAAGCAGGTTCAGTTAACTCAGTTAAAGAATTCTGGGAACTCTCAAGAGTGGACACTAGACCAATTGACTGAATATTTAAAGACTCCTTTTTGTTCACATCACGCTGTCTCCTGAAACATTTCTCCGTAGTATGACCAAGCTTACTACAATAAGTACATTTACTTTTCTGAAATCTAGAGGTGAAGCTGGTATTTACTTCCTGAGAAACATCATCTTTATTCTCTTTCCTGTTACCTGTACTCTGAGTAGAGGCAACGTACTTACTCTCAGCTTTCCCTTTTTCTTTAGAATATCTCTTGTGAGTGAGAACATATTCATCAGCTAAAACTGCAGCATCAGACAAATTATCTATTCTTTTCTCATCAAGATATAGGCTTACATCTTTATAAATACACCTTTTGAAATCATCCAGCAAAATCATCTGCTTAAATTTACCAAAATCAGAATCCACATTCTTAGAATTTAACCACTGCTCTAACAGATCTTCTTTGATTTTTGCATACTCAACATGGGATTGCTTATCTTGCTTGTAAGTTGTCCTAAATTTTACTCTATAGGCTTCAGGAACAAGCTCATAGGCCTTAAGAATCAAGCTCTTAACTACATCATAATTATCAGATTGATCCTGAGGCAAAGATGCATAAGTTACTTGAGCTTTACCGGTGAGAACAGTTTGAAGGAGTACTGGCCAATACTCCTTGGGCCAACTAAAACCTGTAGCTACCCTCTCAAACAACTGAAAATACTTTATTAAATCAGATTCATTAAAAGGAGGGACAAGTTTAACATTTTTAGCCACATCAAAATCATCAGAGCTAGATGATCCAGTTCCACCTTGTTTCATGCGATACTCATGGTCTGCCTGAATCCTGGCAAGTTCAATTTGTGCCTGAGCCTGTACCTGTGCCTCTTGAATACGAGCATTTGCCTCATTAACACGAGCCTCCGCCTCCTTAGCCTTAGCCTCCTGCAGGGCTAGCTGTAACTTAGCTAATTCAATCTGCGTTTGCTCATTTGGAGGAGTTACATTAAACAAGCTTTCATTAATCATGTCAACAATTTGAGCTTTAGAATGATGACAGCGAACAGCAATTCCCAATTGTTGAGCAACAAGCTTAAGTTCATTCTTTGTTCTGTTTTCTACATCACACACTGTTTGCACATTTGACAAAAAATCTTTGGCTTCATCAAGTGTAGTAATAGTAGACATAATTAATAAGTAACAGTCACAAAATATCAAGCAATATCCTTATGATAATATCCTGAATATCCTGATAAGAGGTCGCCAAATTTATGTTACGGAACAGAGAAAGATAATGTACACTTTAAGTGAGAATACTAAGAGTCACTATTGTCCTGTAAAGTTCCAGGTTCAAAACAAAAGAGTTAGGTAAAATTACAAGTTAAAGTTTAATGCTCAAACTAACAACAAAACATTCAAGACTCATAAGGATAATGTAATGGCAAATAAACAGGTTAAATATATGGTTAACTGCAATAGCCTCTATTAACACGAAATTAGCAAGAGTAAATTTATCTAAGTCAGCCCTGATAAATGAAAATACACCGGGTAATGCTCAGTTAATGCAAGATAAATTATTACAGATACAAACTATTATAAAAAATGACTGATATAAAACCCTACATTAATCACAAAGACCTCACTAAGCCTAAGAATCAACCTTATGCTACACAGTAGAAGAAAAAATGCAACAACAGTTATACTCAAATTACACACAGCTGCTAGACGTTTGGAGATTTCTTGAGCACTCACAATAATAATATCTGTACAGGGGAGGACAGAGATGTGAACAAAATGAGGAGCAGATCTAAGTGGCAATGATGCAGAGACTGAGCTCATTATATAGGGGCCGGCAGAGCTTGATACAACTTGTAAGAAGGACGCGCAAATGAAGCCATGGGGACAAAGAGCTGAAAATCCCGCTCTGAATAACAGAGAGAACGACTTACTCTACTATAACGGTAGAAGGGGGGGACTGAGGCAGAACACGCTCGTGATCAAACATGCAGCAACTGTGCGTTAAAATTACACAAAGGATGATGAAATCATAGGCTATGTAACAATATATATATATACATATATATACATGTATATATACATATACACTACTCAGAACAATTAAGGGAACAAGATTTTGATTTGTGATATTTCAGAATCTATGCTCTGTTCAGGTTCAGAATTGCTTATGGGTATTCCCCGATATGTTAGCAATGAAAGGCAATGTTCAGCAAGGAATCAAAACGAGAACGTTATTGTTGGAGGAAGCGAGTACCAGATAACCCCAAAAACAGAAATGAACAAGAGATAGGCTCAGCCACAGAATGTCTCAAAATTGTCTTAAAAACTGGTTCTGAAGTCTCTAATAAAGAGTGTAACCTCCTCTTGCCTGGATGCACTCCCGACAACGACGAGTCCTGCTGTGAATCACGCGTCGTATGGCGTTCTGGGGGATGTTCCCCCACTCCGCCATCAAACCTCGGTAAGTGCTGGAACGCTATCAGGCCGAGGTTGGTGAGCATGTACCCTCCATGCCAGCATGTCCCAGACATGCTCGATGGGATTGAGGTCTGGTGAGCGTGTTGGCCATTCCATTATGGCGATCCCTTGCTCCTGGAGGAAGTTCATCAAGACACGTGCAGTGTGAGGGCAAGCATTGTCCTGCATGAAAAGGAACTCCTCTCCCACAGCTCCAGCAAAAGGCCTTCCCACAGGGTCCAGTATCTGTTCCACATATTGTGCAGCTGTCAGGGTACCGCCATTCAGCAAAACGAGGTCTGTGCGTCCCTCAATGCATATGCCCCCCCAGACCATTACGGAACCACCACCATACCGGTCATGTTCCACAATGTTGCACGGTGTGTACCGCTCTCCAGCATGTCTCCACACTCTGATACGGCGGTCGTTGGTCAAAACACTGAATCTGCTTTCATCTGAGAACAGTACTGGGGTCCAGTGATGTAACTACCACTGTACGTCATCTCGGACGAACTCCAGACGTGCTCTTCGGTGAGCTGGGGTCAAAACTGGGGCCACAGCAGGTCGTCTAGCCCAAAGACCGTCCTTGTGAAGCCAGTTGCGCACAGTCTGGTTTGAGACACGGACCCCAGTCGCCCGTTGGAAGTCGTTTTGCAGTGCCTGTGCAGTACTCTGTCGATTTCGGGTGGCCAGCACTCGCAGGTAGCGGTCTTGTCTTGCGGATGTCATGCATCTGCGACCTTGCCCAGGTCTTCTGGTGTACAGCCCGTCATCTTAGTATCGTCTCCAGAGCCGGTTGATGACGCTAGGAGACACTCCAAGGCCTTGGGCAACCCTTCTTTGGGTGTGTCCTTCTTCGAGCATCTGTAATGCTCGAGCCACCTCAACTATGAACAAATACCGCCGCACACACTCAGTGATGACAGGGAAACACAACAAAATCGCCCAAAGCCAGAAATACCTCATGTTGATGCTGATTTTGACCAATTCTACTCAATGAAAAATGAAATTTTCACTCTTTATATAGGGGTAGGGTGACACTCCCATTTTTATTGACATACTCAGAAAGGACAACTCAACTCACACATATGTATTCGGTTCCTCAATCATTGCTCAGCTCACAACACTATTTCTGAACCCAAACAAAGCATAGATTCGGAAATATCACAATTCAAAATCTTGTTCCCTTAATTGTTTTGAGTAGTGTATATATATATATATATATATATATATATATATATATATATATATATATATATACAGTGGCCACCTATTTTACTACAGAGGAAGGGAAAATGAAAGAGTTAGTCGTGTAGGATTTCTAATTAACAGAAATCTTCCAGACAACATTGTTAAATTCAGCAGTGCATCTGACAGAGCAGCAGTGGTTGTAATTAGACTGTGCAAAAAATATACTCTGAAAATGATACCAGTATATGCACCAACTTCTCAGAGCTCAGATGAAGAAATTGAAACATTCTATGATGACATCTCCCAGATTATGGAAGAAGAAAAGACCACCTATACTATACTCATGGGAGACTTCAATGCAAAAGTTGGAAAATCAAAAAATGGAGAAGCATGTATTGGAAAATATGGAGTGGGACAAAGGAACGAAAGAGGAGAAATGTTGGTAAACTTTGCAGATCTGTCACCTCAATGAGACCATGACACCTGACTGGAACCTTGTTCCTCACATTCAAGACTTTACAGCAAACTTGGACGGTGTTCATGTATTTTCAAAGATCGACCTGGTGCAAGGCTACCACCAGACCCCAGTCCACCCCGTTGATGTTGCCAAGACAGCTGTCATCATCCCGTTTGGCCTTTGGGGGTTTCTGTGCTTGCCGTTCAGCCTCACCAATGCTGCCCAAACATTCCAATGGTTCATGGACACTGTGTAGCCGAGGGTTGGAATTCATGTTCATCTACCTCGATGACATTCTCGTCGCCAGCTGCTCCCGCCACAAAACATCTCACACACCTCCACCAGCTCTTCCACAGGCTAAACAAGCATGGTATGGTCATCAACCTCACCAAGTGTCAGTTTGGCCTCAACTCCATCGACTTCCTTAGGCATTGCATCAACAAGCATGAAGTGGTTCTGCTCCCATCTAAGTTCAAGGCCATTCAGAACTTTGCCAAGCCCACCACAGTGAGAGATCTTCAGGAGTTTGTCAGTATGGTCAATTTCTACCACTGTCAAGATCATGCAGCCACTTTTCAGAGCCTTACCCAGCAAACCAAAGGAGCTCATGTGGGACGATGCCATGATGGCTGTGTTCAAGAACTCCAAAGAGTTGCTGCCAAAGGCAATGATGGTGGCATACCTGCGGGCCAAAGCTCTAACAGCTATCACAGTCAATGCATCTGGCATGGCCACAGCTGGTGTGCTTGAGCAATTGGTCAACAACAACTGGCAGCCCCTTGCTTTCTTCAGTCACCAACTGAGAGCCTCAGAGCAGAAGTTCAGTGTTTTCGATTGGGAGGTCTTCACTCTCTACCTGGCCATCCAGCATTTCTGTTACTTCCTCCAGAGCCATGGATCCACTATTTTCACTGACCACAAAACACCAAAGCATCTGACCCACAGTCAGCTCACCAACAGTGCCATCTGACCTATATCTCAGAATGCACGACCTGCATCCAGCACATTGCAGTCAAGAGTAACCAGGTCGCAGATGTGCTGTTCCACACGGTCACCAGCGTCATCCATGCTCTGGTCCCAGGTGTCGACAGCATAGCTATAGTGGCTACCCAGCAAGAGGATGAGGAGGCACTCACCTTTCACACTGCCATTTTAAGCTTCCTGTTGGAGGACATGCAGTTCAGGCCCACTGACACCATGCTCCTCTGTGACGTGTCTATGGGACAGCTACAGCCATCATCTCCACTGCCTGGCACTACCGGGTCTTTGACATAGTGCACCCTTCCATCCAGACGACACAGAAACTGATGGCAGCCAAGTTCATGTGGCACAGGTTTTGAAAACAGGTCTTTAATTGGGTTAGGTGATGCATCCCCTGCCAAACCTTCAAAATTCAGTGGAACATCAGTGCACCACTGCAGAGCTTCGACCTTCTAGGCTGGCACTTTCACCAAATCCTCGTCAACATCGTTGGACTGCTACCCCCATCCAGCAATATCACCCACGTCTTGGCCATTGTGGACAGATTCACAAGATGGCTGGAACCATCCAGCTCTTGGTTACCTCCACTCCAGCTTGCACATGTGCCCTCACCACCTACTGGGTCGCCTGTTTTGGCATGCCAGCTGACATCTCCTCTGACAAGTGTGATTTCACCTCTGAATTATGGTCAGCAATGGCTCAGCTGCTGGGAAGTAAGCTGCATTGCAAAATGGCCTGCCATCCACAGCCAATGGCCTGGTGGAGTGTTTCCACTGGCACTTGAGGTCATCCCTCAAGGTGAAGTTCATGGGTCCAAAGTGGATGGACGAACTGCCATGGGTGCTGCTGGGTGTATGCACTTCCCAAAAGGGGACCTGGTTACCTCCTTGGCCAAACTGGTGTACAGCGTCCCACTCACGATCAAAGCAGCACAAGAACAACAAAGAACCCATGACCACACTAAAGCACCTCCACCATAGCATGGGTAATCATGCTCTGGTCCCAAAGTCCTAACACGGTGTCACAATGACATACAAACCACTTGACGTTTAGGATAGCCAGTATATCTTCCTTCACTGAGAGGCCCACCACACACTGCTGCAGAAGCCTTACATAGGACCATTTAGAATGATGCAAAATGGTCCCTCGGCCTTCATCCTTGTCATGGGCAGCAAGCATGAGACTCTCTGTGACCAGCCAGTGCAGGTGGTGCAACCCCATTCCAGAAGGCGTCTGCCAGTGCAACCGGAACTGCCCACAACCCAGATAGCTGCACCAGTTATGGGTACCCTGTACCAAGGAGGTACAAAAGATTGGACCACCTCATCTTGCAGCCTAACCACCTTCAGTTTTTAGGAGGTTATGTGGCGGGTCGAAGTAGAAGGCTCAAGTCAGCCCAGGTCTTGAACCATCATTGATGAATGTGGATTACACTGAACAGGGATGGGCAGTGTGTTGTCAGACAAAGAGCCGACAGGGGGTGAGCTTCTAATATATATATACATTACGTTGTGGTAGGAGGGGGCACACACCATCCACTCACTCAATGTAGTACTGCTGTTGGGTGTCTGCCCTTTCCTCCCCTCCATCCTTCTTTCCTTCCACCCTCTTCTGTCTTCCTTTCCTTCATTCTTTCCTTGTCCTTCTGCCTACGGGTAACTTTACACTCCCTCTTCTGTCTTTCTTTCCTTAATTCTTTTCTCTTCCTTCTGCCTGTGGGTGACTCTACACTGAGTGACAAGCCAAATGGTTTCCTGTATGCCAGGAAACCATTTACTATGCTGGATGGTAACCATATAACTAAATTTTGGTGCCTGGTGGTTTAGTGGGTAATTATTGTGCTCCAGTCAGATTGAGCCGGTGATGGTTTATATCCAAGGATGGTTGGGGTTGATTGCTCCTTTAATGCCACTCGGGGATGAGTGAGGCTGGTCACTCTCATCTTAAATGTCGGGACCAACTGCCTAGCCCCGGGCTCCTACGCTTCTCATGGGCAAGGTAGGATTGGATGATGGATATATATATATATATATATATATATATATATATATATATATATATATATATATATATATATATATGCATTAGCAGCCATTCAGTGTCCACTGCAGGACTGGCCTATCCCTACCGAAGCAGGGACGATACAACCAATGTATCTCTACCCAGTGGCTTAGGTTGTCTGGTAGAAACTGTTTGTTGGGTGAGAAGTGCTTGAGAGTGTGACTGCAATGTTGGAGTGGCATTGGATGTGTGTGTACTCTGAACCGAGTGTAACTGGACTGCCTCAAGCCAATTAGATGCAAGCATTCTAGTATGCAAAACTGATTCAACCACAGCACCCCTTATGTCCGCCAAAGCAGTCTTTTATTATAGATAATGAATGAATGAAGGAATAACAAAGAAAAAAAAAGTCCATGTGCCTAAAGGCATCCTCCATTCATAAAATATTTATAACAACTAGATTTAGATTGAAGTGGATGAAATGTTTGTGGGAAACAATTCCCAGGAAGTGAATTCCAGAGAGTAGTAGTTCTGGGGATAAATGAATTTTGATAAGCAGAGGTTCTGCATTGCGGAAGAGAGAGTGTGAGTTCATGGGTGCGCCCAGCTGCCCAAGTATTTCACGAGTAAATGTGAATGGGAGACACAATTGAAGCCAGTTCGTCAGAGCACTTACGGTAAAAATATCGATAAAATAATGCTAAAGAAGCAACATCTCTACGTATATACTGATAATGGAGGAAGGTCCTGCATAATGGCAGGATTATTGGTTAATCTAATGGCTTTATTTTAAATTTTGTCCAACTGCCTCATTCCAACCGTTCCACATCTACTCCACAGTGGTGAACAGTATTCGATCTGAGAACGCACAGGACTTCTGTATATTGTGGCCATCTGCTCGTCAGTGAAGAACTCATAAACTCTGTACATAAGTCCCAGTTTTTTGGAAGCATTATTAGCAAGGGATTTAACATAAGCTGTCCAGCTTAGGTTGGGGTTTAGAGTAACACCTAGGATATCAACTGTAGTGGATATGGGAATATTGACATTATTTAAAATTATGTGAGGGTCTGAGGGATTCTTTCTGTTGGAGAAATTAATGTATTTAGCTTTCTGAGCATTAAATGAGACCATATTTGTTTGTCCCCATTGATCAATTTTAGAAAGGTTCTGGTTCAGAGAAATTGCTGTGTTTTTTGGGGAATTTATAATATCAAATTGTGTAAAGGAGGTACTAAATGTGAGAGAACTATGAAGGGTTGAGTCATCAGCATAAGAGTGTATTGGGTTGTGATTGACAGATAGGAGGTTATTTATATGAATAAGAAAGAGGGTTGACACCAAAACTGATCCCTGAGGTACGCCAGCATTTATGGAATGAAACTGAGAATAAATACCATCTACCATGAGCTGTATTTTTCTATTATGAAGGTAAGAAGAAATTAGAGGAACCAGTGATGCAAGGCCATAGTGTGACATCTTAGACGCCCGGTGCCATACTCTGTCAAATGCTTTTGATATGTCAAGTGTATTGTGTGTGTTTCACCGTGTTGGTCAGTTGTTTTGTTAACTTGATTGGTAAGTAAGCAAAGAATGTCTACAGTTGAAGGTTCTTGTCTAAATCAATACTGCCGATCATTGATTAATTTATTGATTTCTAGATGCTTGATTATGTGTTTGTTAATTAGTGTCTCAAAAAATTTACCGAGAATGGAAGTTATTGCAATTGGTCTATAGATTGATGGATCAGAAGTTGCCTCCATTTTAGGAACAGGATGGATATTCGCTTCTTTCCAAGAGGCTGGAAAGCTTGAGGTACGGATGCATAAGCGGAAAAATTTTCCCAATACTGTACAGGAGCCAACACTTAGGAGCAATTTTTAAGTACTATTGAAGGAATTTCATCTGGACCAGCAGCTCTGTCTGCTGAGAGATTCTGTAATACAGCTTGTACGTATCTGGTGTGAATCATGAAAGGAGGTATTTGAGAGGAATCAAAATCAAGTACAGGAATTTTGTGATTTTCTGTATTTAGGGTTGACTTTGTTGAAAACAACAAGTTTTGCTTTTCCACATGGGTCACTCACTAGATTTCCACTTGGGGACTCTAAAGGAAGAGGTGGTAGTGAAGCTAGTTTTGAATGAATTAAGGGATGACCATAATATTTTGTTATCATTTGGGTTGTTCAGTAGTTTGTTAGCCTGTCTAAGTAGAAAGTTTGATTTAGAAAGATTGATAATAGTTTTGGCATGGTTTCTGATATTTCTATAATAGTTAAATGCTTCTTTGGTTTTGGTCCTTGTATAAGTGTTAGAGGCTATTGTTTTATGTTCTGTTACTCTAGCACAATTGTGGTCAAACCATTTAGGAGAATTACATCTTTTTCTGTAACTATGTTGGGGAATGAATGTTTCCATGCTGCCTTTAATGAAAACCTGTATGTGGCCCAATGTGGAATTTACATCTGGGGAAAAAAAGGAGGTCCAAGCAACATCCATGAAAAAATTATGCAGTCCTTCCCAGTCTGCCCTGTCGTAGTGCCATTTAGTCACCGCAACAGGGCCAGAGCAGGAGGATGTGGTAGGCGTTAAACTGGTGACTTGAATCAGACAATGATCCGAGGATCCGATGGACTTCACTTCGACATTATTATATTTTGAATTGGTTGTTAGAGCAAGTCCAACAGGTGGAGATTTTGATCGGGGTTGTCTGGTACACAGGTGCATTGACTGACTATCTGGGTGAGATTAAATGAGTCTGCAAATAGCTCATATTCAAGACTAGAGTCATCAGTTCTGGCTGAATAAGTGAGCCATTCAATAATATGGACATTAAAATCACCCAGAATAGTAATTTCTGATGCAGTATTAATGTTGAGGACACTAAGCTGCGAAGACAGAGAGTCAAATGAACTCGGCTCTGGAGGGACATTAGAGGAACAATAAACACAATAGAAATAATTAACTTTACCAAAAGAATTTAATTTGTATATGGAATAGTCGAAATAAGGACAACTAAATTTAGTAATCTCCTCCAGGACAATTTTTGATTTAGCAAGGCAACATACGCCCCATTTGGGTCTGAAATTTTGAATCAAGATATAACCAGCAAAATTAAGTCTAGCTAAATCAGAGGTGGAGCTTACTTGTGTCTCTGTCAAAAATAGCAGATCTGGGGATTCAAACTGGAGGAAATTTTGAACAGAGTTGATGTTGGAGTGAAATCCCATAATATTGCAAAAGATAATTTTACTGCACTGACGAGCAGATTTAGGGCATTGTACGGTCGCTTGATGACGACCGGGAGGGCCCTGTGCAGACGATCCAGCCCTGCCGGTGGTGGTCACCCGAGAAACAAATGCACTAATTCCCAGTATAGCAGCAGCCATGGTTCTTTTTATGAGGGAGAGAGCAGGGATGTGTTGTGGCATGTGTATGATATGTAATGACAAGATCGGTGTTTTATGGAGAGAGGATAGCTGGTTTAAGGCAATGTGATATAATGTGGATATGTGTGTTGGTGAACATTTCCCAAAGTCCTTACAATTCTGGCTGGAAGTGAACCTGCATCCACCACAGTGCAATACGCACACTCGATGACTTTACCAAAGAGGCTCCATATAAATATATATATATCATCATCATCATCATCATCATCATCAGCCATTTGAGTATCCACTGCAGGACCGGCCTATCCCGACAGAAGTCGGGACGACACAGCCAGTGTATCTCAACCAAGTGGCTTAGGCTGTCTGGTAGAGATTGTATATAGGGTGAGAAGTGCTTGTAAGTGTAATTGTAGTGTTGGAGTGGCTTTGGATGTGTGTGTAGTCTGTGAACCAAGTGTAATCGGCCTGCGTAAGCCGACTGGGTGCAAGCATACTTTATAGTAAGTGACACTGGTTCAAGCACAGCACCCCTTGTGTCCGCCAATGCAGTACGTGGCCGGATGAACACTCCCAAAGTTTATAACCCTGGTGGGACGCAAACCCTGGTTCACCCGTGTATGAAACGCACACTCTACCACTGTACCACAGAGGTATATATATATATATATATATATATATATATATATATATATATATATATATATATATATATATATATATATATATGATTCGGAGGAGAGGTTGAGACAGTTGGTAGAGGAGTTTGAAAGGGTGTGTGAGAGGAGAAAATTGAGAATAAACGAGGATAAGAGTAAAATTATCAAGTGTACAATGTTGGTAGATGCTAGGAGGATGAATTTAGTTCTGAGTGGTGAGTTGCTTGAGGAGGTTGGCTGTTTTAAGTATTTAGGGTCATGTGTTGCTGTGTATGTAAGAATAGATGTAGAAGTGAGGTTCAGAATGAAAGAAACAGGAAAGGTGCCAGGAGGAATGGAAAAAGTACTTAGATGTCATTCACTTACAAAGGATGTAAAGAGGAGGCCGTATGAGGGTTTTGTGGTACCGACTGCATTATATGGGGCTGAAACATGGAACGTGGGTGTAGCAGAGAGGAAAATTTTGAATGTAATGGAGATGAGGTGTCTGAGAAGTATGTGTGGAATGATGCAAATGGATCAAGTGAGAAATGATGAAGAGCGAAGAAGAACTGGCGTTATGTGGGAGATGGCTGATCGAGTTGAGCAGAGCTGTTGCGATAGTTTGGGCACATGGAGAGAATGGATGAAGAACAATTGGTCAAAAAGGTAACTGGATCGGATGTGAGAGGTGCAAGGCTGAAAGGAGGACCACGAAGAGGATGGATGGACAATGTGAAGAGAATGTTAGATGGAAGAGGGGTGTCTGTAGAGCAAGGATGAGTGGCTGCTCATGACAGGGATGATTGGAGAGAAATTGTAAGTGAATAAATGGTGATGCAGCCCTGAGGGGATATTCTCCCGCATTTGGTCTGATCAGCTAGTCAGGTCAGGTGCGGGTAAGGGGATGAGTCCATTATGATGTGGCAGGGGTAAACCAACTCTTCTGTCTGGCCCTGCTGCGGATGTTGCTGATTGCACTGTGCATTTGACCCTTGTGCGGTGTGGTGGGGCGAGGATTTGTCCCTTCTCCCCTTGGGGCTAAGCTACTAATAAATGTGTGTGTGTGGGTGAGTAAATTGGGAGTGTGTTGTCGTCCTGTCTCGGCTATATATATATATATATATATATATATATATATATATATATATATATATATATATACCGTAAAACACCCTAACGTCGGACAGTGCCCAAACTTCAGATATTTTTCGAAAAAATGTAATAATTGAAGTTTATTGGAAAAGAGTGCAATATTTGCAAAAAATAATAACATGGGTACGCGGGTAATCTTTAAAGATTATTGTGTATAAGTCTTATTAAACTAGATTGAATATGTGTGGGTGAAAAAAAAAAAAAATGAATCAAATGGAAAAAAAATCGACATTTTTTAATGCTGCAAAACTTTGTTCACACAGAACAAACAGTTTCAATTGTAAGAACGTGATTAGTACGATTATATGTGGAAAAGTGTTGTAAGTACTGGTCAGGAAACTATTTTAAAATATATACCGGTACATGCATAATCTTGCTATGACTGTTTTAATGAATATCTCTGTATTTTTCAGAAAAAATTCCTAAATTCTGACGGACAAATTACTTGAAAAATACAAACTATAGGTGTGTGTGTGTGTGTGTGTGTGTGTTTTACAAGCACAAGTCTATTAGGAATGTGTGTGTGTGTGTGTGTGTGTGTTTTACAAGCACAAGTCTATTAGGAATGTGTGTGTGTGTGTGTGTGTGTGTGTGTGTGTGTGTGTGTGTGTGTGTTTTACAAGCACAAGTCTATTAGGAATGTGTGTGTGTGTGTGTGTGTGTGTGTGTGTGTGTGTGTGTGTGTGTGTGTTTTACAAGCACAGGCCTATTAGGAATGTGTGTGTGTGTGTGTGTGTGTGTGTGTGTGTGTGTGTGTGTTTACAACCACAGGCCTATTTGGGATGTTTGTTTCTGTGTGTGTGTGTGTGTGTGTGTGTGTGTGTGTGTGTGTGTGTGTGTTTGTTTTACAAGCACAGGCCTATTAGGAATGTGTGTGTGTGTGTGTGTGTGTGTGTGTGTGTGTGTGTGTGTTTACAACCACAGCCTATTTGGGATGTTTGTTTCTGTGTGTGTGTGTGTGTGTGTGTGTGTGTGTGTGTGTGTATAAGACCAAAGTGTGTAGCTCGTTAATACATTTCATGGTGCCTTCACAACTTGTGCCTGTGTGTGCGTGTGTCTGTTGATATGCGTGCGTGTTAGTGGGTGTGTGGGTGTCATTAGAACCAGTAAGATATGTTTGACATTATATGATGTTATTTTAGTATGCATTTGTTGAGTCAGTGAGGTAGCTACTTGATAATTAAGTGAAGTTTTGTTTAGGAAAAAGAGATCAGTTCCCCTTACAGTTTGGAATATATGCAATGCATTTTTATAATATATATTTTTTTTTGGTCTGAAAAAGTTTCTGAAGAGTCCTTAGTCATATTTATGGCCAGAATACCTCACTACAATGTGATATGATGCATCTTAATGTGATCGCAAATTATGAGCTCAAAAATGAAGATATTTTTGGATATTTCTCTTTATATATGTATAACTTTGGCCACGAGTGCCCAATATTATTTTTGACATTTTAAAAAATTCCGAAGTGTCTGAGGTTTGGCCAGTGTGTCCAGAGATAGGTGCTATTTTCCATTCTCATGTTTAAAGGGCAAATACATGGATGTCCGAAGTTTGGAAGAGCTGTCCGAAGTTAGGAAATTAGTTCCTAACATCAGATACTTGAAAATGAAAAAAAAAAAAAAACGAGTTTCGCATGGCTATTTTTATTTTATTATATGGATTCACTAGGTACTGTCCCTGGCTACCATATGACACCAACAGGGATAAAATTGCACCATTTTACACAGAGTTATTCATTAAAACACATAAAAAGTGTCCGAAGTTAGGGAGTTTTACAATATATACGTATAAATATAAATACTGTATATATATATATATAAGTAATCCCTCTAATATCCGAACACCCAATATCCGAACATCCCCACTAACCAGACATAATCGTCCTGGGATCCATATTCCCAAAATGGTCCGAAAACCGTAAAAAAATCGAAAAAAAAAAAGAATTTTTCCCGCCCGTAATTTGAACTTGGCGCGTGCGGCGTGGGACAGCTTTGTTGTGGCGCGTCATTCCTCCGACATCCCATAGAGCGCCCCTGCATCCTCCCCACTTTCCACCTGTCTCTCACTGCGAGTGCACGCTCGTCGTCATGGCTGCCCACGTGCTCGCTTTTGTGGTGGTTCCTTACCTGCTGCAGGCACTCCTGCTGCTCTCGTGCCTCTTATTAGTGTGTGTGATGATGGTCCCACCGCCTGAGAAGAGGAAGAGAGTGGTGTTGACTCTAGAGAAGAAACGGGAGATATTGGAGAAAGTAGATGTGAGGTGGTCTTCTTCCCGCATCCTCCGTGAATTCAACCTGGCCCGATCTACTTTGTGCAATATCAAGAGATCCCGAGACAAACTCATGCAGTACACGGCTGACTTCTCGTCGAGAAGCAAACGCAACGTGGAGAGGAAGGTGATGTTTACTCCCAAGTTTGCTGAAATCAACCGCTCGACGTTGATTTGGTATCAACAGCAACGTGCTGCTGGTGTGATGGTACTTGGTACGGAGCTGAAGGCTGCTGATGAGAAGTTCGCCAGGCTTCACGACGCCCTAGACTTCAAGGCATCCGAGGCTTGGCTCTTCGCGTTCATGTTACGGCATGGCCTTACCAACCGTAAAGCTCATGGTGAAGCTTTGGACACTAACGAGGATGGAGTTGATGAGTTTTGGCAAAAGGTGAAGGGCTTGATCGACAGGGAGGGCCTCACTTTCGGTCAAGTCTACAATACTGACAAAACTGGTTTGTTCTATCGCTCTTTGCCAACGAACACTCTAGCCGAGGAGATGGAGAAGCGTGTACCTGGCCGCAAGCTCTCCAAGCAATGGATATCTTTATTGTGTTGTGCCAATGCTAACGGCATGCACCGGCTTAAGCCCGTTATTGTTGGCCGTGCAAAGCAGCCTCGGTGTCTTCGTGGGGTGATGGATGTCCTTCCTGTCGTCTGGTACCATTCTTTGAAGGCATGGTTTACAGCCCAGATCGTCAAAGACTGATTCCACCGCCACTTCGTCAAGGTCATACATTACCAGATGAAGACACTGGGAATCCCGCGCGACCAGGTAAAGGCCCTCCTTCTCCTTGACAATGCACCGGCCCATCCGTGCGACAAGGACTTAGTGGCTGAGAATGACCGGATTAAGTGCATGTTTCTGCCACCTAATACGACTGCTTTCATCCAACCAATGGACTAAGGAGTGATCGTGGCAACAAAGCGCCTACAGTATACTGACGGAAGTTCGTGGACAAGGTGATGGTTGTTCTCGAGGACGAGTGCAGGGAGGGACGGGACACGCGAGGCCAGGGGACTTTGGAAAACCTTCGCCGCTACAACATCAAGTCTGCAATCTACAACTGGGCCAGTGCATGGAAGGAAGTCCCTGTCAAGACTCTAGAAAATGGTTGGTCTCGTCTGCTTCTCGGAACGGATGTGGAGTATGATTTTCTAGGGTTTGATGTGGATGACTTCCATGCACAGCTACATACGCATGGCGACAATGTTGATGTGGACGATGTGCGTGAGTGGTTGGATGACGACGAGGGCGATCCTGGGTATCAGACATTGTCTGATATCGAGATCGCATCTTCAGTTGCAGATGTCGGTAACCAGCTTGAAGATTCCGACGAGGACGGCGACGATGATGCGGACTCCTCTCAGCATGACACTACTCCAGCCATCCCCAAGCTGAGCGCACTCCGGGAACACCTAGAGTTCGTTCTCGACTACCTGGAACACCCGGACTGCGACAGGGAGATGGGGCCCTTGGGACTTGTGGAGGAAGTGCGTGCTTTCAGGCAGTGCATCATCAATCGTCAGAATCGTCGGTCCCTGCGTCAATCAACCATTGACAGTGTTTTCAGGCCCGTGACCCCCGCTGTGCCCAGCCCTGGCTCCACTCCGTTGCCTCCCCAAGACAAGCCCTCATGCTCCGAGCCACAGCCCAGCACATCAGCCACGGTGGAGTCACCGCTCGACGTGAGTTTGCATCTATCTTCAGAGTCGTCTGCAGTGGGTACGCCATCACCACGACCCAGCGACGCACCCTTAGGTCACCTGCCAGTGATACTCTCAGACTCTGACAGTGATTAAACAGCAATAACTTCTCCACTACACCACACGGGAATTTACAGTGTTGTGCAGTGAAAAAAACAGTGTGTTGTGTTAAGGATTTACAGTTGTGAGTGAGAATACAATTTTGGAACAAAATTTAACGTAAATAGACTTGTTTGTTTTTGCTTTAGAAAATGGTTAGAAGAGTGGGAAAAGTTAAAGTGCAGAGTGCAACACTTAGTAAGTTACAATGGAGCATAAGTTAGACAAGAGTGTGCACTGTGAAGAGAACAGACTTCTGAGTGTGATTGACTAAGTTCAGTGCAAGATTTCATGAACAGTGTACTGGAAGTGCTTCAGGAAATCCTTCTTACTGTCAGAGTCCGAGAGGAGCCGGTTATTCATCGAGATGGCCATGGACTTGCTGTAAGTAGGCAGAATGTTTCATCCTGTACTTTTTTCCATACTATACTTACCTCAAACACCTCATTTCACTCTTTAATGTCCTTTATTGGTGTGAATAGGGTGTTAGGAGCTATGCATGTGCAGTAGGAAGGTGTTTTTCTGAGTTAGGCTAGGTTAGGGTCCATAAGTACCAGTCCAGGAGCCAGTAACCAGAATGTTTAATATTGTATGAACCTACCTCAAAACCCTCATTTTATGCTTCTTTTGCATTTATTTCAGTCTTTTATGTGCCTTATTGGTGTGATTTGGGTCTTAAATAGGTGCTATGCATGTCCAGAGGGAGTTGTATAGGTGTTTCTCTGAGTTAGGGTCCGTAAGTACAAGTCCATAAGCTGGGGCCCAATACCCGGACAGGACCACTATCCAGACCTGCCTATGGCCCTATTATGTTGGATATTGGAGGGATATATAGATATCCCTCCATCATCAAGTTGTACGTTGCCCCATGAGGAGCATAGGAGCCTGGGGCTAGGCAAGTTGGTCTTGACATTTAAGTTGAGAGTGACCATCCTCACTCACCCCTAAGTGGCATTACTTGAGCAATAAACCCCAACCATCCCTTGGATATAAACCTTTACTGGCTCAATCCGATTGCAGTGCCGTAATTACCCATTAAACCACCAGGCGCCATTATTTGGTTATATGGTTACCACGCAGCAGAGTAAATGGTTGCTTGGTGTACAGGAAATAATTTGGTGTACAGGAAATAATGAAATGGAGAGGTGAAAGTGTGAGAGAATGGGACTATGGATGTGGTATATGTGCAGGAGTAGGTGAGAATGAGAGGGCAAAAGAAGGAGTATGTATAGTTGTGAGTAAAAGATGGAAGAAGAGCATAAGAGAGTATGGATCAGTTGGGTCAAGGATTGTGTGGGTAAGATTGAAAGTTGGAATACAAATGTGGGCGATTGTGTGTGTGTATGCGCCAATGCAAGATCGTGCAAGCAGAGTGAGAGAAGAGTTCTGGACAAATGTGGAAGTGTGCATGGAAAAGTTTGGAAGGAATGAGAGAGTGTTTCTGATCGGTGATATGAATGGTAAAGTAGGGAATGTGAAGGTGGATGGAATAGTTGGTGAGTGGGGTGTGCCTGCTGAGATAGATGAGAATGGCAGTGCGTTAGTGGACAATTGTGCTGGGAGGGGGTTGGTGATAGCCAATACCCTCTTCAGGCACAAGATGATCCAAAGGTATACATGGCGAGTGATAAGAAGGGTGGGCGGTGAACTGAATGAAAGGAAGGCAATGGTTGATTATGTGTGTGTGGATGAAAGGATGCGAAAATGTGTAATGGATACAAGAGCTTATAGAGGTTGGGGAGTGGACTTTCTGACCACTACTTGGTGGTGGCCAGAATCAAGGTCCAATTAGGATGGAGAAATAGAAGAAGGAGTATTTGTAAGGAGAGTGGAAAGGTTACAAGAGGATGAGAAAAAGGCAGAGTATAAGAGAGAAGTGGAGGAACAATTGGGCAAATCTGAATTGGAGCAAATGGAGGACGCAGAAGGTGTGTGCAGGATATTTACAGAAGAAATATGTGCAGCATGTGATGTGGTGTGTGGGATGAAGAGAAGACGGAGGGGTGTGCAAGGAACAGAGTGGTTGAATGAAGAGGTGAGACAGGCTGTGGCACAAAAGAAGAAAGCATACAATGAATGGATGAGAAATAGGGGCGTGGAAGAAGCTGAGAGGCAGAAGAGAAAGTTATATGTAGAAAGAAAGAGAGAGGTGAAAAGATTAGTAAGAGAGAGTAAGAAGAGAGTGGGTGAGGAATTTGGAAGGAATTTGACTATAAAGTGGAGGGACTGTAAGAAAATGTTCTCCAAAGAAGTGAAGAGAGTAAGACAGGGTGGAAGTGAGGTTAGCAGGGGAGTGAAAGATAAAAATGGTAGATTATTAGTGGAGAAGGGAGAAAAAGTGAGCAGATGGAGAGAACACTTTAAGGAATTGTTGAACATAGAGGATGGAAGTAATGCGAGTATAAGTGGCTGGGGAATGGCTGGGAGGAGGAGGGAAGTGAGAAGATAGGAAGAAATCAGTAGGATAGAAGTTGTGGAAGCAATGAAGAAAGTTAAATTGGGGAAACCCCAGGAATTGATGGAGTGTGTGGTGAAATGCTGAAGTATTGGGGAGAGACAGTAGTAGAATGGATGTGGAAAATGTGCAGATTGGGCTGGGAGGAAGGTAGAGTCCCGGAGGATTGGAACTCAGGTATAATTATTCCCTTGTACATAGGAAAAGGGGAAAAAGAAGTGTGTGATAATCATAGGGGCATCTGTTTTAGTATAATAGGAAAAGTGTATGGTAGGATACTTATTAACAGAGTTAGAGAAAGAACAGAGGAACTAATTGGAGAAGAACAGGGAGGCTTTTGGAAGGGAAGAGGTTGTGTAGATCAGATATTCATTCTTAGATCTTTAGTGGAAAAGTTTCTAGAGAAAGGAAAGAAGTTGTATGCGGCTTTCATGGATTTGGAGAAAGCATATGACAGGGTGGATAGACAAGGATTGTGGAAAGTATTAAGAATATATGGAGTAGATGGGAAGTTGTTGAATGCTGTGAAGAATATGTGTGATGGTCCTAAGGTTGCAATGCGTGTGGATGGTGAACTGAGTGAATTTTTCTCTTTGAAGGTTGGGTTGAAACAGGGATGTGTCATGTCTCCATGGTTGTTCAATCTGTACATGGATGGGGTAATAAAAGAGGTACAAGGTAGGGTAGTGGATGTTGGCGTGGCCCTGGTGAGAGAGGGTAGTGTTTGGAAACTCCCTGTACTGTTGTTTGCAGATGATACTGTGTTGTTGAGTGAAGACGAAAGAAGAGCTGCGAGGCTTGGTGGATGAGTTTGGGAGAGCGTGTAAGAAACGGAACCTAAATGTGAATATAGGGAAGAGTAAAGTGATGGTCTTTGAGAGGTGAAGTCAGTGAATGTACAGCAAGGTTCGATGGTGAGGAACTGGAAAATGTGAGTACATTTAAGTACTTGGGTAGTGTGATGAGTAAGGATGGAGGTTTGGAGGGTGAAGTGTTTGAAAGGGTACAGCAGGGAAGAAAGGTTGCTGGTTCCTTGAAAGCTGTGATAAGAAGCAGGGAAGTGAAAAAGTTACTATATGACAGTATTGTGATACCAATTCTAACGTATGGAAGTGAAGCTTGGACTTTGCTGGAAGGACACAAGTCAAGAGTGAGAGCAGTGGAAATGAGTTATTTAAGAGGAGCCTGTGGAGTCACATGGAGAGACAGGCTGACAAATGAGAATATAAAGGAGCATTGTGGTGTGGATGTGGATGTGATAGGAAGCATTAGGAGGAATACACTGAGGTGGTTTGACCACGTGGAGAGGATGGAGGGTGAAAGACTGACGAAGAGAGTGTATGTGAGTGAGGTGGAGGGGGGAAGAGGGTTGGGGAGGCCGAGGATGAGATGGAGGGATGGGGTGGAGAAGTATATGAGAGAGGGGTGTGTGAGTTGGGAGCAGGGCAGTGAAATGGCGGGGGACAGGGCGACGTGGAGGCGATTTGTTTGTGGCCACCCCAAACAGGATTGAGGCATCTGGCAATAGATAGATATATAGATAGTCATGCGCTGTAGAGTCACCCATAGGCAGAAGGAAGAGGAAAGAATGAGGGAAAGATAGATAGAAGTGAGAGTGTAAAGTCACCCTTAATTAGAAGGACGAGGAAAGTTAGACGTAAAGAACGACAGTGGAGGAAAGAAAGAAGGAAAGAGGAAAGGAAAGGACAGACACCCAAGAGCAGCACTACATTGAGTGTGTGGATGGTGAGCACCCCCACCTACTACTAACGCCCCCACCTCCCTCTCTCTCTCTCTCTCTCTCTCTCTCTCTCTCTCTCTCTAAATAAATATATATATATATATATATATATATATATATAGATATATATATATATATACTGATGGTCCAAAACAATTAATTTAACCCCTTTGCACACGATGACGCAATGTGAGCCATAATCCTTGCAATCTGAAGAGTAACCAATGACACACCATGCCCCAACTTCCCTATAAATGGTCATAGAAACTTTTCCTGTGGATGGATTTGTGTCAAATTTGGTTGAGTCAATGCTGAGGGTAGCCACATCTAGGGGAAATATATGGCAATACCTGGAAGCTTATGAAAGAGGCAAACAGCCTATATTTAGTTCAGTATTCTCCCAACAGTCAAGCTCGAAGGGTGTGTGAGTGCGCGGCCGGCCATTTAAACTCGCATTTCCCACTACCACACTGTCCATACCTCATGTTTATTATAGTGATATTGTGTCATATATAGCGCAGTGTGCTTGTGAAGAAGGTGTATAAGTGTTTCTTATATATTTTCTGAAAAAGCCAGATTTGAACATTCCTAACCGATTTTTACCGTTCCCCTCCTATTTTACACTAAACCTACAATGTCTCGCAAGGGCTTATCAGAGAAAGAGTACATGACAACTGTCACCATTGCCATCACTTCTATGACAACTGCCATCACTCCTATGACAAATGACACCACTGCCATCACTCCTATGACAACTGACACCATTGCCATCACTCCTATGACAAATGACACCACTGCCATCAATCCTATGACAACTGACACCACTGCCATCATGACACACACACACACACACACACACACACACACACACACACACACACACACACACACACAGGCTGTGATCTTACCTGTCCTCCTCTCTGCAACTCCATCTCCTCTCAAGAAACACTACAACACTGCTAGAGGATGAGAGTAACCAGCTTATTTGTCTAGTTTGTTTACTATTGTATTGTAAGGTAAAAATGTGTGTTTACTATATATTTCTCACGGGGAAAATATGGTGGATTTCATTGCTATTCTCTCAGTTATTATATTCATAAAGTATAGGTCGCATCAAAAATCTGAAGGAAGCTTGAACAAGCTCATGCTTTCTTATGCATCCTTTTATAAAGCAAAATAATCTATGTGTTAAAATAATTGGGGAAAAGCTACGAAAGACGAACATACTCAGCCTACGGACCAAAGCATAGGTGCTATCATCACACGCAATGTATCATAACTTTTCAAAATTCATTTTCTCCATAACAATAAGGGTTATAACATTGTGAATTATATCATCAGCTTCCTTAACCTTTAGGCTACAAAACTGGATAGAATTGACGTTTATGTTTGTTACAGTGTCACTAACAACATACGAAATAATAAACAAATCAGACTTTTAGGGGATTTTCGTAGTTTTTTTTTTCGATTTACCCGAAAACTATGGGACGTATCAGCTTGAAACTTTCACAAATGAAAGATCATGAAGTTCTACATATAGACATGTCCTTTGCAACTGCGTGTCATGGGGAAAATTTTTCACAGTGATGTTGGGAAGTTATGAGAAGCGAGTTTTCAAGTAAATAAGGTTTATTCTGGCTTCATTTCTGTACATTTAATCATTTGTTTAATGTGCTTTTTTTCTTATTTGATAGTATAAACATCAACAAAGATGATGGGAAGCGATTTATAACAATATAAGCTCTTTCCGGGGGTAAATTGGGCCATAGATTTTTTTTTTATCTTGCCACGCGAGTGGAGCCAGCCTGAGCAAGGTTTTGGTTCTGTGCGTGGAACCAAAACTTATTGAAAACTTATGGTGTGTGAGAGGGTTAAGATATTTACTGCTCCACAAGGCTGCCCTCTTCCTTCTGACAAGATACGTTTCTGGTAAAAAAATTCATCAGATCTGAAGAATACCAGGCTGCACATACTGAAGCCTTTTTCGGGATAATTGACGGAAGGTGAACAAAATTCAAATAAATTCTAACTCTCTTTAAACCAAATGTGTTAGTGTTTTATTAACAAATATTAACACTGCATAAAACAAAAAGGTATAAATGAGAGTTCATTATTAGCCTAACAAATTATTAACAACGTTCTACTCTGTAAAAATGTATAAGCGATTGTGAGTTCATTATACCAAAGTGTTCTGCAAAAAATAGTATAACATTCTGAATATGTACTTACTTAAACACTGCATAAAACAAAAAGGTATAAATGAGAGTTCATTATTATAAAATTACTAACAACGTTCTACTCTGTAAAAATGTATAGGCTAAGCGATTGTGAGTACATTATAACAAAGTGTTCTGAAAAAAATAGTATAACATTCTGAATATGTACTTACTTACTAGATATGCACATACATCTTTTACTTACTATACAATTAAATGTCAGAAGTATAAGTAAGTTGAGCTCAGTGCAAAGTGCAGGTAATTTAGTGTGGAAAAACAACAGATGTATTAGAACGTGGGTGCATTTGCCTATTAACCCTGACTGTTTGTCACAGAAACTGCTTCTGGTCTTCATTTTTTATCAGTGTACTGTTGTAAGATGCAGTGAGAGTATTGCCACTTTCTGCACAGTCATTCACCACCTTTACTCCATAGCTTTTCTTCTGTATGACAAGATAAGTGTCATCTACTAGCCAGGTAGCAGGGTCTTCCAGAAATTCTAACTCTTCACATTCTGCAGTTACCAGGTTAAAGTGTCAATGATCTGCTTGTAATGCATGCTTGTAATGGATGATAAGCATCAAATTCTATGGTTGGTATGTGATGTACACAGTCTTGTTTTGGTGGTCACTTTTAAGTCTGCAACTACTGCAGCCTTTGGTTATTGCTTACAGAGTTATCAAACAGAGCCATTGGTTCTAGGTGTTCAGACAAATACTAGAGATGTTGCTTGATTGCTTTGAAGGCGTTCTCACTTATGTTGACATTAAGGTATGACTGGAACATATTAATCAACTTCAAAACATTGAAAGAGGCCTTTTGTGGGATTGGAGCTTCGTGCCAGAACCTAGCAGATATAAAAAAAGACAAATAGTCCAACTTTCAGTAAGCCGTTTAATTCACAAGCAGTGGGCTTAAAATGATCTCTAAAGAGCAATATTTTCAAAGCACATGTTCCATTCATTATCCACCGAGCAAGGTGCATGGCACCAGGGGCACGAAGTCTTTATTCTTCATTTCGTATACTCGCTAACTATATGAGACATCTTTAGAAATTCCTTTTAGTCTTCATATGGATGCTTCTCATTTATTGCATATGAATAGTATGTTATCGTTTCCCTATGCAGAGATTCATTAGTGAGACGAAACATATCCTTTCCTGGATGAAAACCTTACTGGTTAATCTTGCCCCAGCATTTCTGGAAACATTTAAAGAGTTTCATTTCCTGACCAGGTGACAGTCCTAGCGCTTCAGTCACAACATCTGATAAAACTACTTCATATATGTGGTGACCACATTTTAACTATATAAGTTCTTTTCTTAGAAATGCATCTACTGTATTAGTGTACAAGCACCTGACTGTAAACATGTATTTGAAACTGTAGTATCAAATCCCAAGACTTTGACTTGTGACTTGAGGTCCGAAACTTCTAGCAGCTCAGTTCAGGCTTTGGCTTGTTCCTCGCGAGTCCTGCAGTTTTCCTTTGGTACACCAAGAAGCATTTCTGTTTCAAATCTTATTACCAATATGACCACTCTGTCCACTTGTTCAGATATCATACCTGTAAAATAAGGTAAGAGCTTCCCATCCCAGTGCAGTACAATGGATATAGACGCATCTGTGGATGATCTCTCTCTTGAAGCTCTCATTTCCCGATTTTTAATCCTAGCATGACGTATACCACTTTTTGTTAAACATTAGTTTTACTCCGGTTCATCATTAGTCCTACTTTGAGACTTTCTCTGTTCAGGCCATTTAACATTTCTTGTCATATATATATATATATATATATATATATATATATATATATATATATATATATATAACAACCATGGGGACATCACACGACCTTGTCGCACGCCCATGCCGATCGTAAACCATTCACTTAGATGCCCATTAACCCTTACACATGCTTCACTACTATCATAAAAACTCTGGACTGCACCTAACAGCTTACAATCAACACCGTACATGCGTAAAACTTTCCACAGTCTTTCTCCGTTCACTCTGTCATATGCTTTTTGCAGATCCATGAATGCCATAAACACCTTATGGTCCTTCTCACAAGCCTTCTATGCTATCTTTCTCACTGTAGATATTTGATCCACACATCCTCTGCCACTCCTAAAGCCACCCTGTTCATCACTCACTAGGACTGATGATATCTCTCCTACTTTATAATAATTCTTCCATATACCTCCCCTATCACGCTCTAGAAACTCATGCCATGATAATTCTTGCACTCACTTCGCTCACCTTTATTTTTTGTACAGGGGTACAATCACACCCTTTTTCCACTCTGCTGGCACAGTTTCACACATCTATGCCTTCTTACAAATCTCCAACAAGCACTTCATTTCACTCTCTCCACTAAACTTAAGCATCTCTGCATACACCTCATCAACCCCACCTGCTTTCCCATTTTTCAGCCGCTTCACAGCACTCTTCACCTGTGCGAGTGTCACGTCTCCTGGTACTGCATTCCTTCTCTGCACATCCCCCATACCAATCATGTTTACAGCTGCTCTGCCCTCTCTATGCCCATTCATCAGGCTTTCAAAATATTCTTTCCAACTGGTCCTTACTTCATCCCCATGGGTTAATAATCTTCCACCCACGTCCTTCACACCATCACATTTCTTTCCACTTTCACATATACTGTACTTTTCCGCACCTCTTTCCAGCATAACTTCCTTTTTTGCAAAATAGTTCACATTCATTTTTCTTCCTAGATCATCATTTACTTCCTTTTTCCTCTTCACTAGTCTCTTTACCTGCTTCTTGCTCTCAATATATTCATTTCTTATTTCAACTGAACCCCTGTCCTGTAACCACTTTAGCCACTTCTTTCTCTTTTCCTCCACTGCTCTCCTAACCTCCTTATCCCACCATGCTGTATCTTTCTTCTTTGTTGTTACTCTTGCCACATCACATACCGGTTTAGCATTCCTAACTAAGCAATCCCTGTATGCATTCCACAGGCTGTCCAGATCCAATTCTTTCCAGTTCACTGATTCTAACTACTCCTCTACTTTGGTCCTATAATCATCTGCCATTTCCTTGATCCTTAGCTTCTCAACTTTCATGCTTTCTCCCTGACTGCTCCTCTTTCTCCTGATCCACCTTACTCCTCTCAGCTTGATTTTGCATACCACAATCATATGATGTGACAGACCTCCACGTTGTCCTCTCACAGCCCTTGTATCAGGAACCATTCCCATCATCGACCTCTCTACGAGCACGTAATCATTCAGGCATCTATCAACACGATCCCTGTTCCCTTTATACCATGTATATTTTACGTGCATCTTTGTGTTTGAAATACGAGTTATAAATGCACGACCTCCTCTCTTGACATACCCTTTAGTTGCCTCCCATTATCATATTCTCCTGGTACTCCATAACAACCCATTATGTTATCCTCAGGTTCAGTGCCTACTCTTCCTTTCATATCCCTCATTACGATCACATTATAGCTCCTGGGCATTCCTCTCACTACTTCACCCAGCTCATCCCAAAATCTGTCTTTCTCTGTCTCACTCCTGTCCTCACACGGTGCATATGCTACAATTACTGCCACGTTCACCTTCTCAAACTTGAACATGGCATACATAAACCTCGAGCTGACACACTTGTAGTCTCTCATTCCACTCTGCGATACCTCATTGATTAACAAAGCAACTACTTTGCATCTTCCTCGCTCATTCATTCCTGATCTTACACATTTCACACCTTCTCACTCCTCTACTTCACACCCTTTCATCTTCTCTACACACAATGCCATCACGGCATATCTCGCACTCTTGAACACATTCACCACCTCCGCCCTCTTGCTCTCCTCATTCATACATCTCACATTCCACATGGCCATGCAAGTGCCCATTTGGGTGGGGTCCTCGGCAGGTATTGGGCCCTCCGATGCTCTCTGAAACAACTGCCACGATTAAGTGATTTTGGATAGGGGAATCTGGGGGACACTTAATCCTGCCAAAAAAACCGGTTATATGGTTACCACCCAGCATAGTATATGGTTTCCTGGGTACAGGAAATCATTTGGCTTGTCACTCAGTGGAGAGATCATGTGGCATCTCTACACTGAATGAGTGGATGATGGGGGCCCCCATCCACCAGGGACAGCATGGTGGAATGATGAGGTGAAACGAGCTGTGGAACAAAAGAAGAAGGCATATGGTGAATGGTTGGCGAGTAGAGGTAGGGGAGAAGATGAGAGAGAGAAGAGAGAGGTATACGTGAGCAGGAGAAGGGAGGTTAAGAGACTGATGAAGGAGAGTAAGAAGAAAGTGGATGAAGAGTTTGGGAGGAATCTGAGTGTGAAATGGAGGGAGAGTAAGAAATTGTTTTGGAAGGAGGTAGAGAAAGTAAGACAGTGTGAAAGGGGAAATAATAGGGGAGTGAAAGATAGGAATAATAGATTGTTGGTGGAGAAGAGAAAGAAATTGAGGAGATGGAAGGAGTACTTTGAGGATTTGTTGAATGTAGAGAGTGAGAGCAGTGTGAGTATAAGTGGTTGGGGAATGGCTGGGAGAAGAAGAGATGAGAGGAGGGAGGAAGAGATCAGTAGGGCGGAAGTAGTGGAAGCGATGAAGAAGATTAAGCTGGGAAAGGCCCCAGGAATTGATGGAGTGTGTGGTGAAATGCTTAGGTATGGGGGTGAGATTGTTGTGGAGTGGATATGGAAGTTGTGTAGATTGGCTTGGGAAGAGGGAAGGGTTCCAGAGGACTGGAAATCAGGTATAATTGTTCCTCTGTACAAAGGAAAAGGGGAGAGAGAAGTATGTGGTAACCATAGGGGTATTTGCCTTCTTAGTGTGACTGGTAAAATATATGGTAGAATACTCATTGATAGGGTTAGGCATGTGACAGAGGAGCTATTTGGAGAAGAACAAGGGGGATTTAGGAAGGGAAAAGGGTGTGTAGATCAGATATTTGTTCTAAGATGTTTAATGGAGAAGTATCTAGAGAAGGGAAGGAAAGTGTATGCTGCCTTCATGGACTTGGAGAAAGCTTATGACAGAATAGATAGGCAAGGTATGTGGAAGGTATTAAGAATATATGGAGTGGAGGGGAAATTGTTGAGTGCTGTAAAGAGTATGTACGAGGGAGCTAGGGCTACGGTGCGAGTGGATGGTGAGCTGAGTGAGTTCTTTGATCTTAATGTGGGACTGAAACAGGGGTGTGTGATGTCTCCATGGCTGTTTAATATATATATGGATGGGGTTGTAAAGGAGGTGCAAGGTAGGGCAGTGGATGTGGGGCTGGCCCTAATGAATGAGGGTGAGATTTGGAAGCTTCCGGTGTTGCTGTTTGCTGATGACACAGTATTGTTGAGTGAAGATGAATGGGAGTTGCAAGGTTTGGTGAATGAATTTGGGACAGTGTGTAGGAGGAGGAAGCTCAAAATTAATGTAAACAAAAGTAAAGTTATGGTGTTTGAGAGGAATGAAGTCACAGAGTGTGCAGTGAGGTTGGATGGTGAGGATATGAAGAATGTGAGTGCATTCAAGTACTTGGGTAGTGTGATGAGTAAGGATGGAACTTTGGGGGATGAAGTACGTGAAAGGGTACAGCAGGGAAGGAAGGTTGTTGGTACACTGAAAGCAGTGATGAGAAATAGGGAGGTGAGTATGGAAGTTAAGAAGTCACTGCATGATATTATTGTGATCCCTACCCTGACGTATGGAAGCGAGGCGTGGACCTTGCAAGAGGGGAACAAGTCAAGAGTGAGAGCAGTGGAAATGAGTTACTTGAGAGGAGCATGTGGAGTGACATGGAGGGACAGGTTGACGAATGAAGAAGTGAAGGAACGTTGTGGGGTAGATGTGGATGTGGTTGAAAAGATTAGGAGAAATACACTGAGCTGGTTTGGACATATGGAGAGAATGGAGAATGAAAGACTGACTAAGAGGGTGTATGTAGGTGAGGTGGAGGGAGGGAGAGGGAGGGGTAGACCGAGGATGAGGTGGAGGGATGGAGTTGAAAGGTATATGAGGGAGGGGGTGAGTTGGGGGAGGAGTGTCAAATGGTGGGTGACAGAGTGACTTGGAGGCGTTTTGTCTGCAGCCACCCTTTGCGGGATTAGGGCGTCGGGCTATATATATATATATATATATATATATATATATATATATATATATATATATATATATATATATATATATATATATATATATATATATATATATATATATATATATATATATATATATATATATATATATAAAGGAGCGTTGTGGTGTGGATGTGGATGTGATAGGAAGCGTTATGAGGAACACACTGAGGTGGTTTGGCCATGTGGAGAGGATGGAGGGTGAAAGACTGACGAAGAGAGTGTATGTGAGTGAGGTGGAGGGGGGAAGAGGGAGGGGGAGGCCGAGGATGAGATGGAGGGATGGGGTGGAGAGGTATATGAGAGAGGGGGGTGTGAGTTGGGAGCAGGGCAGTGAAATGGTGGGGGACAGGGCGACTTGGAGGCAATTTGTTTGTGGCCACCCGAAACGGGATTGAGGCGTCTGGCAATAGATAGATAGATAGACATATATATATATATACAGTAGTCTTCCCAATATCCAATGTAATACAGCCAAAGGTATGTTTGGGAAGTGTTTTTGTCCGTGTACTGGGCTCCTGCCTCCTGGACTGGTACTTATGGACCCTAACCCAGCCTAACTTTGAAAGCCACCTAAATAATTCCCTACTGGACAAGCATAGCACCTATTTAAGACCCTATTCACACAAAAAGGGGACATAAAGCAAGAAATAAATGAAAAGAAACCAGAGAATGAGGAATTAGAAGTGAGTATGGAATATATTTAGCAGTGTATAGGGTACTTACAGCACATCCATGCCTGGCTCCTCTAAGGCTCTGGTAATGGTGAAAATGCTCTTGAAGCACGTACAGTAGTCCAGTGTTATGCTGCACTTAATTCTTTACACTGTGAGTTATATTTGTTTAACAAAGCACATTCTGTTCTTAAGTCCACCACGCCAGTTTCAACCGCCAGTTTGCACTCCACACTTAATCCTTTGCACTCTTAATTCTAATTTCTTGACACTGCACGAGACTGTAAATTCCCTTGTGGTCTAGTGGTGAGATATTGCAGTTCATTCACTGTTTATTCATAAAAATGATCATGTGCAGCATCCATTGAAATGAGCATCTACTCACGATTGTAGTTAGGTTGTAACTGGGGAGAGAAAAACAGCAGGGGGCTTACAGCCATGACAGCCATGCATAAACACAGATGTTCGATGCCGGGCGCCAAGTTCAAAGTACATATGGGAAAATTTCATTTTTTTTTTCCCCTTTTTTGGCCATTTTGGGGTTCCAAAGGCCCAGGCCTAAAATGTCCGGGTAGTGGGGTGTCTGGTTAGTGGGCATTTGGATAATAAACAGATTAATATATATATATATATATATATATATATATATATATATATATATATATATATATATATATATATATATATATATATATATATATATATATATATATATATATATATATATATATATATATATATATATATATATATATATATATATATTTTATGCGAGGAAGAAGGAGCCAAAGGCCATGAGCTTACAATAAGAGTTCCCTTCAAGAGAAAAACAAAATACAAGAGAGACCCAAATTCAAGATCCATTCATTTCGAGAAGCCTGGACACACTGCGTTTGAAAGACTGGGGATCATTGGCAGCAGGGAATACGGACAGAGGGAGACAGTTCCAGAGCTGACCTGTTACATAAATGAAGGACTGGGAGTAACGGTTAACTCTTGCATTAGAGAGTAGGACAGAAAAGGGATGAGAGTTTGCTGCTAGACGGGTGCTACACGCCCGTTGTAGAGGTGGAGGAATGTATGCAGACAATTCAGAGGAGCAGTGACCATTAAAGTAGCGATAGAAAAGAGATAAAGATGCAACAGTGCAGCGAAGGGACAGAGGTTGAAGGGAGTCAGTAAGAGGAGGAGAGTTAATGAGACGAAAAGCCTTTGACTCCACCCAATTGAGAGGAGCTGTATGTGGGTAGCCTTCCCACACATGAGAGTTATACTGCACACAAGGGCGGATAAAACCCCTGTATAGAGTCAACAATTGTGCAGGGGTAAAGAAAAAATGGAGTCAGCTTAGCACACCCAATCTCTTTGAAGCAGATCTTACAAGAGACGTAATATGATCTTTCCAAGATAAGTTCCGAGTAAATGAAACCCCAAGCATGTTCAAGGATGATGCAGGATTAAGATGAATATTATTAAACATTAGTGGATATACCTGTCGAAGATTTTGATGGGTTGATAGGTGTAAGAACTGAATCTTAGATGCATTAAAAACAACAAGATCATTTTTATCCCAGTCAGAGATACGAGCCAAGTTAGACATTAGGTGTGCCATAGCCTCATCCCTTGTTTGTTGAAGTAACTGCTGAGATGGGCGTTGCGGGAACCAAATGGAAAGGTGAAAGGTGGAGTCATCAGCGTATGAGTGGATAGGGTTAGATGTACAGCTTAGAAGGTCATTGATGAATAAAAGAAAGAGAGTTGGTGATAGGACAGAGCCCTGAGGAACACCATTGTTGATATATCCAGGAGAAGAACGATGGCCGTCTACAACAGTGGCTACAGAACGACCAGAAAGGAAGCTAGAGATGAAGGCACAGATAGAAGGATAGAAACCGTAAGAGGGCAGTTTGGAAATTAAAGATTTATGCCAGACTCAATCGAAACCCTTTGAGATGTCAAGTGCAATGGCAAAGCTTTCTCCAAAGTCTCGAAATGAGGATGACCAGGAGTCTGAAAGGTAGGTGAGGAGATCGCCAGTGGAGCGTCCCTGACGGAACCCATACTGACGATCAGAAAGAAGGTTGTGATAGGAAAGATGCATTAAAATTTTTCTATTGAGAATTGACTCGAAAACTTTTGAAATACAGGACGTTAAAGCAATTGGACGATAGTTGGAGGGTTGGGAGTGGTCCCCCTTCTTTGGGACTGGCTGAATGAGGGCAAACTTCCAGCAAGAAGGAAAGGTACAAGTTGACAGACAAAGGCAAAAGAGTTTGCCTAGGCAGGGTGTAAGCACAGAAGCACAGTTCTTGAGAACAACAGGAGGGACTCCATCAGGCCCATATGCCTTGTTAGTATTGAGGCCAGTGATGGCAGAATATACAACAGCTGAAGAAATTTTAATGTCAGCCATGAGAAAGTCAGAGGCAGGAAGTGATGGAGGAACAGCACCGGAATCATCTAAGGTGGAATTGGGGGAGAAAGTCTATGCAAAAAGATCTGCTTTATCAGTAGAAGAAATACCTACAGAGCCATCAGAGTAGAAAAGAGGAGGGAAGGATGATGAGCTAAAGTTATTAGAAAGGTTTTTGGCAATGTGCCAGAAGGAGTGGGAAGAATTCGAGTTGGAGAGTTGAGAGCATTTAGCATGGATGAAATTATTTTTAGCAGAGCGAAAAACAGACTTAGCACGATTCCGGGCAGAAACATGAAGATGATGTGATTCAGGGGTGGGTTAGCTCCGGCACCTTTTGAACTCCCTTTCCTTGTTGCGGACAGCATTAGAACAATCGTGATTAAACCAAGGCTTTCTTGCGCTAGTCAAAGGATATGAGAAAGGAATGTATGCTTCCATGCCCGAGAGAATAACCTCCGTAATGCGCAAGGCACACTCAGATGGCTCCCGGCCATGGAAGCAATAATCATTCCAGGGAAAATCAAAGAAGTACTGCCTGAGGCCCTCCCAATCCGCGGCTCCAAAATGCCACAGGCAACGTTTCCCTAAAGTGTCCACAGGCCGTACCAGAGTGATAGGACAGGTTAAGGTGATAAGGTTGTATATATATCTATATCTATCTATCTGTCTATCTATCTATCTATATATATATATATATATATATATATATATATATATATATATATATATTTATAAATATATATATATATATATATATATATATATATATATATATATATATATATATATATTTATATATATATTTGGGTGGTCCTTAGGTATGTAGTGAAAACTGAATATTGAAAATCTTCACGGGCCATCCCCTAGTATTGTTTCCCTTCTAGAAAAACATTGAATGTAATTTTTTTTGTACATTGCTCAAACTATTCTGGTGCCCTAATGACCCCGAAGTTAAACCCTATATAAGAGAATGGGACCATATTTCTGGGAGCCCCTTGCTGATCCGCAAGAGGGCATGGTCATGGCAGGCAATGGACAGGGAGAGAGGAGAAAAAATGCAGTTGTGCCTGGGCAGGTGGGGGGTAGGGCAAGGGAGGAGGGAACTGGTCTTTCAGTAATGCATCATTCCCCCTTTTACTAGCTTAAAGAACAGTTGTTTTGTGCATTACGAAGGTAAATAACATAGTCTTTAATCTGAAAAATCTTTCCAGCTGGTGGGTGATTCTCTAGGTTTGATTGCAATGGCTACAGCTGGCAAACAGCCTTCTTTCAAGGAGGATGACGACCACGACAAATGTAGGGAAGAGAAGGAAACAGGAAGAAGACCGAGATCTGGTTTGATGGACAGCCCCGCACCCAGCTCACAGGTAGTAAATTGCCATCTAATGGTGAGGCCTTCCGGGGGCTGTTCCATTTCTTGCAGATGCAAAAGTGGATCCTACCGGATGCTGCAATAATCGTTGATTCAGAGGTCACTGAATTGTGATACAGTGCCGGAAGTCCAGTGACACAGAGCAAGCACAGGATTCCATTAGAGGAAAACCTGTATGAGGAATGGTGCTCCCAGAGTAATAGGAAGGACAGTAAGATGGAGGTGGAAGAAAGAAAGTGAGCTGACTTCTGACTGAAGCTGAAGAACCTCTTTGATTTGCCGCACATGGATCCGACGAAGCTGCTGAGGAACGAAGAGGACACGGCGTTTCCAAAGGCTGAACGGGAGGAAGGCCGCCATTGCCATCATGCTCAGTAATGACCAGAAGCTGTCTGATGCTGAAGTGAAGAAGTATGAAAGAGGGGGAGCTTCCCAAGTTCAGGAACTACGAGAGCAGCAACGGCTGGCAGCATTGGGAACTTCTGTTGAGTTGGAGGACTGAAGAAGGCAAAAACCCTGTTCCCTGACCATCCATGCCAGCTACCACATTCTCACCCAGATGACAACGATCCTGATCTTGTGCACCTGTCATCACTCTGGAATTGTCTAATGCTCTGGAACACATGAGGACTAGCAACCACAATGCTATCCACATCTTGGCTGCTGCAGCAACTGTTTATGGAAGGAGCCTTCAATTTTGGCTTTGAATCGGCAGAGCATCCATGGGGGGCAAACTAAGGCTCGTGGCGAACAGGTGGTAGCTCTGTGCTCATCCTTCAAGCTCGATGTTCTCCTCAGTATTCACTGGGACAGTAAGTTGGTTGCTGATGAACCCAGCCAAGAAAAGTTCGAATATTTATCTATCCTGGTGTCTGGAGAGGGAATTGTGAAGCTGCTGAACGTACCCAAACTATAGTCAGGAATGGGAGCTGTCGTGGTGGAGATCTTACCACCCTGCAAAAATGGGACCTGGTGGATTCGGTGACGTACATGACCTTTGACACAGCTGCTAGCAAAACCAGAATTCTGTCTGGGGCCTGCACTCCCCTGCAGGAAGCACATCACTGAGATCATCATCCAGAAAGTCTTCACAGTCTGCACTTGCATCATCACATTAGGGCTGGACATCCCTCTCTTCAAGCATTTTAAGCAGGGATGGACCTCCATTGCAGATTATTGCTTTGAGCTGCTCACCAACCTTCCTACTCGTTGCAGAGAGATGATTGATCACCTTCTGCCATCCTTAACTCACTGCACAATTGCCACAGGAAGTTTACTGGGAGTTTCTCGAGCTCACGGTGATCATTCTTAGTGGAGTTCGTCCTCGTGGCTTTCACATTTCGCGGCCTGGCACCTACCACTTTGCCCGTTGGATAACCAAAATCATCTGCTTAGTCAAGATTTACCTCTTCCACAGGCAATTGAAGCTCACTGTGCCTAAACTTGCCACATTCAATTGGTTTGTTATATTTGCCATCATGATTTACATCCCATACTGGTTCACAGCACCACTTTCCACATCTGCTTCTTGGAACAACCTCAAGTTTCTCCAAGACATCTTCAACTACATCGACTTGGAATTCTGATCCACTATTCCAAAGGCCTTCAGTCCTTATCTCTGGCACCTCTCTGAGGAGCTGGTAGGCCTGGCATTCTTTGACGAGTTCCTTGACTTGGAAACAAAGAGGGCCATGGTCACAGCTCTAGAGAACAAGGAGGGTCATGAGCCTGAGAAGAGAAAGACTCTGGAGCTGTATAGGGCTGTCATTCGAATGAAGAACCTCCCTGATTTTGTAACAAGAACCACTCGCTGCCTTCCATTCTTCCTTAGCTCCTCCAGTGGGTTCCTGGATGTCAACCCATCCATGTGGGTTGAACGAGATGACTGCAAGAAAGCCAGACAATGCGTCCAGTCATTGAAAGTCACATAGAACCTCAATGAAGACTTGCTCTCCTTGTCATCATCAAAGCTAAGGAGAAGCGGAAATTCGTGTTGTAGGTCATAGAAACTCATTGTAGTGATCCCTGGACACTCAGTGGCAACCATGACCTCTCAGACTAGGTAACAATGAGTGGGGGATCTGTTCCCAAGGCATTACCTGAACGAGAAGCTAATATTTTCACTGTAAGGGACACCTAGGTGCACCAGCGGGGTATTAAGCCCTGGTGGGTCTGTTAGGACTGCAATTATTACAATTATGTAACTGCAAAGGATATGTAACAATTATGTAACGACAAACGATTGCATTATGTTACACTTGCTACAATTATGTAACTACAAACATTATGTAACAATTATGTAACAGTTGCATTAATAAAATGTAACTACAGTTATAAGGCCAACACAATTATGTAACAGTTGCATTAACAAGATGTAACTTTTATGTAACTTTAACTACAATTATAAGGCCAACACAATTATGTAATAGTTGCATTAACAAAATGTAACTACAATTATAAAGCCAACACAATTATACATTACCACAATATTATGTAACAATTCATAAAATGTTACAATTATGTATTACTACAAAGTTACTACAATGTAACAATTACAATACAATTATGTAACAATTCACAATGTTACAATTATGTATTACCACAATGTTACAACAATATTATGTAAAATCATACAATTTTACCACAATTCAGTATTACCATTGCACAATTATATGCGTATGTCTGTTATACATACACATCTTACAAAATGTCATACAATAACCATTGCATTTATTCAAATATGTATACAACTTGTTTAAAATGTAATATTACTGGATCAGTACAATATTAACATGAATATTATATGTATACAATATTATAATCAATATTATGTACTAATAGATTAGCATATGTCAATGATGATTGCTGTCAGAGGACCTCCAGTATGTGGCCGAGCAGTGTCAGGACTCCATATTATAATTACAAATCATAATAGATAGATAGATAAATAGATAGATAGACAGAGAGATAGAAGCAGCAAGTCAGAGGATGAGACAGGTATTGTGTCTGCGAGAATCGAGCAATGCTAAACATGCTTACACACTCTTAACTCAAGGAATGCTTTATAGGCACACGACAGCGCCTCATGACCATACACACACATACACACATACTTACACACAGGTTTCTAGAACTTTCCAACCACAGTGTAACACACGTGACACGACCCCTGCTACACCAGAATTTGGAAAGCAGAGCTCAGAAGGAGGCTAGCCATAGAACCGGCAGGTAGTAGGGAGAATGAGCCTAGCAACATGGGCGAGAGGGAAGAGAGAGAGAGAGAGACTGGGAGGTAGCTCGCGGGACTCTACTTATACTTCACTCGTGTGTGAGTGACTTTGTTAATATTTCCAAGACGAATAAAAATAGTTCCATACTATTCTTTACCTCTCCTGTCATTGCATGACAAAAAGGGAACGAAGATTATCTACTTACAAAACTACTCACGTATAACAACCGCTCGTCCACAAGTCTAATATATATGTAACTGATCTACAAAATATCACTACAACAAGCTACAAAGTTATTTTAAGAGGTCTTTGGGTCACCAGTAAATAGTACAATGGAAGACTGAAATTTTGCATGGAGGGTTTTTGTACCAAGAGGAACGAAAGTACGGGGTGGCCGATTAAAAATATACAGCTTTGAAAATAAGGACCACCCCACTCAGTCTTAGTTAAGTTAGCACCATGGCTACTAGTCTATATGTACAGGAAGCCAAGGATATGGGGCTTACCGATCCCCAGGAAATTAAAGATTATGTGCTCTCATGGGACACTCTTGAACAGCAGTGTGAGAGTGATGCCCGCGAAGAGCGTAGAATTCAACACAAACATGAGCGAGAGCAGCATGAATATGAGTGAGAACAACACAAGAGAGAACATGAACATGAGTGTGCCGAGTGCGAGGCATGTGAGAAACATGAACTTGAGATGCTGAAGCTCAAGTGAGACTTCTTGGCTTCAGGCACATCTGGTGCAGCTGGCTCGAGCTTTACGAGTGCTCTCCTTGCACATGTTCTGGCAACCCCATGCTTCAGGCTTCCTTCATACAAGGAAGGCCAGCGAATCGAGCCATTCATAGCTCGTTTCGAGGACATGGTGCAGCTGTACCAGCTGGATGAGGCAGCTAAGGGGCTCCAGTTTTTTAGCTTATTTGAGGGCCCTAACTTCGATATTCTCCACAGAATTCGTGGAGACAGTCTCACTTATGAGATGATGAAGGCTGCACTCATCAAAGTGTATGGTTTCACAGCTGACGACACCAGGAGTCAGTTTATGAGGGCGTGTCTCCAAGAAAAGAAGACCGCTGTTCAGTTCCTCAACCGTCTTACAGCTTACTTAGATGAGTGGATGGAGGAAGATGAAACCTCTTATGCGAGAGGGAATAATTGACCTTATGCTGTGCATGCAGCTAGAAAAGTCGTGGCCTGCTGAGCTTATGGCTCAGCTTAAGATCTGTAAGATAAGGGATTCCAGCCAAATTTTTTTTTTTTTTAATAACAGAACGGAGGAAGGAAAAACAATTGAGAAAAAAATAATAATCCATACACCTGATTACTGGTGTCCTCTGTTCATACAATATCTGTAACAGTTAGACCTGAACAGCTGTGGGTCAAAATTTGGAGGAAAACAACTCTGGGGAAGCGAGTTCCATAGAGATGCAGTTCGGGGAATGAAAGAATGCTGATAGGCAGAAGTTCTGCAATATGGCTTAGTGACATTCCAGTCGTGAGAGCTACCAGATGCCCGAGTAGCACAAGGGAAGGCATGGAGAGGTGGCATTATGGATGCAACTTCGTCTGAGCATTTGCCAATAAAATATCTGTAAACCAATGCAAGGGAGGCAACATTCCTTCTTACTTGCAGGGGAGGTAGTTTATTTGTAATGGCAGGGTTGTTAATAATTCTAACAGCTTTGTTCTGAATTTTATCTAGTTGTTTTAATGCAACCTCTCCACATCCATTCCACAAGGGTGAGCAATATTCAAGCTGAGAGTGCACATGACTCTTATAAATTATAACTAACTGCTCATCAGCGAAGAAGTTATGGACTCTGTACAATAATCCAAGTTTCTTTGAGGTGGTTTTAGCAAGTGATCTAACATGAGAGGTCCAGTTGAGGGCACTGTTAAGTGAGAAGCCAAGAATTTCAATACTTCTGGAGATGAGAATATTAGTGGCACTGAAGGTAATGTACGAATCTGGCAATATCTGTCTATTTGCAAATTGTATATATTTAGTTTTACTAGCATTAAAAGAGACAAGGTTGTTTTGTCCCCATTCACTTATCGTAGATAGGTCTTGATTTATGGAGATGCCTGTACAGAGTTGAGAGGTAGAGATATTAGACTTTGTAAATGGGTGTCTGAGTGTGAATGAACTATGTAGTATTGAGTAATCTGCGTATGGATGGATGGGATTGTGGGTGACAGATAAGAGATCATTCATATGAACCAGGAAAAGACTAAGATATGAAGAAATCAAAGGAACAAAAGACGTTAGTCCATAGCAAGGGAGTTTGGACAGCAGGGAACGGTGCCATACTCTGTTGAAAGCATTAGAAATATCAAGAGCTACTGCATGAGTGGACAAAACTCGTAAGCAACACACCTGGAACAAGAAGGACAGTGCCAAGTCTGGGAAGCCATCTCAGACTGAACCCCAGCATCAAGGCTGTTCTCAGAATAATGGCCACAGTCCAAACAAACCGCAGAAGAAGGACCAGGGGTAAAATACACAGAAACCCTATTGGAAGAAGTACAAGCAGTATCCTAACCAGCAGCAGTATCAGCCACGCGATCGACAGTCAGGACAATCCTTTTCAACACCAGGCCCAGTGTATCGGAAGCATGAAGCAAATGCAGCCTTCTTTCCTCAACAGCAGTACGGAGGTGTCGTCCCTAGCAGCATAGGTACTTCCCCACAATTCACTAGTCCCCCTGCAACAGTGAACCCTCCTTCACTGGTGGTCAATGTTCCGTCTCCCCAGATGGTGAGTATGACCCCTCAGGTATCTAATTCTCAGGGCACCATGTTTGCTGCATCATTCATTCAGCAGCCTTATCAATGGCTGGCCACTTCCTCTACAGGCCCTCCCACAGGCAACAGTGCCATCCTTGTTCAGCCAGGGTTTGTGAGAGGCGTTTCTGTAAAGGTTCTGAGAGACAATGGTTCCTCAGGTTGCTCTGTCAGGCAGAGTCTAGTTTGGCCTGTAGAATATACGGGTCGACAGATCCAAGCTCAGCTTATTGATGGATCAGTGAGATTGTTCCCTGAGGCACGTATCCAGGTGGCATCTCCATTTTATACTGGTACGACAGTTGCAGTTGTCATGCCAGAACCTTTGTTTGCCCTAATAATAGGCAACATACCAGGTGCCAAGTATAGTTGCACCGTAGATGATGCTTACTCAGACTTCAGCTGCAGTAACACGAGCCATGGCCAAGGCTCCAAACTGTGTCACCCCAGTGACCATTGCATCGCTGCAAGATCTGATTTGTAGCCGATATGTTGTCCAAGAACATCAGTCTGACCCAACACTTGCTGCTGTGGAGAAGAAGCAAAAGGGTAATGTGATTAAGTATTCATGGGGAGGTCAAGCCAGGTTCCTTCGTAAACAAGGATGGCTCTACCGTGAGTCACGAACACCCCAGGGCAAGGTTCAACTGCGGTTTGTCATTCCTGCTAGGTATCGCCAAGCAGTGTTAGAATGGGGTCATTGTTCAGCGTCAGGAGGTCACATGGGCAAAAAGAAAACCCAGGGCCGTATCCGTGTTGACTTTTTCTGGCCAGTAATGGGACAGGAAATAGATAGATTTGTGTGTTCCTGCAATGTGTATCAATGTACCACCAATCAGGGACTTCTCCTTCCTGTGCCAATTGAATCCACACCCATAATCTCTGAGTCAGTTGAGAGAGAGGGCAGTGGTTATGTGGGTGCAGACCTAATGTCTCGCTGCTGGCCCCACAGGACACATTATGTCGTGGGCCTGTACATACATGTGTACCATAGGTTAAGGGGTAAGTTCGAGACCCATGCAGAGGCAATCCGAGGCTGTCTGAATTACTTTGCGGTGTCTTGAGCTGTGGGCCTCTCTGAGGATTCCTGGAGAATGCACATTATCCACATGAGGGTTCACACCCACGTTGGGTATTAGAATGTGACCTGCCCAAAATTGCATAGGGATTCTCAGCTTGCCGATATTTAAGTGTAGAGTTAGGTTTAACCAGTAAACTAAAGGGTCCTTTGAGATCCTGTTCTGGGACTGCGATTCCTGGTTAATAATGTATCCATTAAGAAAATAATAATGTACATTTTGTAGCATATGTACTGGCTACTAGGCAGAGAGAGAAATTGTTATCTAATAAAAAACTGTTTGTTACGCTGACACTTTTGATGCTCCACCTTGATTGATTTCACAGGTGCAGCTAGTGGGTGTAGCAGTTTTGTCGTGCAGATCAGCTGATTGTCTCTGCTGCATGCTGCCGCCTCTTCTCTTCTGCCTCTTCGTCTCCATTTACTATTAATTTGTATCATATCATTTTACAGATAGATACAGTTACACTACAAATGTCACAACTACATCGTGTATTACTACACTACGCTACATAACAAATAGTTGTTATTGTAAATGTAGCGAACTTTTCGCTCAGTTTGACCTGAGTACAGGATTTTTCACCATTGTCACGGAGTTTTTTCCTCAAGCTTGCTTCTATTAACGTAAATACGATGTTTTTACGCTCATTGGCGACAGTGATTTTCTCCTGTAGTAGGACAGTACACACAGCACAGAGTGAATCTTGTGTGACTGAGTAAGAATGTTTATGTCATAAAATTTTTCTTTAAAAAATTTGATTTTGATGGGGCATAATGTCATGAATTCATGAGACTGTGTTTCTACAAATTCGTGACATTGTACTCAGGTGAGAAAACCAAGAACTCTAGTAGAATTCTCACTATATATCAATGAGTTTAACCATCCTTGTATGCACTTCCACTGGGATAGTTTTTCTGAATATTCATCACTGCTCCAAAAGTGACTATTCTTATGCGCGACATTAGTGCTTCACTGAGTGATTTTATTATGTATGTATATGGTTCACCCTGCCACTATTGACAGTTGAAGTTAGGCCACGCCCACTTCTGGCGAACATGCCCGCTCTCACTCCCATACCCAGCTTTGTTAAGTCTGTCAGCTCTGGACCGCCTCGAGAGTAGGATCGTTTGTGCCCAGCGTACAGAGCAGTGTCTTCGTTGCATAGCAACTTCTTGGATCTTACACCTAGACGGTGATCGGAGAAGTGAGCTGAGCAGTGAATAGCAGCACCTGGTGTGCAACAGACAGATACCCAGTCTTTCGTAGCTACAGCTCCGTTTCCTCCACTGACCAGCATTTTTGTTCATTTTCTTAGCCTTAAGTCTGATTAGCTTTTGAACGAATGAGTGTATTTCCTTTGTTATTTGAATTCACAAGTCTCCCTGTGACCGTGAATTCCCCTTTTGAATTCATTTTAAGATTCATGTAATGTAAATTAATTTTATTGTAATCAATAAATTTACAGTTCTTTTCTTTGAGCTCATTTAACTGTGTTAATGGTATTTCGTTTCTCCACACTGAGCCTAATTTAGTTTCCTACTGCCAGGTAACACAAACTTCTAATGTTAATCACAACTGGTATTTAGGCCAGTTCTTTTGAATCAAAACTTAAATCCATTGTGCCAGCCAGGAGTTAAACATCAGCAAGAACTTGTTCATTATTATTATTATTATTAATTATTGATTGTCAGGGGGTAAAGATCACACTTTCTCAGAGGCTAACAGTACTAATGATACAGCATTCGTGAGTAGATAGGCTCTGCTGTGTACTGTTGAGAAAGTTTATAAAATTCTCGTCTTTAGAGAATCGGCGAAGTAAGTCAGCCTAAGTAAAACTTACTACGTGATTTCACAAGTCAATTCTTTGCATTTACCTTTAATTAATATAAGTCTTATTCTTAATTCACATCCCCCCGTGACAATATAATTATTTACATAATTTAAATTTTTCTGCTATCTAACTTATCCACTTCATTTTTTGTTATATTTCTTGCTGTCTGGTGAGGATTTGTCTTAATGGCTTCATTCAGCTCTTGTATGGAGGGAGTTATATACAGTAGATTGTATCTGTTCCATTCATTACTAATGTCTCCTGAGCTGAATAAAATTGACCGGTATTAGCATGAAATAATAGAAAATCCGCCATCGTAATGTCAATATATATATATATATGAAACCCTTCATTTCTTATCATCTGTAAACAGTTCATTCTGATGATGGGTTTTTATTCTCTTGATGCCTTCGGACGAGTTGTATTCAGTACCTTTTTTCATCTTTACCATGGAATTCCTCCAGATCAAAAATCTCTTGCTAGGTGAGTAGCGTTGTCTTGCAGAAGCAAGATTAAAACAGAAAATGCATTATCTAAGTGAAGTAGTTTCATTTTATTAACTCACATCTTTTCTCCTGTTTTTCATTCCTTTCCTTGTTCATTTTCTTTTCTCTGCATATCAATTCATCTTGGCGTCTTCTCTTATTTTTTCCAGATAAGGCCATACGATTTAAGTGAGTTATAGTGAAACTCTAGTTAACTGATGCCGATAACTTGTCTTTTGCTCGTCTTACTGTAGCATTCAATTACAACTAACGCCAGTCTGTTTTATCCCCAGTGAGTAAAGGGGACTGTGAGAGGAAATTCAGTCCATTGTATTGTCATCTTCCTTTTCCCGCCGTCATTTATTTGTTACTTTGTTTTGCTTTGTCTTTTCTCATAATATACGTCTTCTTCCATTATCATTGTAGTATATCTCTATCTGATGCACTATTATGTTCTCACTCCTTTATTAAGTTCATGCTTCCCACCGTCATTTATCATCATCTTTTTGTACATCCCTCTCTTCACTCCTTCCTCATTGTTTCCTCCATCGATCTTCCACCTCTCTAATGTCCTTCTCCCCTTCCTCGTTTTTTCGTCTCCGTTCTTCCTTTCCCTCCCTCCTTCCTCCTTTTTTTATTTCTTTTTCCTTCCTCGCCCATTCTCCGGGCCTTTCCGTTCATAATCATACTATTATTTGTCCTCTATAACCTCCTTATTACGATGATGCATGCTGCATTTCTTTGCCTCATGTTGTAGATGATTTTATTCCATCCAGAAGACATTTCGAACTAAAGCTGAAATGGGTTAAATGGCGTTTTCTCTGACCCCTTCACTACAACACGTTCCTCGTGAGTTGATTAATAAGGTAACGTGAGTATTATCCCACGGTCTAACCTTCTTTTGTCATCACAATTTTCCCTTTTCCGACATGGATTGCCTTCCACATTTCATTTCTATTCTTTTTCTTCTTTTTTATCTTCATTTTTTATCTCATTCTGCCTTTCTTCAATAACTCATTAGGTTACTCTGTTATTACTCTATCTTTTCCAGTAACTCTTTATCTCCGTATTCTTGTTTCTTCTTCCCTCTCTCTTCAGTAACTCTTGTTTTACTTGCCGGTATTTTATTACTTTTCAGTAACCCTCCACATTCAGTTTCTTACATCTGCTTTCTCTCCTTAACAAATTTCAAACGCCTAATTTCTTCTTGTTCTGTATTATTCCTCTTCATTACCTAAATTCGTTCTATTATTCCTCTTCATCACCCAAATTCGTTCTGTTTCAGTTATTTTCCTTTCTTTCTTCAGCATTTTTTTTTCAGTTTCTTACTGCTTGTGATTCGTTTTTCACATTTCTCTTTTCTCCTCTTTCCTCTTTGACTCTTCCTTGAAATTTGCTTCTGTCTACTGTCTCAGTTCTTTCTCTTTTTTTTCTTCAGAATGTCTTAACAATGTTCTTTCTTTTTTTTTTCTTCGTTTTTCACACTGCTCTTTTCTATTGTCTTTCCTCTGTAACTGCTCCGTGGGATTCACTTTCATTAACTTTCTTTGTTTCTCCGTCGCTCCATTATGCTCCCGTCCTGTTTCCCTCATTCTCCTTTTATTTATTTATTTATTTATTTTTTCAGTGTATGCTACTATTTCTCTCTCTCTCTCTCTCTCTCTCTCTCTCTCTCCACGCACACACACACGCATTGTGGTTTAACTGTATTATCATTGGGTAAACCTGTGTACTATTTACTGTATGAATGTATTCGGATGAGTGTAAACTGTTGGTACTGGTTAACGTTTTTTTTTTCTCTCCCAGATACTGTACTCCTATACCTCTGTCTCTAACCATCTCTATATCTGTATTTAACGGTCTATCTCTCATCACACACCTGTCTATCTATCAGTCTATACCGTATATGGATACACAGAATGATATATATATATATATATATATATATATATATATATATATATATATATATATATATAAGAGAGAGAGAGAGAGATAAATAGATAGATACCGGGTATCTGTTTGTGTGTATGTCTGAAGGATATGCAATATACATTCACATAGTTATTAGTTTAGATGTTCAGTGTGTGTAATACGTGTGTGTGTGTGTGTGTGTGTACCGCAGTCAGTGTTTTCCAGCGACTGCATGTGAATACCAGGTGAATGTATGAATGCTATAGTGTATTTATACGTGTGTGCAACTATGTGACTTGTGATTGTAAGTGAGACTATTTGTAACCCCAATCCGCCAGAAAAGTACTGCTCTCGGAAGAACAGTGTCTATGGGAGGACTGTCTTATTAAAATTCATGAAAGATGTTTTGCTGATGTTTTTATCGGATGTGTCGGCCACGTGGTGTGCATGTATTTTTTGTTCTTGTTTAAATCGTGCAGTATCGAGTGGTAATGGGAACATTTTTCAAGGCATACTATGTAATGATAAGATTTTTTTTTTTCGTTGTGAGGGTGTTTGATAAATGCCGTATATACAGTATATGCAAATACGGAAGTAATGATATGTTCAGTTAGTGCACTGTGTTCTTCTCGTGTATATTTGCTCTATAATTGCATGAACAATTGAATCATGGTAAGAGTGATCTGTGTAACTCAGAAAATGCACCTGTTACAACACAAAGCAATATCCAAACTTTGCTCCATCTTCCTACTAAATACAGCACAACAAACACTGCATAAGACACGACAGCACACATGTCATTACGCAACGTATGTAAAAAATCTGCACCAGCTTCTCAACATTTGGGGCCCAATAAACACAACAAAAGACACGAAGACAAGTATGTTACCGTTAAGTAAATACTGCACTAACTTCTTACTAAACAGGACACAACTCACACAGCAACAGACACCATAATGCACCATTCAGCATAAAGCTCATCCATAAATATCGAATCCTCATCTCACCCAACAAAAGAGATACATTACTAGAGGAAACACTGCATATACATTGCTCTGTTATTCACTGTCAACATTGCCATGCACTGGGTCCGTCACACGGAAAGGCGGCATGCCGGCCAAGGCACTCACACTGGAGGGGCGTCATGCAGGCTAAAGCACTTACACAATCAGCCAACATTAGAGAGAACCAACACACGGGGATCTCATGGCCCAGGAACAACCTCATTCCCAGTAGTGTGTGATATGCTAGTTGTGTTGGTATTCACCCGCTTAATACACTACATTAGCCATGCCACACAGCACGCTTGCATATGGAGATGAACACACACACACACACACACACACACACACACACACACACACACACACACACACACACACACACACACACAAACAGACCCTATATGGTCATAGCTCGTAAAGTTTCTGAGATACGGGCCCGGACGGATAGACACAGATGGATAACACAGGACAGATTATTCCGTATATGGTTATAGCTTGTAAAGTACAGACAGACTGAAACACACACACACACACACACACACACACACACACACACACACACACACACACACAAAGACAGAGAGAAGGCGAACAGTATGTAAAAAAATATTAATGTCACTATTTTTAACATCTGTTAACTTCACCTCCGAAGGTAAATTAAAACTCTCACAACAAGCCTTTATCAAAGACGTATCCCTACCATGTGGTAAAGAATTTACAGATATGCACTAATAAGTATGACAATTTCAAATATAAGGGCATAAACTAGGGCTCGTACACTAATGGTGGGGATAGTAGTAGTAGTAGTAGTAGCAGTAGTAGTAGTAGTAGTACTAATAATAATAATTAATAATAATAATAATAAACTCTTAGGAATTGGTCTGCCAAGTTTCGTCTTCAGATTCCTTGTGCAGGTTGGAGTGAAATCTCCAGTAGACACAACCAACTTATCAAGACAGATTTTTCCTTACATTGTCATAGCTCGTAAAGTACAGACAGAATAGCAATTTTACATATACGGGCATCAGCTACGACACATACTGTATCTTTCTGTGTGATATGAAGCCGATTCCACCCAGTAGTTTCCGAGACAAAGGCCCAGACAGAAAGACAGACAGATGGAGAGACAGATTTTTCCTTATGTTGTCATAAGTCACAAAGTGCAGAAAATATGGCTATTTTACATATACGAGTATCAACTACGATTCATACTCTATCTTTCTTTGTGCTATGAAGCCAATCCATCTGGTAGTTTCCGAGATACGGGCCCGGACGGATAGACGGACAGATGGATAACACTAGACAGTTTTTCCCTATATGGTTCTACCTTGTAAAGTACAGACAGTATGGCAATTTTATATATATGGACATCAGCTACAACACATAGTGTATTTTTCTGTGCACTATGAAGCCAATCCACCAGGTAGTTTCTGAGATATAGGCCCGGACAGAAAGATGGACAGACGGACAGATAGATTATTCCTTAAATGGTCATAATTCATAAAGTACAGACAATATGGCAATTTTAAATATACGGGCATCAACTACGATACATCTTTCTGTGTGCTATGAAGCCAATCCGCTGGGTAGTTGCTGAGATACAGGCCAGGAAATAAAGATGGACAGAAGGACAGACAGATGGACAATGGCAATCCTATATTCCCACCATGTGGAATGATGGTGGGAATAATAATAATAGGGATCCCAGTCGAGGGTGAAGGAGTGAGGCTCTGGGCCAGGCAATGACAAGTTATTTTCTCCAACACCAATCAATAGCCCTCACAACTTCAAAACACAGAGGATGTCTGGATGTGTGTGTGTGTGTGTGTGTGTGTGTGTGTGTGTGTGTGTGTGCGTCCAGAGCAGGAGATGGGTTGGAATTGTTTAACGAAAAGGGTAGAGAATTATAGAGAGAAATCGCTGACAGGACGAGCGGAGATGCTTACTCTGAGGGAGAACTAGCGTAAAGGACGTGTGGGGCTGTTTACTTTGAGCAAGAACTACAATAAGCGATGGGATGATATTTTCTTAGACAGAAAACTATAATATAGGAGGTTTATGAGTTGTTTTCTTTGAGATAGATCTGGATTTAAAGAGAGCAGCGATATCTTCTATGGGTGGGGAAATAAAGGATGAAGCAGAGATTTAGTTTCTAAAATGGAAAAAAGGATGAGCGCAAATTTATACTTTGAGTGAGAACTGTTCTGAAGGAGGTGTGGGGATGTTATTATAAAAGAAAAGTGGCAATGGGGATGAAAAGGGGTGTTTACACTGAATAGTGAACTGAAATGTAGAATAAGCTGGTGTGTTTAACAAAGCACTGAAATAAAGACCTACGAAAGAAAATGTTTACAGTATGTTACATAGCCTATGATTTCATCATCCTTTGTGTAATTTTAACGCACAGTATGCTGCATGTTTGATCACGAGCGTGTTCTGCCTCAGTTCCCCCCTTCTACCGTTATAGTAGAGTAAGTCGACATCTCTGTTATACTTTGCGGGATTGTCATCTCTTTGTCCCCATGGCTTCATTTGCGCGTCCTCATTACAAGTTGTATCAAGCTCTCCTGGCCCCTATATAATGAGCTCAGTCTCTGCATCATTGCCACTTAGATCTGCTCCTCATTTTGTTCACATCTCTGTCCTCCCCTGTACAGATATTATTATTGTGAGTGCTCAAGAAGTCTCCAACCATCTAGCAGCTGTGTGTAATTTGAGTATAACTGTTGTTGCATTTTTTTTTGTACTGTGTAGCATAAGGTTAATTCTTAGGCCTAGTGAGGTTTTGATTAATGCTGGGTTGTGTCAGTTATTTTTGATAATAGTTTGTACCTGTAATTATTTATCTGGCATTCACTGAGTATTATCTGGTATCTCATTTCATCAGGGCTGACTTAGATAAATTTACTCTTGCTAATTTCGTGTTAATAGAGGCTATTGCAGTTAACCATATATTTAACCTGTTTATTTGCCATTACATTATCCTTATGAGTCCTGAATGTTTTGTTGTTAATTTAAGCATTAAACTTTAACTTGTAATTTTACCTAACTCTTTTGTTTTGAACCTGGAACATTACGGGACAGTAGTGACTCTTCGTATTCTCACTTAAAGTGTACATTATCTTTCTCTGTTCCGTAACATAAATTTGGCGACCTCATATCAGGATATTCAGGATATTATCATAAGGATATTGTTTGATATTTTGTGACTGTGATATATTCATGATGGCTACTATTTCTACACTTGATGAAGCCAAAGATTTTTTGTCAAATGTGCAAACAGTGTGTGATATAGAAAACAGAACAAAGAATGAACTTAAGCTTGTTGCTCAACAATTGGGAATTGCAGTTCACTCTCATCATTCTAAAGATCAAATTGTTGGCATGATTAATAAAAGCTTGTTTAATGTAACTCCTCCAAATGAGCAAACGCAGATTGAATTAGCTAAGTTACAGCTAGCCCTGCAGGAGGCTCGTGTGAAGGAAGCTGAATTTCAAGCACGTGCTAAGGAGGCTGATGTTAAGGAGGCTGAGTTTCACGCACAAGTTGAACTTGCTAGGATTCAGGCAGACCATGAGTATCGCATGAAACAATGTGGAACTGGATCATCACGCTCTGATGATTTTGATGTGGCTAAAAATGTTAAACTTGTCCCTCCTTTTAATGAATCTGATTTAACAAAGTATTTTCAGTTGTTTGAGAGGGTAGCTACAGGTTTTAATTGGCCTAAGGAGTATTGGCCAGTACTCCTTCAAACTGTTCTCACCGGTAAAGCTCAAGTAACTTATGCATCTTTGCCTCAGGATCAGTCTGATAATTATGATGTAGTTAAGAGCTTGATTCTTAAGGCCTATGAGCTTGTTCCTGAAGCCTATAGAGTAAAATTTAGGACAACTTACAAGCAAGATAAGCAATCCCATGTTGAGTATGCAAAAATCAAAGAAGATCTGTTAGAGCAGTGGTTAAATTCTAAGAATGTGGATTCTGATTTTGACAAATTTAAGCAGATGATTTTGCTGGAGGACTTCAAAAGGTGTATTTATAAAGATGTAAGCCTATATCTTGATGAGAAAAGAATAGATAATTTGTCTGATGCTGCAGTTTTAGCTGATGAGTATGTTCTCACTCACAAGAGATATTCTAGAGAAAAAGGGAAAGCTGAGAGTAAGTACGTTGCCTCTACTCAGAGTACAGGTAACAGGAAAGAGAATAAAGATGATGTTTCTCAGGAAGTAAATACCAGCTTCACCTCTAGATTTCAGAAAAGTAAATGTAGGCTACTTATTGTAGTAAGCTTGGTCATACTACGGAGAGATGTTTCAGGAGACAGAGTGATGTGAACAAAAAAGAGTCTTTAAATATTCAGTCAATTGGTCTAGTGTCCACTCTTGAGAGTTCCCAGAATTCTTTAACTGAGTTAACTGAACCTGCTTTGAGGGGTAACTTAAATTCTCATGATGGAGCTCCTCTTTTGAGCAGTAACGTGGGTGACACTCTCAAGAGTTCATGTGCTAATTTCCTGTCTGATGGTTTTGTCAGTCCTCTGGACAGTAATGACAGGAAATCAGTTAAAATATATCGTGATACAGGTGCTTGCCAATCCCTTATGCTGACCAGTGTTCTAGGCTCTAATGTTAATTCCTCTGATGAAACTGTAATCTTACAAGGTGTAGGGAATAATTACTTCTCTGTTCCTCTGTGCAGAGTGAATTTAGAGTCTGGTTTTGTTAATGGTTCTGTTATGGTTGGGTTGGTTGAGACACTCCCAATGTCAGGTGTAACTTTCTTACTTGGAAATGATATTGGTGGAAGTCAAGTGTGTCCAGCTCCTCAGTTGTCTAGTGAGCCAGTGGCTGTGTCCCAGGACTGTGATGTCCCTGATGTGTTCCCTGCATGTGCTGTCACTAGGGCTAAGTCTAAAGTTACTGGTGATTTAGAGGATAATGATGATGATGATGTTATCCTAGCTGACACTTTTCTTGCTAATTTGGACCACTCACCAGATGAGGCAGTACCCCGTAGTGTTGATAATTTGTCTCGTCAAGAGTTGGTTGAGTTGCAGGTTGCTGACCCTGAGTTGAAAGGTCTAGCTAACTCTGCTTACAGTGAAGAAGAGTCAGCCGGTGCTTCTACTTGTTATTATGTAAAGTCAGGAGTACTTATGAGGAAGTGGAGACCCCCAACAGCATCAGCCGACTGTGAATGGGAGGTTGTACATCAAGTTGTCATCCCTCGTGTTTGTAGGCAGGATATCATTCGAGTGGCTCATGATTCCAGTTTGGCAGGACACCTTGGAGTGAGGAAGACTGTGGCACGCATTTTGAAACACTTCTACTGGCCAGGTATCTTCAGGGATGTTTCCTGGTATTGTAAGTCTTGTCACACCTGTCAAGTTGTGGGAAAGTGTAATCAGACCGAAAAGGTTGCACCTCTAGTTCCCATTCCTCCTTTTGAGGCGCCTTTCACCCGTGTGTTGGTGGATATTGTGGGCCCTCTTCCTAAGACTTCTTCAGGATTTTCTTATGTGTTGACCATGATTGATATGGCTACTCGTTATCCTGAAGCCATTCCACTTAGAAACATCTCAGCAAAGAACGTGGTTAAGGAAATGCTAGGGTTCTTCACAAAGTTTGGTCTGCCCAAGGAGGTACAGTCAGACCGAGGAAGTAATTTCATGTCAAATGTTTTCAAGCAGTCTCTGAAAGAGTTGGGCATCACCCAGATCACGTCTTCAGCTTACCATCCCCAGACCCAAGGAGCGTTGGAGAGATATCATCAAACACTCAAATCGATGCTCAAGAAATACTGTTTGGAACATCAGAAAGACTGGGATAAAGGTCTTCCATTCGTTGTGTTTGCTGCAAGAGAATCTCCAAATGAATCACTGGGCTTCTCACCTTTTGAACTACTGTTTGGCCATGAAGTAAGAGGACCCCTTAAGTTACTCAAGGAATGCTGGCTGTCGGAGGAAGATGACGTCAACCTGCTGGAGTATGTGATGAAGTTCAAAGAACGGCTGTCCACTGCTTTACAGCTGGCGAGAGAGAATTTAGGAGCTGCTCAGGAGAAGATGAAGACTTGGTATGATAAGAAGTCCAGGTTACGCCACTTTCAGCCAGGAGATCAGGTTTTGATTCTGCTACCAGTTCATGGGCAACCTCTTCAAGCCAAGTTTAGTGGTCCTTATTTCGTGGAGAAGAAACTCAGTGATGTCAACTATGTCATCGCCACACCAGATCGTAGAAAGAACAAGGAACTTTGTCACATTAACATGCTAAAGTTATATCACAGGCGGGACGAAAATAATCCAGTCTGCACTGTAGCTGTTTCACCCGAGTCTGCAAGTGAAGCTCTCCCATGCAGTATGAGCCTGAGTGATAGTTTGGGGAAGAATCCTGATATCATGAATGATCTCCAGACTAAGCTTTCTCATCTACCACCCAAGGAAAGGCAGGAGTTTTCGGCATTACTGCAGGAGTACCCGCAAGTGTTCCGTGCCACTCCAGGAAGAACCACTGTGTTGATGCATGATGTCGATGTTGGAGACGCAAAGCCAATTAAATTGCCTCCTTACCGTGTGAACCCAGTGAAAGTTCCTCTCATCCAGAAGGAGCTTGGCTACCTGTTGGACCACAAGATGATTGAGCCCTGTCAGAGCGAGTGGAGTTCTCCTGTCACTCTAGTCCCTAAGCCAGGTGGGTCACAGAGGCTTTGCATTGACTACAGACGTGTTAATCAGATAACCAAAACAGACACTTACCCTCTCCCTCGTGTGGAAGATTGCATAGACAAGATCGGAAAGGCTAGGTACATAAGTAAGTTTGATTTGTTAAAGGGATACTGGCAAGTACCTATGACTGAACGTGCTAGGGAGATCTCATGTTTTGTAACACTAGGAAAGACATTTGCATGTTCTGTAATGCCAGATACAGATTGTTTTAGAGTAATAAGAAATTTCCTTTGTAAATTTCTTTTTTCTTTGTGGGGAGGTGTTACATAGCCTATGATTTCATCATCCTTTGTGTAATTTTAACGCACAGTATGCTGCATGTTTGATCACGAGCGTGTTCTGCCTCAGTTCCCCCCTTCTACCGTTATAGTAGAGTAAGTCGACATCTCTGTTATACTTTGCGGGATTGTCATCTCTTTGTCCCCATGGCTTCATTTGCGCGTCCTCATTACAAGTTGTATCAAGCTCTCCTGGCCCCTATATAATGAGCTCAGTCTCTGCATCATTGCCACTTAGATCTGCTCCTCATTTTGTTCACATCTCTGTCCTCCCCTGTACAGATATTATTATTGTGAGTGCTCAAGAAGTCTCCAACCATCTAGCAGCTGTGTGTAATTTGAGTATAACTGTTGTTGCATTTTTTTTTGTACTGTGTAGCATAAGGTTAATTCTTAGGCCTAGTGAGGTTTTGATTAATGTTGGGTTGTGTCAGTTATTTTTGATAATAGTTTGTATCTGTAATTATTTATCTGGCATTCACTGAGTATTATCTGGTATCTCATTTCATCAGGGCTGACTTAGATAAATTTACTCTTGCTAATTTCGTGTTAATAGAGGCTATTGCAGTTAACCATATATTTAACCTGTTTATTTGCCATTTCATTATCCTTATGAGTCCTGAATGTTTTGTTGTTAATTTAAGCATTAAACTTTAACTTGTAATTTTACCTAACTCTTTTGTTTTGAACCTGGAACTTTACGGGACAGTAGTGACTCTTCGTATTCTCACTTAAAGTGTACATTATCTTTCTCTGTTCCGTAACAAGTAGCACATTTGGCAATCCATACAGTCCAGTGCATATCCCATCGTTTATTATGTAATTTGTCACTAGTTAGAACAGAATTTAACCCTTTCATTCCTCTGACATATTTTTGTTTTATATTCTTCCTACCATTAGCCGATTTATCTCCAACATAGGAAGGATCTCAATTGCTCAGGGAGTCATTTTACGTTATACTTAACCGTTCTTGCTCGAAAAGGCTCTTTTAATCTTAACAAGACCATTTGGAGATGACAAGATTACAATGGGTTATACATAACCTGAGTGAAGGGGAGGAGTAATTATTTAAGAAATACAGAAAGTAAGATGAAAGTGTGGTACCAAGTATTATGGGGTGCTATCCAAAATTTTTCGGACTGGGATCGCGACTCCTGAATGGTTGTAGTACCACGATGCACCTCTAGGTAGCAGTACTAACATACATTGTGAGTCAGTGTGCCACGTTGCACGGAGCTACGCAGATGTGGAGATTAGTGATGTTTGTTTTTTGCTGTCGCACAGGAGCCATCTGGCGATTTTCGTTATGATATCAAGAAGGAACATAGAATCTGCATCAAATTTTGTGCAAATCTCGGGAAAAATGAAACAGAGACCCTGGCAATGATTCACCAAGTGTCTGGCGAGCACTCTTGGTGGGACAGTCTCACCAAGACCCAAAATGACCTGACAGATGAAAAGCAATGTCCAGAGCATGCTGATCGTCTTCTTTGACATCAAGGGGATTGTGCACAAAGAATTCGTCCCAGCTGGCCAAACTGTCAATTTCTACTTCTACTGTGATGTTTTGCGGCGACTGCGTGAGAAGGTGACACCCAGACCTTTGGCGAGACAACATTTGGCTGCTTCTCCAGGACAATGCCCCAGCTCACAGTGCACTCAGCACCCAGAAGTTTTTTGGCCAATAACAACATGGCTAACATCCCCCATCCTCCTTGCTCACTGGATTTGGGAACCTGTGACTTCTTTTTGTTCCCCCAAACGAAGATCAAACTGAAGGGCATCGTTTTGATACCACTGAGAACATCCAGACGGAATAGCCAGTGGTGTTCAACATTCTTGTCGAAAAGGACGTCCAAGGAGTGTTACAGCAATGAAGGAAGCGCTGAGACCGGTGTATCAATGTGCAAGGAAACTACTTTCAGGGTGATGGCAGCCAATAGGAGCTATAATGAGTTTCCAGTTTTATATAACATTAGTCCGGAAAATTTTGGATGGCACCTCGTATTAACTTCTTAACTTCAATGACTTTTCTCTAAGTCTGCTGTTGCTTTGTTTAAACGAGTTTACTCTGCATAGGAGAGACTTTCCAAGGTGGAAGGGCTAAATACAACCTTAATTAATTAAGGTTGTATTAGGAAGAATACTGCCACTGTATTCCCTGCGTGTTGTAAAAGGCGACTAAAAGGGGCGGCGTGAGGCGACTAGGGACCCCCTCCTCTGTTTTTTAGTTCCTAAAAAGAGACAGGCCAGAGAAAGGGATGGGGGATTGAGTTATCCCCGTACCCTGAAGATTGGGTCTATGAATGTGCGTGGATGTAGTACAATTGAGGCTAAAAGGGAGGAGATTGGGAGAATGTTTGTGAGAAGAAAGTTGGATGTGTTAGCTTTGAGTGAAACGAAGATGAAAGGGAAGGGTGAGTGTTTGGAAGTGTGAATGGAAGATTGTCAGGTGTTGATAGAGGAAGGGCAAGAGAAGGTGTGGCCTTGTTAGTGAGTCCAGAAGTACAGCAGTGTGTGACTGAATGGAAGGAAGTGTCATCGAGACTGATGTGGGTGAAAATGAAATTTGAACGTGAGTTGTGGGTGTTTGTGAGTGCATATGGGCCTGGTAGTGAAAAGGGCGAGGAAGAGAAGGAGTCTTTCTGGAATGATGTTCATGAGTGTCTGCAGAGTTTTGGAGCGAATGTGAATGTGGTAATGATGGGAGATCTAAATGCTAGAGTAGGAAATGTAGCATTTGAAGATGTAGTTGGTATGCATGGTGTGCCTGGAAAAAATGAAAATTGGGAACGAATGATACGGATGTGCATTGAGCGAGAGATGGTGACTGGAAATAAGCTGTTTGAGAAGAAAGATATTTATAAGTATACATGGGTGAGACAGGAGGGTGGAAGGGTTGTTGATAGAGCTTTGATAGACTATGTGGTCGTGTCCAGGAATGTAATAGGAAGATTGTTGGATGTGAGAGTTCTGAGAGGGGAGGGTGGAGGTATGTCTGACCACTACCTGGTGGAGGGAAAGTTAAGAGTAGGTAAGAGATGGGTGAGAGCTAAGAGGGTTAGGTGTGGCAAGGAGGTTTTGAAACTGAGTGATGAAATGCATGGCATACAAAATAGTGCCCCCGAAAACGAGGTTAGTGAGGAACAACATAGTGCTCCCGAAAACAAGATGAGCGACAACCAACATAGTGTCCCTGGAAACGAACTGACACCCCCACCCGGACCCCACAGAGTAGCAGCAACCACACTAGGGGATGCCATGCGACAACAGCATAAGGCAGCCCGGGCCGTGCGCCCTTATAACACCCAACCATCGCATCTTCACCCTAGCAGGAGGAGGACACTACCTTCGGGGAGTGGGATTGCCAGATCAGCTAGGGGTGGAGTTGCCAAATCAGCTCCAGACAGTGCCCCTCAGGAGACGGCCTACTGCCGCTCCCGCCTTCACCAGACGGCCGATTGCCGCTCCGAAGATGTTCTCCCTGAGTTGGCCTATTGCCGCTCCTCCCTCCGGCAGAAGGAGACGGCCTACTACCGCTCCCGCCTTCGTCAGACGGCCGATTGCCGCTCTGAAGGCATTGCCCTTGAGTCGGCCTATTGCCGCTCCTCCCTCTGCCAGAAGGAGACGGCCGATTGCTGCTCCCGCCTTCGTCAGACGGCTGATTGCCGCTCCCGCCTTCGTCAGACGGCCGATTGCTGCTCCAAAGGCGTCCAGAGGTGCACTGAATCCCCCACTCAGGCTATGGCCAATTGCCGGGCCTTAGCACCTCATAGTTGCGCCCCTGGGCAGCCACGGCCAATTGCTGGGCCCCACGCCAAAGGGAGGTATTACCAGTGTCATCGCCCCTGTGTGAGCCAGATGCCCGAATCCCCAGCGTTGGAGAAACCCAGCAAGGCCTCACTACTTCCCCTGGCCTCCACTCTCTACGCCTGGCCCGTGGAGAAGACCCACCTGACGGACCCTAGTTCAGATCGGTGCCACAGCCCCTCACTGATGGCACCCCTTGACTCTGGGGACCACAGTCCTCAGTCACTCCAGGCCCTCCCCAGGACACCCGGGCGAGACCTCTCCACGCCCATGAGGTGGCGTAAGACCTCCAGCTCCGGCCAAAACCTGAGCCAGAGATTCCTGGACCGGTTCGGCCCCAGTCCTGAGGGCCACACCCCTGAACCTAGCCCGGAGACTGCGGGCTCCTGTGCCACCTGCAGCCCTGGATGCAAGAGGATGCCCCTACGAGTCGTCCCATGCCCTCTCGGCACACCCTCCCCTGGCGGTGCCCCTAGCCTGGCAGAGTAGTCGCCGGCGTGTCTCCCCACCGCCCCCACTATATGAGTAAATTATGTTAAGTGTGGTGTTGCCCCAGAACTAGTGGATTGACTTATGTTAAGTGTGATGTTGCCCTAGAAACAGGTACACAGTGATACAGTGACTTAATGTATGTTAAATATCGGGGCGAGTGAAATCACGGGTGAATGAGTAAGAACGAGCACAGAGAGTAAGTTCTGAGGAGTCCGACTCACTAGTGATGCCCTTGCAGAAAACCAGTAAGACTCTTCCCCCGAGGAATCCTCTGTAGTGAAAATACACCCATATCCGTTGTTACCAGAAAATAATAGAGAAAGTGTAAATAATATTCCCCCGTTTGTATTACCGTAACCACAGTGAATACCCAATGCCCTCCACTCCCTCGTTTCCTAAAGAATCTCCTCCCAGCAGCTAGCATAAACGTAAACAAGAGATAGAATCAAATGTCAAAACCCCTTTGCTATCAGATGATACTAAGTGTGAATTAATAATACTTACCCTCTCCCAATATTACTATAACTCTGTTCTGACCCGTCACGAGTCCTTCCCCTCCCCTTCCGCGTGAGTCTCTCTCCCCCCGCTGCCACGCGCGCCCGTGTTCCCTGTACACCTGTGCACTAGAATTATTGTATTGGCGTCAGTATTAGTTAAGCCAGTATCCTGCGAGATACTAATATCCTAGTTAAGGTTTATTTCTGTGTCATATATTGTGTTGTAATATCTGCTGCTTTTGTCCTGTGTCTGACTGTGGTAATATATGTATAAAGGTTATTGCCTGGAGTTTTTGTGTCCTGCCTCTCTTCATTGCACTAAGCTCCGATCTCGAAAGAGGACCCCGCTACACGTTAGGTGCTTTAGGATCGAGGAGTCGGGCCTTGTTCACCTAGCATTAAAAGTGAGTTGGATAAAAGAGAGAAAATGATAGAGTATCAGGAGAAATTGAAAAATGAGTGGAACTCAGTGAAAGATCAGGAAATTGGCAGTGTGGAGGAGGAATGGCAGTCGTTTAAGAGTGCTGTGGTGGGGCATGCAGAAGAGGTGTGTGATGTGAGACATGTGGGTGGTGGTGTAAGAAAAGGAAGTGAATGGTGGTGCGAGGATGTAAGTATGGCTGTGGCTGACAAGAGACGTGCATATGAAGTGTGGCTGCAGAGGAAGGATGAGGTGTCATATGAGAGGTATAAGGAAAAGAGGAATAGGGCGAGAAGGGATGTGCGTGATGCTAAAGTGGCAGCAGATGAGAGGTGGGGTAGGTGGCTGACTGAGAATTTTCAACAGAATAAGAAAATGTTCTGGAAGGAGGTGAAAGGGGTGCGAAAGGGAGAGTCTGGGAAGGAAGAGCGAGTAAAAGCAGAGGATGGAAGGATGTTAACTGAGATGGATGCAGTAAGGAAGAGATGGGCAGAGTATTTTGAAAGATTGTTAAATGTAGAGGAGGAAAGGATGGCTGAGATTGTGGTGGATGGAAGGGTGCAAGGAACAAATGTGTTGGGAGAGTTGAATGATTCTTTGATCACGAAGGAGGAAGTGGAGAAGGCAGTAAAGGAGATGAAAACAGGGAAAGCTGCAGGTATGGATGGGTGTGCTGTGGAATGCCTGAAGGGTGGTGGAGTGACTATTGTTGACTGGTTAGTAAGATTGTTGAATGTGTGCTTTGTGAAAGGTATGGTGCCAATTGACTGGGCAAGTGCTTGTGTGGTCCCGTTGTATAAAGGCAAGGGTGATAAGTATGAATGTACTAGCTTTAGGGGTATTAGTCTCTTGAGTGTTGTAGGTAAGGTGTATTGTAGAGTGTTAATTATGAGAGTCAGAGAGGGTACAGAGGGATTGATTGGTGATGAGCACTGTGGCTTTAGGAGAGGGAAACGATGCGTGGATCAGGTGTTTGCTGTGAGACAAGTGTGTGAAAACTATTTAGCGAAAGGCAAAGATGTGTTTTGGGCATTCATGAATTTAGAGAAAGCGTATGACAGAATTGATAGGGAGGCTTTGTGGACTGTTTTAAGGTTGTATGGACTTGATGGTAGGTTACTAAAAGGGGTGAGGAGTTTTTATGTAAATAGTAGAGCGTGTGTAAGAGTGGGAAATGCTGTGAGTGATTGGTTTCCTGTGAGAGTGGGGCTGCGACAGGGATGTGCGATGTTGCCTTGGTTGTTTAACATATATATGGATGGTGTTGCAAGAGTTTTAGGTGGAGGTCTGAGTCTGGTGAATGTTGATGGTGGAGAGTGGAATCTGAAGCAGCTGCTGTTTGCAGATAATACTGCACTGGTGGCTGATTCAGAGGAGAGATTGAGACAGTTGGTAGAGGAGTTTGGAAGGGTGTGTGAAGGGAGGAAATTGAAAGTAAATGAGAATAAGAGTAAAGTAATGAAGTGTACAAGGTTGGTAAATGGTAGGATCATGAATATAGTTTTGAATGGTGAGTTGCTTGAGGAGGTAGAGTGTTTTAAATATTTAGGGTCACATGTTGCTGTGGATGGAAGAATAGATGCAGAAGTGAAGTTTAGAATGAATGAAGCAGGAAAGGTGCTGGGAGGAATGAAAAAGGTGTTTAGATGTCGTTCGCTTAGAATGAATGTAAAGAGAAGGCTGTATGAGGGTGTTGTGGTACCGACTGCATGATATGGAGCTGAAACATGGAGTATGGGTGTAGCAGAGAGGAAAAGTTTGAATGTAATGGAGATGAGGTGTCTGAGGAGTATGTATGGAGTGACGCATATGGATCAAGTGCGAAATGATGAAGTGCGAAGGAGATGTGGAGTTGTACGGAAGATGGCTGACAGAGTTGAGCAGACAGGCAGATGAAACTGCCATAGGCAGAACACTTGCCGGATGAATCACCTCTTCTTCCTCCCCTTCTTTCTCCCTCTTTCCCCCTCTTTCCCTTCTTCCTCCTCTTTTCCTCTCCCTTCCCCCCTTCCTTTCTCCCCTTCTTCCCTCCCCCCCTCTTCCGCTTTTCCCTCCCTCCCCCCTCTTTCCCCCTTTTTCCCTCTCTTCCTCTCTTCTTCTCCTCTCTTCCCCGGTCTTGCCTCACTCCTCCTCCCCTCTCTTACCCTCTCTCCCCCCTCTTAAAATTTCACAAAGATCCAGTGCTCTCTCTCTCTTTCTCTCTCTCTCTCTCTCACACACACACACACACACACACACACACACACACACACACACACCAGGATTATTACTTACTGTCCTGTTGTAATCACTCTACTGGTCTTCGGCAGATATTCCACCATTGAGGAGTTTCAACCCCCCTCCCACCCCTTGGCCTTTGACAGATTTTGATGAAAAGCAACAGACTTCTAGGCTTCAAGGGTATCTACCTTCTGTATTTTTTTTTAGAACGATTGGTGCAAAACTGTGACCTGTAGAGAGCAGACAAACAATTAAAGAGGCAGACAGACAGACAGACAGACAAACATAAAGAACTGACCAACATGCCGAATCTTTCGATTCCTGCAATCCAACTTCGTTGGAGGAGGTAATGAAGGTCTTTCTTAAAATGAAAAAAGAAAAATGTCATCTAATTGATTAAGTCGAAATCGTTATGCAAAAAAAAAAAATAAATAAATAAATAAATTGTGAAGAATGGGCTGAAGTAGAAGAAAGGAAGGGTATTTAGTAAGACAGACAAGCCAATGAAGAAAGAAGAGTTATAATAAAGATGGAAGAGATGACTATTACTCGGACAGAGTCGAGATGAGAAAAACAAACAAACAAAAATACACTGGGAGTAAAATGGAGAACGAAGGGAAGATAAAGAATGGCGAAGGTAGAAAACATCCCCCCCCCCCCGACATACTCCTTTGTTGGGGCAACTGTCGAGAGGAGACTCGGAGAGATGGTTGTTATTTAGAGATAGAACCAAAAAGTGATGGCGCTTACCGTCCACTATCTCCGTGTAGTTCAAACTTTAGGTGATTCTATACCGAGTGACAAACCAAATGGGTTCCTTTAGTCCAGGACAGTATTGGTATGCGAGGTGGTAACCATGCATCCAATGGACGCCTGGGGGTTAAAAAATACCAACGGGCTGAAGCCTGAACAGGTTTATACCCAGGAGTTCGTTGGGGTTTATTACTGGCATACATCTACTCACGAGTAAGAGAGGCTTGTCACCCTCTCCTTAAATATCCTGACATTAAGCATTCTGACGATGAAAAAAAAAAAAAAAAAAAAGAATGGATGATGGATGACGGAGGACTCCCTTGGTACTCGCATCCGTCAATGCAACATTCAAAGGGGGGAAAGATAGAATTATTTACAGGTAAAAAACTTCAGTGACAGCCTTCTGGCTCAAAGACCGTCCAAGTAAATCTACTTACCCAGAGCTTTGCCCTGCCCCTCTGTGACATTCCTGTGATTATTCCGGTACAACACAAGAACACAGTCAACTAGATGCATGATACACGCACCCCGGAATTTTTTTATGTGAGGAAGAAGGAACCAAAGGCCATGAGCCTGCAATAACTGTTCCCTCCAAGAGAAAAATAAAATACAAGAGAGAGCCAAATTCAAGATCCGATCATTTCGAGATGCCTGGACACACTGCATTTGAAAGACTGGAGATCATAGGAAGCAGGAAATACAGACAGAGGGAGACAGTTCCAGAGTTGACCTGTTGCATATATGAAGGACTGGGAGTAATGGTTAACTCTTGCATTAGAGAGTTGGACAGAAAATGGATGAGAGTTTGCTGCTAGACGGGTGCTACTCGCCCGTTGTAGAGGTGGAGGGATGCAAGCAGACAGTTCAGAGGAGCAATGACCATTGAAATACCTATAGAAAAGAGATATAGATGCAACAGTGCGGCGAAGAGACAGAGGTTGAAGGGAGCCAGTAAGAGGAGGAGAGTTAATGAGACGAAAAGCCTTTGACTCCACCCTATTGAGAAAACTTGTATGTGGGGAACCTCATGAGAGTTGTACTCCACACGGTCAGATAAAACCCGTGTATAAAGTCAACAATTGTGCAGGGGTAAAAAAAGGAACGGAGTTGGCTTAGCACACCTAATCTCTTGGAAGCAGATTTTACAAGAGATGTAATATGATCTTTCCAGGATAAGTCCCGAGTGAATGAAACCCCAAGCATATTCAAGGATGATGCAGGATTAAGCTGAATATTACTGAACATTAGTGAGTACACCTGTGGAAGATTTTGTCGGGTTGATAGGTGTAAGAACTGAGTCTTTGATGCATTAAAAACAACAAAATTATTCTTACCCCAGTCGGAGATACAAGCCAAGTCAGACATTAAGTGTGCCATAGCCTCATCCCTTGTTTGTTGAATTAACTGCTGAGTTGAGAGTTGCGGGAACTGAATGGAAAGGCAAAGGGTGGAGTCATCAGCGTTTGAGTGGATAGAGTTAGATGTACAGCTTAGAAGGTCATTGATGAATAAAAGGAAGAGGGTTGGTGATAGGACAGAGCCCTGAGGAACACTACTGTTGATAGATCTAGAAGAACGATGGCCGTCTACAACAGTGGCTATAGATCGACCAGAAAGGAAGCTAGAGATGAAGGCATAGATAGAAGGATAGAAACCATAAGAGGGCAGTTTGGAAATTAAAGATTTATGCCAGACTCCATCGAAAGCCTTTGAGATGTCAAGTGGAATAGCAAAGCTTTCGCCAAAGTTCCAAAAGGAGGATGGCCAGGAGTCTGAAAGGTAGATAAGAAGATCGCCAGTGGAGCGTCCCTGACGGAAACCATACTGATGATCAGAAAGAAGGATGTGATAGGAAAGATACTTTAAAATTTTTCTATTAAGAACTGACTCGAAAACTTTTGAAATACAGGATGTTAAAGCAATTGGACGATAGTTAGAGGGTTGGGAATGGTCACCCTTCCTTGGGACTGGCTGAATGAGAGCAAACTTCCAGCAAGAAGGAAAGGTACAAGTTGACAGACAAAGGCAAAAGAGTTTACCTAGGCAGTGTGTAAGGACAGATGCACAGTTCTTGAGAATAACAGGAAGGACACCATCAGTCTCATATGCCTTGTTAGTATTGAGGCCTGTGATGGCAGAAAATACATCAACTGAAGAAATCTTCATGTCAGCCATGAGGAAGTCAGAGAGGGGAAGTGATGGAGGAACAGCACTGGAATCGTCTAAGATGGAATTGGAGGAGAAAGTCCGAGCGAAAAGATCTGCTTTATCAGTAGAAGAAGTAGCTACAGAGCCATCAGAGTAGAAAAGAGGAGGGAAGGATGATGAGCTAAAGTTGTTAGAGAGGTTTTTGGCTAGGTGCCAGAAGGAGTAAAAAGAATTCGAGTTGGAGAGTTGAGAGCATTTAGCACGGATGAAATTATTTTTAGCAGAGCGAAGAACAGACTTATCATGATTCCGGGCAGAAACTTATAAAAGATGTGATTCAGGGGTGGGTTGGCTCTGGTACCTTTTATAGGCCCTCTCCTTGTTGTAGACAGCATTAGAACAAAAGTGATTAAACCAAGGCTTTCTTGCATTAGTCAAAGGATATGAGAAAGGAATGTATGCTTCCATGCCCGAGGAAATAATCTCTGTAATATGCAAGGCACACTCAGATGGCTCCCGGCCATGGAAGCAATAATCATTCCAGGGAAAATCAAAGAAGTACTGCCTGAGTGCCTACCATTGTGCAGCTCCAAAGTGCCACAGACAATGTTTCTTTGGAGGGTCCACAGGCCGTACCGGAGCGATAGGACAGGTTATGGTGATAAGGTTGTGATCGGAGGAGCCCAACGAAGAGAAAAGGTTAACAGTGTAGGCAGACACGCCCCAGACGCACATCGGACACACCACCAAAACCTACCTCCCCTTAGCTCCCTCACAAAACCAGGATTTCACCATTTAAAAAGATACAGTGACTCAGTGAGTGACACAGTGACGCATACTGGATGTGTACCTCTGAGGATGGTTCAAAGAAAAAATAGAAAATGGGACCATGTTAAAACATACAAATGGCTGAATATTTCCTGTATTTTTCCACCATTCCCTTTTGGTAGGGTAATTGTTGTGGAAAACAAAGAGCCATACGGTTGCTAATTACAAATGAAGAACCGAGATGAAGAAGACTGAGTATTATTAAGGACAATAAATAAATAAAGTAGATATGCAGTTTCGTCCTGTGCAAAAAAAAAAAAAAAAAAAAAAAAAAAAAACGGGAGCTGCATACCCAGCCCTGCGATCTGTATGCCGATTCGTTGAAATCCATGCACTCATTTCCCCCTGTTTCTGATCGTTTTTCCATGCGGGAGGGTTGTTGATCCCCCAAGAATCACTGAGAGAGTCATATTCACCAAATTTCCCATTACAGATGAAAGTCCACTGTACAACATGCGTTAAATTATCAAAGTCATATCTGCAGTCCTGCCACAAATTCTTTGAGTTTTTAATTCCAACAAATCATGGTTGAAAACTGTATATAGTGCAGTAACCCAACGAACTCACCTGGGAAACATCATTCAAATCTTTCCCCTATATCTGATCATTTATATTTATATTACATGGCACCTTAGATGAGAGTCCGTTGTGCAACATATACTGAAATATCAAAGCCATACCTGCCCTCAATTCACTATTTCTGAGATTTTTTTATTTAGTGAGTAGGTTGATCCCCCTAAAAATAATGGTCGTAAAATCACATGGGAATTTTTATTCAAGTATTTTCCCCCAATTCTGATCATTTTTATTCTGGGAAGGGGCTGACTCCCATGCATCATTGGGGGTGTCACGATCTTTATATATCGCATTACGGATGAGAGTCCATTGTACAACCATATAAAGATATGAGAGTCATATCTGCCCTCTTTCCCTTTCTCAGTTTGGGAATAGGGCTGACCACTCCTAAAAATAATAGAAAATTTTTTAATGTAGTAGTGATCATTAGCAACTGACCTGAGAAGTTTCGTTGAAATCCATGTGCTAACTTTCCCGTTTTTCTTATCATTTTCATTTTTTGGGAGGGGGGGGCTGACTCCCAAGAATCATTGGGGGGGTTCATCCCCCCAAAATGTCACAATAAGAATAAGGGTCCATTTTACAACAATATCAAAGTCATATCTGCGTTCCTGTCATTATTTCTGAGAATATTTACAATGGCTAATGGGACTGACCTCCCCTCCCCCCCAAGGTTATGGCTGGAAAACTGTATATAGTGGAAGACTTCTTAAGGAGCCCGACGAACTCACTTGGGAAGTTTCATCCATATCCATCAAATAGCCTAGTAGGAGTCAAAACACACACACACACACACACACACACACACACACACACACACACGCACCCCCCCCCACACACACACAGCCTGAGTATAGCGCTACGGTATAGGGCGCCTTGCAGAAAATGAGAACAACATGCTTCAAGTACTGATAGATAAATAAATATGATTCTAAAAGGAGAAAAGCTTTATTGTGTGTGTGTGTGTGTGTGTGTGTGTGTGTGTGTGTGTGTGTGTTCTGGTATTATTTTTTGTTCTGTCCTGAGAGAGACGGCTATTACTGCAAATAACTGAACTGAGATGAATGCAAGTTAAGAGAATGTTGCAGCACGGAAGAAAAAGTATAAACTGCGAAGCTAGAAAGCAGAATGGTTTGGCGTTTTTGCTGCTGTGTGTTTTTGTAAGTGCGAATGTTATGGGGACCGTAGAGTAAGATGGATATTTATTGAGAGAGACGTAATAGAGTTTTTTAAAAATGTAGAATAAAAAGTGTAAGGGTCAGCTAGAAGGCGAAACGTTTTCCCCTTCTTTCGCTGTGTTAGGGTGAATGCTGTTCAGTGAGGGTATGTCACAGGAGCCTGAATGTTAATAATGTCACTGTTAATCTACGGGGAACAGTATTATTGTCTGAAATTATATGAAAATCTGTCCATGCATATGGAAATAATGGAGCAGACACGAATTTGCAGAGTACTGACGTACTCACAGAACCGCAAAAACCTGTCTCCAACCAGTTTCATCGGTAGGAGAATTGTAAGCAACAAATGGAGGAAAATCTCCGCCAAGTTATTATGACTGAATTAAAGTGTAAAACGACCATATTTCCATCATAATTCTTTATCTATAACAAAATATACCGTCTACAATATGGTGTTAGTCATGAAGAAGTCTTATGCAAGGATGCATGATACAGGATTTATTAATCCGTCACGTCCCGAGCTATTTCGCACCTCCAACACCCCCCAATCCGGACGTATTTTCGAAAAAAAAAAAAAATTGGCTAAAACCCCCGCTTTTGGTGAGAAACATCGGAAATTCATAGAGAAATCGCTCACCTGAGGTTTAAAATACTCGATCCAGGTAGCAGCACCTCCTTACCTTACTGGGTTTTCTACCAGGCTGGCACCAAAGAAAACGAGTTCTATGGGAGGGTAGCTATTTCACACCACTCATAAACGGTATTTATTTATTTACTTGGTACGAATTTATATGTAGTACGAGGGTATATTGGTTTTCAAACAGTAATATAGGCATTCTAAGCATTGTTTCACTCACTAACTCATCACCATACCTGACTTTTTTTTGCCACATTACCTGATCATCATTTCTGACTGTTTCTTCCTCTAATGCTATGTAAACTTTGTTCTCCACATTGTCATCGATTGAGGAATCACTCTGGCCCTGAATGTCTTTATTGGCCATGTCACTGGTAACAGGTGAATTGCTGAGACAATGGCGTGCAGGGGAGGGGAGTTTATACAGTGTAAGGCATTGTCCCTGCTTGGAATCTTGTAGAGGAATAGAGGAAGGTGTCCCGTGTATACGTACGAAAAATCACGCGCGAAAATTGAAAATTGTGCAAATTATGAACCTTGCAATTGCGCAATGTACCAGTACGTCGTCGGGACTGGCAAATGCAATATGTTGCAACGTATCCATACGTCGACGGGACGTCTCGGGTTAATGCATTCATTGTCATGTGCACGATGGTGTTTGATAGAAAGTCATAAGTGATTCAGTTATGATATATTATGACTGGGCAATGTAACCTGACTCGAATGGATAACAGATCAATATGAGAGGTTCTTGATAAGCTGAATAAATTCGTCTGATGGAGGCAAGTTATCGTTGTCAAGTGGTTTATGAAAATTTTCTCTCTGTGGCAGGAATGAAGGGTTATCTTTTCTTAGCATTATGAAACTGTTTGACGGTTGGTTGACGGAAATATGATAAGGACATAAGGGCTCAGTGCAGTTTTACAGGTATCGATTATTTCTACAATGAATAATTTTAGCACAGAATATAGATGTTACAAAATAATGAAATAATTATACAGTATGATATAAGTATCGTCTGCACTTAATAATGTTCTTTTATATATATATATATATATATATATATATATATATATATATATATATATATATATATATATATATATATATATATATATGGAGCCTTTGTGGTACAGTGGTAAAGTGTGTGTTTCGTACACTGGAGAGACAGGGGGAAACAGGGTTCGCGCCCAGCCGGGGTAAAAAACTTTGGGAGCGTTCTCCTGGCCCAGTACTGCTTGACGGACATCAGGGGTGCTGTGGTTGAACCAGTGTTGCATACTATAAAAGTATGCTTCCACCCAGTCGGCTTGCGCGGGCCAATTACACTTGGTTCACGGACTACACACACATCCGAAGCCACTCCAACACCAGAATTACACTTACAAGCACTTCACACCCAACACACAATCTCTACCACACAACCTAAGCCACTTGGTATAGATACATTGGCAGTATTGTCCCCACTTCATTTGGGATAGGTCGGTCCTACAGTGGATACTCAAATGGCTGATGATGTATATATATATATATATATATATATATATAAAATCTCTCTCTCTCTCTCTCTCTCTGTATATATATATATATATATATATATACACACACAGAGAGAGAGAGAGAGAGAGATACAAATATACAGTAAATATATGGAGAGAGAGAGAGAGAGAGAGATACACAGATAGATAGATAGATATAGATATATAGATATATACAGTATAATATAAATATATATATATATATATATATATATTATGTATATATATATATATATATATATATATATATATATATATATATATATATATATATACAGACTGCGCCAAAAAATTCATGCGCCTCCTGATGCAACACATGTATACAATACTAATGCTACCTGACACAACAAGTGTAAATGAAAGAAAGACATCCCTACACATTAACCCCTAAACCGCGGGGTTGTCTTGCCTTGACGTGCGTGTCCCGAGGGCATATTCGTGCTCCGACAGACTCTCGAAAAATATTTGCCAAAAATTAGTTATTAGTCCTAGAATATTCTATGACTTTCAAATAGTTTGGAACCCATACTCCCCCCCCCAAGAAAAAAAATTGTGAAAGCAATGAAAATTACGAGTGCATATGACCTTCCCACTTGCGCTCGTTCGCCGCTGGTGTTCTGTCATTTCTTATTCATAAAAACATTTGCACTTTATATTTCTATTACTATATAACAATTATATATATATAGATCTGCAGTCTTTATCCATACGTTTCCTTCAGTAATAGTAGATTATTGTCACTGTAGGCATTCAATTTCTCTTTCAGTAAAATACCTAGCATTCACTGTCTCGTCCTGTGTACTAGCGTTGAGAGCTAATCTGTCACTTTCACTTCCACTTTCATAACTCATAGTATTCATACATGCTAGAGTGAAACTTTCACTTTCATTACTCCTAGTATATATACTCGTATTCTTATATTACTACTCATTTACATTTCTATTTCCATTCTCTATTTTATTTACATTATTTACATTTCTATTTTATTTACACTGTGTTATGCACTGTCACTTGTAGTAACTTATAAAACTATTTTCCACTGTTCACTTATATTTACATTCATTGCTTTCACTTGCTGTTTACACATAATTACACATTATTTACATTACCACTTGCACTGTTTTAGTCACCAGAAACATCGTAGTCACTGTCCATCACTTTCATTGATAGTTTAGCCAGTTCACGTTCCACAACAGTCACTTAGCCCTTTACCCCTTTCCACACGAGGTTTAGTAGGGGGTAGAGGTCACAGGGCCCTTTGCATGGGGCTAAAAAGCAGTGGAATTGGACAGGCGCAAATCCGAAGTGGTTTCACCTTGAAAGACGACAGTAAACTGAATACTGTGGTGGCCTAGGGGGAGTGCAATGCTGCCAATGTGAACGTGGTGACAGCTGCTAATATATACACTATGAAATGATTGGCAGGAAATCTAGACAACACATAATAAATTAGGTAGTTCCAGGTGAATGTAAATATCACTTAGGCTTCTCCCTTCCTTTCTTATATATATTTTTATTATGAGAATAGATTATACGGCATAGTTCAAGGGGAAAAAAACAGCGAAAATTAGTGAACGAGTGCACGTGAGGTGTTGTCAGGTGATAATTAGCCAATTCCAGGTGTATGGCACTATCACTTACCTTATTTCTTTTTTGTATATATTATTTGGTATAAGAATAGGACATAGGGCTTATTTCAATGGATGAAATCAGTGGAAAATTCCAGGGAAGATTTACTTAGTGCAGCACGTTCAGGCAGGTGAGTGGAGAGAGTAATGGAGGGGAGGTAGGGAGGGGAGTCAAGAACGGGGAGAAATGGCTAAATTGTCACCAGTGGATGGGAGTACAGATGAGATTAGGAGTGCTGACTAGTGTTGGACATTGGCAGTACTGATAGATGATACAAGCCACCACTTGATAGCCCAGGCGAATTCCAAATAACACAGAATCACAAAAGTGACACCCGGCGGTATGATCCCTTGCTCCCAAGCATCACGAAAGTGATGCTCCATGGTTAAGGGGTTAATAAACTTGGTATTGAAAAATTAGTAGTAGTTTAGAGGCTTTCTTTTAACATTCCGGCACTCTTTGAGATGTTTTCTGACAGAATATGGCTTATGCATTTCTGTCTGGTGAACGATATAACCTTCCGTAATGCATCGCTCAGTATCTGGTGAAAAGGCAGTGGCTAGTGACAACAGAAGATGTGATCGCCACACCCACATTTATGCAATTATTGTTCGATCGAACATGGCTTGTTAGCTTGCTTATTCTTTCAATTAAAGGATAAATGCAAGATTAATACAGCTGCTCCAATACAAATGTGATGCTCCAGGGATGAGTTGAAATAGCCTAACTATAGTTGGACTGTGTCGCGGCTTAATCAGTTGACACAGACTGTGTACTGTGTCTCCCTCGAAGGGGGATGGTACCGATATCGTACATCTGGCAGTATTAATGCACCCAGCTGCTGCTGTAACCGCCTCGGGGGATCTCAGTAGCTCCGAGCTGGTGGTTTCTTCGAAGTGTTTGATAGTGAGGTGTCCTTTACCCTGTTCATTCTCTTGCTAGTTGTTCTCCTCTACAAAAAACATGGAGAATCCCAAGCATTGTGTCCCTCTACAAGTGAGGACAGTCAGTGAAGGATATCTCAATGATCATTGGATTTGCAAAACAATGTGCTCAAAAGTGGATTAAGCGATTTAAGGATGGTGGTGCTGAGGAAGTACCAGAACATGGATACTGGTCTGGGAGACAAGGAAGGCCAATAAACGGACTGCAAACGTTATCCGGCGGCAAGTGGAGGCTAACCCACGCATTTCAGCAAGGGAAATAAAAGAAAATAACCCACTACTCCTGGCTGATGTCTCCAAGAGGACAGTGCAACACATCCTGCTCAACAGGCTGGGATATCGCAGCTGCCGCCCCCGCCGCAAGCCTTGTCTAACTTCTCGGCAAGTAAAAAATAAGATTGCTTTTTGCCGAAAATATTCAGAGTGGGAAGAAACCAAGTGGCAGTGAGTCCTGTGGAGTGATGAAACAATTTTTTCTGTGGCTGGGAACAGAGGTGGGAATGTGTATCGTCGCACTGGCAGTGACACACTCGACCATTGCTACAACAGGGAGACAGAAAATTCCCAGACAGTGTTATGGTCTGGGGTGCATTTGGGTACCTTGGTTAGGGGAATTTAGTTGTGCTCCCAGAAAATGATAACCTCAATCAAAACACCTGGAACTCTTGTGTGACCACCTGCCAGAGTGTTTTGAGGCTTGCCTGACTGACATTTTTATGCAGGATGGTGCACAATGCCACACAGCCCATGATGTGATACAGTGGTTGCAAGATTGTCAGGTTGAGTTCATTGAAGATTGGCCAGGAAATTCCCCAGTTTTGAACCCAATTTAAAATTCATGGGCAATAATTAAGAGGGAGCTGGGGAAACATGACACACTCCATCCTGCAACTGATCGAAGCAGTGGAACAGGTGTGGAGGAATATTGACCCAGAATATTTTAGGAACCTAGTAGATTCTGTCCCAAAACGTCTCAAAAAGTGCCTGAAGATGAAAGGAAAACCTCTGAAGTACGAATTATTTGTAAGTACCCATTTTATTAATATTAAGATATTGTTAAGTATTGTTTACAGTTGTTGCTTCGGGGGTGCAAGAACTTTTGGCGCGGACTATATATATATATATATATATATATATATATATATATATATATATATATATATATATATATATATATATATATATAATCAGCCGTTTGAGTATCTACTGCAGGACCGGCCTATCCCAACCGAAGTAGGGACGATACAGCCTATGTAACTCTACCAAGTGCCTTAGGCTGTCTGGTAGAGATTGTATGTTGGGCGAGAAGTGCTTGTAAGTGTGATTGTAGTGTTGTAGCGGCTTTGGATGTGTGTGTAGTCTATGAACCAAGTGTAATCAGCCCACACAAACCGATTGGGTGCAAACATACTTTACAATATGCGACACTGGTTCAACCACAGCATCCCTGATGTCCACCAATGCAGTAGATGGCCGGGAGAACGCTTCCAGAGTTTATTACCCTGGCGGGGAGCGAACCCTCGCTCTCCAGTGTACGAAAATGAACACTTCACCACTGTACCACAGAGGCTCCATATATATATATATATATATATATATATATATATATATATATATATATATATATATATATATATATATATATATATATATATATATATTCACCATCTTATCTCTGCATTTTATGATTTCACCATTTTTTTCTTTCAGTGATGTCATTTGTTGCTTTCCTAGTGCCATTTTACTTCGGACCTGTTTCAGACTTTTACCATTTTGGCTGAATATATATATATATATATATATATATATATATATATATATATATATATATATATATATATATATATTATATATATATATATATATATATATATATATATATATATATATATATATATATTACCCCTCTGTGGTACAGTGGTAGAGTGTGCGTTTCGTACACGAGTGAGGCAGGGTTCGCACCCCACCAGGGTAATAAACTTTGGGAGTGTTTACCCGGCCACGTACTGGATTGGCGGACACAAGGGGTGCTGTGGTTGAACCAGTGTTGCTTACTGTAAAGTATGCTTGGACCCAGTCGGCTTGCACGGGCCAATTACACTTTTGTTCACAGACTACACACACATCCAAAGCCACTCCAACACTACAATTACACTTACAAGCACTTCTCACCCTACATACAATCTCTACCAGACAGCCTAAGCCACTTGGTAGAGATACATTGGCTGTATCGTCCCGACTTCGGTCGGGATAGGCCGGTCCTGCAGTGGATACTGAAACGGCTGATGATGATGATGATTATATATATATATATATATATATATATATATATATATATATATATATATATATATATATATATATATATATATATATATTTTTTTTTCAGAAATCTTGCAGACAACATTGCTAAATTCAGCAGTGTATCTGACAGAGCAGCATTTGTTGTCATTAGACTGTGCAAAAAATATACCATGAAAGTAATACAAGCATATGCACCAACTTCTCAAAGCTCAGATGAAGAAATAGAAACATTCTATGATGACATCTCCCAGATTATGGAAGAAGAAAAGACAACATATACTATACTCATGGGAGAGTTCAATGCAAAAGTTGGGAAGTCGAAAAATGGAGAAACATGTATGGAAAATTTGGAGTGGGAGAAAGGAATGAAATAGGAGAAATGCTGGTAAATTTTGCTGAAATGTTTAACATGAGAATAATGAACTCATTCTTCCACAAAAGAACAGGGGGAAAGTGGACCTGGAGAAGCCCAAATGGAGAAACAAAGAATGAAATCGACTTTATTATAGCAGATAAGAATAACACGATCACTAATGTCTCACTAATGTCACAGTTATCAACAAAGTAAATATAGGTAGTGATCATAGAATGGTGGGTTGCACAGCCAGATTCAATTTCAGAAGTGAAAGAAAGAAGATGATTAAAGATAAAAGGATATGCCCAATAATAGTAACTAAAACAAAGCAGCCTTTCGGTTGGAAATAAGGAACATATTTCAGGCTCTAAGTAATGCTGAATGTGACATTGATGAGCTGAATGACAGACTAACAAAAGTGCTAAGAGAATCAGCGGAGGTAGTAGGCAAACATAATAGAACCAAAGCCAAGAAATATTCAGAAAAGGCACTCGAGCTTATGATAAAACGAAATGAAATGAAAATAAAGACAAGGAGTGACGAAATAGAACGAGCAGAATTAAATAAGCTTATCAACAAAAGACAAAGAGAAGAAAAAAGAAAGAGAAAGATGGACCAGATCAAAGAAACCATCCAAAATGGTAAAAGTCTGAAACAGGTCCGAAGTAAAATGGCACTAGGAAAGCAACAAATGACATCACTGAAAGAAAAAAACGGTGAAATCATTAAATGCAGAGATAAGATGGTGAAGAGAGTTGAAGAATTTTACAAATTACTGTATGCATCAAAGACGGTAGTACCAATTGCTAACTTTTCAGTTGACACAAGTGAAATACCTGAGGTAACACCAGACGAAATAAATATTTGTCTTAAAAATATGAAAAGAGGGAAGGCTCCGGGAGAAGATGGAATAGTAACAGATTTACTTTTGGATGCTAGAGTAGAAGCACAAAATAGGCTTGCTCACTTATTTACCCACTGTATAAAACAGAAGAAAATTCCCAAAACATGGTGTAATGCAATGGTTATTTTACTCTACAAAAAAGGTGACTCAAAAGATCTTAGTAACTATCGACCCATTAGCCTATTATCAGTCATTTACAAACTCTTCACTAAAGTCCTTACGAACAGAATAACAACAATTTTGGAGGAAAACCAACCTCGTGAACAGGCAGGATTCCGAAGCGGGTATTGACTACTGATCATCTACACACAATGAATCAGCTAACTGAGAAAACAACAGAATATAATAAACCACTGTGCTTAGGTTTTGTTGATTACGAAAAGGCTTTTGATTCAGTGGAGCACATAGCAATTACAAACTCATTGCGAGAACAAGGAGTGAATGAGAACATTGTAACCCTGCTCGAAAACATATATAAACAGGGAACTGCTACAGTTAAATTACATAAGGACTCGGATAAAATTTAGATTGAGAAGGACGTGCGTCAGGGAGATACAATTTCACCAAAATTATTTACAGCATGCCTAGAAAGTATTTTCAGAAAGCTAGACCGGGAAAACAAAGGAGTGAACATTGATGGAGAAAAGCTAGACCATTTAAGCTTTTCAGATGACATTGTCCTAATCTCAGAAACAGCAGAGGCATTGCAAGAAATGTTAAATGACCTGAACAGAGAAAGTCTGCAAGTAGGACTGAAGATGAACCGAAGTAAAACTAAAGTAATGTTTAATCCACAAACACCAAAGAGCGTCATCAGAATAAGCGATGAAATTCTTGAAGAAGTTGAGGAGTACAACTACTTGGGACAAATGCTAAAATTAACAAAAGATCATGATAGCGAAATAAAAAGACGCATTACAATTGGATGGAAAGCTTTCGGCTAACATAAAGACATTATGAAAAGTAGCTTCCCAGATTGTATGAAACGAAAAGTAATGTAACGAATGTATAATTCCAGCTATGACCTGGAAACTGATAAAATCAATGGAAAATAAATTAATCCGTTCTCAGAGGGCAATGGAAAGGTCAATGTTGGGAATATTTTTATGAGACAGGAAAAGATCAACTTGGGTGAGAGAGCAGACTAAAGTCAAAGATATTATAGAATATAAAAGAACAGAAATGGAGGTGGGCAGGTCATATAGCAAGAATAAAGAATAACAGATGGAGCAAGAGGCTGAGTGACTGGACACCAAGAGAATGTAAACGTAGCAGAAAAAGGCCAGACAGGAGATGGAGAGATGAGATTGAGAAATTTGCAGGGAAAACGTGGCGAAGATTGGCTCAGGCAAGGAATTCGTGGAAAAGGTTGGGGGAGGCCTTTGTTCAGCAGTGGACTAGTTATGGCTGATGATGATGATGATGATGATGATGATATATATATATGCAGTTTGTGAACTTTGGGTAAGCCATACATAATGTCGGGTCGTGAACCAGATACGTATAATTTAGAATATGTTTCGTTGTCAATTACACCAGCAGATTTTATTTTCCTTAGGAATCTATTCGATTTGTCCTCATACTTCATGATCAGCGTAATTAAGTCGCAGTTAACCTTCTCAAATTTGGTTCTGTCTTGGAGTATATTTAGCATTTTGTTCATGTAAACATCTTTGTTCAGGAGCACTACCCCATTTCCCTTATCTGGTCTTGTAATAACAATGTTATGGTCAGCTGATAGTTTTTTCAGGGCAGATAATTCTTCTTTGCTAAGAGAACGGGCCATATTGTGTCTAGAATAAAAAGTGGAAAATGCTAGGTGTCTAATGGAGTTCTTTCGGAAACCAAATCCTTTAGAATTCTTATAATAAAAGTTCATAAAGTTTATAAAGAAAACTGTCGCTTACGGCTCATCCTTTCTGCCATCGGTACATATAACTATGACCTAGGAAAATTTTTTATGCCAAGCCTTTCAACCATAACTACCAACCAGTATACTGTAAAAGATTCATTCTCTTGCGTTAAAAAAATCTGCAACTTAAATGCTACCGGCTGCGTGATAGCTAGTTTTGATATTAAATCATTATTTATTAACACCCCCACAAGGAGACTAATAATATTTGTACAGAAAATTTCTTTAACGAAACTAATAAAGTCTACGGCTTAAATAAACCCCAGTTCAAGGAACTTCTAACTGTCTTCAAGTGACTGTCTCTTTTTATTTAATGGCACTACATATCGACAGAAAGATAGTGTAAAGGTGGGTTCCCTACTTGGACCAACAGTGGAAAATGCTTTTCTGTGTCACCACGAAGAAAAATGGCTTGAAAACTGCCCACAAAATTTAAACTGTTGTTCTATAGGCGTTATGTAGATGACACCTTCTTGCTTTGTAAGTATGCTGACCATGTTCCGCAATTTTTAGAGTACCTTAACTCTCAGCATAGTAAAACAGAATTCACTTCCGAAACCAAGGAAAATAACATGCTTTCCTTTCCCGATGTCAAAATAAACAGGCAGTCCAGTTCTTTCACGACATCAGTACACAGGAAAGCAACATTCTCGGGTCTGTGCTCAAAATTCACATCTTTCATTCCCATAGAATACAAACGAAATTTAGTGGTAATACTTGCTACACGAGCTTTTCATATTTCTTCGGACTACTTTAAGTTTGATACTGAACTCCAATACTTGAGAATATACTACATAAGAACGGATTTCCATTAAATTTCATTGATATATATACTGGTAAAACACTGAGTAAATTACAATGCCCAACTGTTAAGTCACAGATGTGATTTATTTCCCAACTGTTTTTGCTGGGAAAGGCAGCTATTCTCTCCGTAAACGTTTAAGCAGCTTACTACGTGAATTTTATCCGCAGATAAATCTTAGCGTAGTTCTCAAGGCTAATTCTTTAAGTTCAAAGATGTGATTCCTTAGGAGATGAAATCGTCCTTTGTATATCAATATAAGTGTCAAAGCTGTAGTGCTTGTATACAGGAAAGACGAAACGGCACCTCAAAACACGCATCTATGAACACTTTGGTCGTTCTGTTCGAACAAACTACCCTATCACCAGCCCGCCTTTCTCAGTTATTCGTAAACATGCTTACCACAACGACCACCCTATGTCCACGGAGAGCTTTTCTTTGCTGACCAGTTCCTCCTTAGACAGTGATCTGTTAATACTGGAGTCCCTTCTGTCATAAAGGGACAAACCTACTACCTGCAATAATGAGATTTCTACAGAATACTGTGTTTTTATTTCTATGATTTGGACTCTTCTTAGTCTTTTTTTTTGTGTGTGAAGAAGTTTGAAGAAGTTTATCGTCCTATCACTAGATTATTGTATTCATCTTTGCAGACTTGTATAGGAATGAAAGGGATTATATACTAATCACTCTTTTTTATAAGAGTAATATTTCCCAACCTATTAAAAATCGCCTGATTATGGCAAAAATATAATAAATAAAAGTCAAAGCACTCGGCCACGAATGCTTATCGCCCGCAATTACTGAAACATTAGATTAATAATCCTCCGGCAGTTGGAGGCATAATTATCATTGATGTGTTGTCAAAATCGAAAAAAGCCTTAGGATTTCGCTAGCCGCATTTCACTGTCTATTCGCATTCTTGTCTAAGAGAACTAAATCAGTAATCCTATGGGAATCAGAAGCATAGCATTACAGCTCTGCAAAAATTATTAACCAAGAGGCCATACTCCTGGGATACTGCCCACAGAGACTGAATGCAGTTTGCTCACTTAATTTTTTAAACATTTTTTGGAACATACACACAGACATACATAGAGACAGGCGATTACATTATCGCCTTGCCGGAAAGGCGATAAAAATATACCATCTGCGCAATGCGACTAACGAGCTACTGATGAACTAAATCACTTTACTGCAGTGACAAGTTTTGTTTTATATTTATATCTATGAACAGTTTTGTTCATCTCCGGAGGTGGAGGGCACATATCAATATAGAATATATTTACACTTTCAATAGAAGAGGCCCCCTCCACTCGTACTAACAGTAGCATAAAAAGAAGAATAACAACAATGGTAATAATAATGATAATAATAATAACTGTAACAGTAATGATAATAATTATAATAATAATAATAATAATAATAATTATTATTATTATTATTATTATTATTATTATTATTATTATTATTATATTACTGTTATTATTATTATAATTATTATTATTACTATTATTATTATTATTATTGCTATTAAATTTATTATTATTATTATTATTAATATTATTATTATTATTATTATTATTAGTAGTAGTAGTAGTAGTAGTAGCAGTAGTAGTATTTTTATTATTATTATTATTATCATTATTATTATTATTATTATTATTATTATTATTATTATTATTATTATTATTAATCTTCCTCATATAAATGCCGAAGCTTATTGTTTTCGTATTATTAATATTATTATTTTTCTTTGTAATTTTTTCCCCTAGATGTAGATGACATTATAGAGGTAGGTGCCCAAAGGTAACCCATGTGCCTGTGCGAAATATAAATGACCATGACCTATTTTTGAAGGTCAAATATTCATTTTGGTGCAAAAATTGCATATTTGAAACTGAAATATCTCAGAAACTAATAATTATACAAGTATTTGCTTGAAAACCCTATGATAAAAGAATTTGCTGAGAATATTGGCTAAATATTTTGCCACTTAGCCCACTGAAGAGCACTGAATTCAAATCTGCTGATTGTTTTTTTTTTTTTTTTGTGCACGTTTAGGGAAAACCTCAAAAGCTGTAAACTTATAATTTTACAGAAATATAGTTGTGATCCCTCATATTATCTGAAAGGAATATGGCTACAGTTAAGCATATAGCTAGCCAGCTATTGAGACAAATGTACCCATGCGTTCTTCCACTCCTTTGTCTTCAGATCTTGTTGATATTACACAAGAAGCAACCTTTGGTTAACCTAAGTAGGCCTACATGTTCCAAATATGAATGACCTTGAACTACTTTTAAAGGTCACATACTCGTTTATGGTGCCAAAATTTCATACCTTATATACCATAAATGGTTTTGGCGAAAATTCTTTATTGTGGCTACAAAATAAGTAAATAGGTAACTAGTCATTAGTAGTAGTAGTAGTAGTAAGCTTTGCCTTATACATGGCGAAGCTTACTGTTTTGGTATTATTATTACTCTTCTTTGCATTTTTTTCTTAGATGTTAATGATATTATTCAGGAAGGTACCCTAGCGTATCCCAAGTACTTGTGCCAATATATGATCTTTACCTATTTTTCAAGGTCATATAGTCATTTACAGTGCAGAAACTGCATATTTGAAATTGAAAAATCTCAGAAACTAATTAAGATACAGCTGTTTCTTTCAAGTACTGTGACATAAAAGTTTCCTGAGAATTTTGGCTGAATATTTTGCCATTTAGCCTGGTAGAAAGTATCGAATTCAAATCTTCCTAGTGTTTTCTTTGTAAAACATTTTATAATAAAAACACAAAACCTGTAAAGCCAGTTACTGAGACAAATGTATAATGTACCCATGCTTCATTTATTTGTTCCAAACCATTGTCTTCAGATCTTGTTGATATTACACAAGATGCTACCTTAGGTTAATCTAAGTACATGTTTCAAATATGAATGACCTTGACCTAATTGTAAAGGTCGTAGACTTGTTTATGATCTAAAATTTCATACCTTACATACCACAAATAGTTATGGCGAAGCTTCCTTATTGTGGCTACAAAATAAGCAAAATGGTAATTAGTTATTATTATCATTGGTATTACATTTCACTGATTATTATTACTATCACTATTATTATCATTGTCATTTTTATTATTATTATCATCACCATCATTATCAATCGTGTGAAGCAGGATGGTACCATTTTCAGCAATGCAACAAATACAGATGCGGAAAATTCACGCTGTGTGTGTGTGTGTGTGTGTGTGTGTGTGTGTGTGTGTGTGTGTGTGTGTGTGTGTGTGTGTGTGTGTGTGTGTGTGTGTGTGTGTGTGTGTGTGTGTTCCACTATATACAATTTACAACCACGATTATTAGAGGGGTCAGCCTCCTGACATACACAAAAAAATCAGAAATAGAGAAAGAGGGCATAAACAGTATGACTCTGATATCTCAGTACATGTTGTACAATGGACTCGCACTGATTTTCCAAGAAATAACTCTAACAGGTAGTGTGAATCGCATCTACGTATGAAGAAAACATATGGAAGTGCAGCAAGCAATCAGGAGGCTTCAGAGTCGTGTAACAGTGTCTGGCCCTCTCCAACATTTATTTTTTAAGTTCTGAATCCTGTCTCACCCGATCCATAGGTAGGATAGAGGGTCATGATGACAACGACGACGACGTCGACGATGATGATAAGTACTGTATGATCATCTATAACACGGATTACAAAAAATTTGAGGCAAGCATGAAACTAGGTGTTCTAACCTAATTTTGGGGTGCTGATTTCATATTCGAAATCCGTTTTCACCCATCACCTCTAGTTTTTGAGATATACATGTATACATGTACAGACATGTATACATATGGGCCTAGACCCAAAATATTCGCCAGAAATCCATTTACCGTCCTATTTTCTTGGAACTTAGTTTAAAACGCGCCCCACAACAAGGTCAAACATGTGCATTGTGTGGCTGGGAACACCAGTAGCTTACTGGGGGTCTAGGAGCATTTTCGTGCCTGGGAAACAGTGTCCAAGAAAATCCTGTGGTGGACATGAACAAGGTGCTTCTTCCGCCTTTTCATATCAAGGTTGGCCTTATGAAGAATTTTGTGAAGGCCATGGACAAGAATGGCACTGCCATCCAGTACCTGTGCACTCTGTTTCTAGCTCTCCTTTCTGCTAAGCTCAAGGAGGGCATCTTCGTCGGACTTCAGATCTGGGAGGTGCTGAGGGATGAGGTATTCGGGGAGAAGGTCACCTTGAAGGAATCGAGAGCATGGGAAACATTTAAGTCAGACTGCCATGGCTTCCTTGGTAACACATGGGCACTAGATTACCAAGAGCGTGTCGAGTTGTTGCAGGCTTATCAGGATATGGGGTCCCAAATGTCTCTCAAGATTCACTTTCCCCATTCCCACCTCAACTTCTCCCAGAACCTAGGAGCAGTACATGACGAACATGGGGAAAGGTTCTGCCAATATGTTACTGAGATGGAGAACAATTACCAAGGCAAGTGGAACCCCAGCATGATGGGGAACTTCTGCTGGATGGTCCTGCACGACATCCCGGAGGCAAAGTATACCAGATCGTCCAAAACTCTTTTCTGACTGTCTGTAGTACTATGATGTATATTTATGCTTATATCCAAGTAATAGTAATATTTAGTTCTGTCAGTGTTCTGTGTCTGATTTGTTTCGTTCTGTAATATGCCATTTTAATATATGAAATAAACTCATTATATTATAAATATATGCATTACAATAAAAAACTGGATATGTGAAAGCAAGAAAACTAGAGGTGATAGAGCAAAACTGTTTAGAAATTTTAATTAAGCATATCAAAATTAGTCAAAAACACCTGCTCACTTGCTTGCCTCAGATTTTTTTTTTGTTTTTTTTTTGGTAAACCAGTGTAATTGTCTTTAGCTATATCCAAAGTCAAATGGCAATAAGGAATGGCTATTAGAAAAACAATGATGATGATGATGATGACGATGATGATTGGCCTTTCTTTAAAATTATGAGGTGGTGGTTATTATTGTTTGAGAGATCGAACGACAACAATTCACAAACAGTCAAAGTCTGCGGCCCAGGCCAGCGAGTGGATGAGCTGTAAGCTGGGGCACCATCTAATAGTCAATATTGTGGAAGAATTCAATTCACATATGAGTTCCATCTTTTTTCTTTTTTTTCTTTTTAATTCTCATGTACATAGAGTTGTCCGTCCGTCTTCAGGCGTTTGGCAGCATGTCAGCATATTACATTCATTCATTCATATTACATTTCATTTGGGTGTGACAGGTTGGAGGAGAAGCAGAAAGAGACCGAGAGCCAGATTCAAAGAGAATGCGAGAGTATTTAAGGAAGGATCAGGGGTTGTTACCAGTAGAAACGACTGGTGGTTCCCCCTTACAGTACTTGGCGTCACACACACACACACACACACACACACACACACACACACACACACACACACACACACGGATACAGATAATTTGACAATTAGATAGACATAGATACCATGCCAGCAAATTGAGTCGACATAACGATCTAAATCCTGTCTTCGGCAGCTGCAAATACGATAAAGGCAATCAGAACCAGAACTTGACAGTTATCGACGAACAAGTTTTAGACCAGGTCTTCACGCCAGTACGGTCGAGTGTAATTATTACCAGAAAACGCAGTTCCAACACTATCAATACATGGATATTACCTACACTGATAAAGGTAAATCAAAACATGAACAGTGAAAATGGGGGCTGTCGAGGACTGTGGGTTCATAGAATGGCTAGGAATAGGAGTAATGTGATTCACGACAAATGTGGAGTAGGAAATTCGTTAAAAATAAAGTAGAAGAGAGTATGCTTAAATAGTACCATCAAATGAAGAAAATGAATATAGACGGCGTGATGAAAATGATATGAGTGAGGATTTGGGTGGGAATAGGCGTAGTTGGCAAAGGAATAGGTGGATCAATGTATGGAAACTGATGGTGTCAGGGTAAGGACATAGGATGAAAAGTGTACAAACATAATTATGTCAAAGGTTAATACCCCATTTTTTACGTGGAAATGGACATACTGGCCTTCTCTCTCTCTCTCTCTCTCTCTCTCTCTCTCTCTCTCTCTCTCTCATTCTGTGTGTGTGTGTGTAATTCACCGGGTCGGTCAGGATCACTTGATGGTCTTGATCGTCAGCTTTTACCCTCCCGGAAGGGAGCTGAGAGCTCATATAGTCCAATCTAAGGGCAAGGCTGTGACCTTCACACACGCACACACCCATCCCCTTGCTCAAGGGGGACAGTAACCACCCACTTCGTCAGTGAAACTTTTCGCAACCTGAGCGAGGCGCGAACTCCCGTCCACCAGTTGGCAAGCGAGAGCGTTACCACTGCACCAGCGAGCGGTGTGTGTGTGTGTGTGTGTGTGTGTGTGTGTGTGTGTGTGTGGATAAACTTGATTTTCTGTTAACTAAAGTCCAGGAATCCTTCTACTTCCCTCACTCCTTCACATGTCACTGCTTCGGTACTAATACCAATCATCCATAAAGAAGCCGCTTCATTCAAGACTGGTTTGATGGTACTGGTCGGTGTTTTTACGACATGTAGTTAGGACATACTAAAGATTAACAAAATCTGTTGTTACAAAACTTAGAAACAAACTATTCCCTGCACTAACCTGGTATAGAACTTTCATCCTTTAGGACAGCCGCCCACTCTCCCTAACTACTTGCCAAAAAAGTAGAAAAGGTTCGGATGGTTAGGTCGGCAAAGTAAAGTCAGTATTTCTCGGACTTCACTTGGCATGCAGTAACGAAATCTCCCATTCGATTTCTGTCTCTATTTTTTTTCCTTCTGTTTATTTCGATCATTAAATGAGAATGAAGGTCATGCGGTGACAGCGGCTGTGGCCGTGTTGGTGATGCCTTTGATTATGTCTGTTATCTCTATGATATTTGTATTCTTTACTATTGACATGCAGTGCATAATCATCACAGACAATAGTTATTAATCCCCTTATCATTTTGATAACTCTGACATTCAATTCTAGCTAACAACAGACGTTTTCATTCTGCTTAATACCTCTAAAGTCCTTTCATCATCGACCGATGTGTTTTAGACAAGGTACATTGGGAGAGAGTGATCTTAAGGTGAATGTACGGCAGAGTAAAGTTATAGTCTTAGAGAAGAAGTGAAGTCAGTGAATGTATAGTGAGGTTGGATGAGGAGGAAATGGAAAATGTGAGTGCATTTAAGTATTTGGGTAGTGTGATGAGTAACGATGGACGTTTAGAGGGTGAAGTGTTTGAAAAGGTACAACAAGGAAGAAAGATTGCTGGTTCTTTGAAAGCAGTGATCAGAAACAGGGAAGTCAGGATGGAAGAGAAAAGTTAATGCATGACAGTATGGTGATACCAACCATTTCATATGGAAGTGAAATTTGGACCTTGTTGGAGGGATATACAGTAAGTCAAGAGTGAAAGCAGCAGAAATTAGTTATTGGAGAGGAGCATGTGGAGTCACATGGAGAGACAGACTGACAAATGAGGAAGTGAAGGAGCTTTGTGGTGTGGATGTGGATGTGAAAGGAAGCGTTTATGAGAAACACATTGAGGTGGTTTGGCCATGTGGAGAGGACGGAGAGCGAGAGAATGACGAGGAGAGTGTTCGTGAGTGAGGTGGAGGGGGAGAGAGGGAGGGGGAAACCAAGGATGGGGTGGTAGGATGGAGTGGAGAGGTACGTGAGAGAGGGTGTGTGTGAACTGGGAGCAGGGCAGTGAATTGGCAGAGGACAGGGTGACGTGGAGGCGATTTGTTTGTGGCTACCCCGTATAAGGGATTAAGGCGTCTGGCAAATAGATAGATAGATAGATGGCCTAGATCAAATGATTGGTCCCCCCCCTTGGCCATATCTCCACCTCCGTCTGCTTCATTGGTTCCTCCCCTCACTATTTCCCAACCCCCCCCTCTCCGTCCCAGGGCCTCCCCACACTCACTCCATCTCCCTCTTCCCCATTCATTCTCGCGCTGACCCTGACCCTGTACGGACGTCCAGACGAGAGCACTGACCCGACCTGACACGTGTACTCTGGTGTGGTGGATCGAGCTTTGTGCTCACCGCACCACTTCGACCCCCACTATACTGCAAGGGCTGATGCAACTATCATGGCGGATACCAGCTCAGTGAATGATGAAATGTCCTCGGGCGTTGAGCAAGAAACAACCATAGAGGCAGAATGGACAGAAGTGATTAACAAGAGGAAGAGGACGAACAGGAGTGCTGAGTCAGATCCGAGCGACGACGAGGAAGACAGTGGCAGTAAGAAGGTGAGAAATAGATGTAACAGTGAAGAGAATAGTGGAATAGAGCTACTTGTGTCGGGGACATCAGGTGCAGCGTCATCACCACGTGGGCCAGCAGTAGAGGTCAGACAGGGTAGGACAGAGGCATCCCCTGGGAATAGAGTGAGGCTACTATTCCCGAACGACACGGACCTCAAATACTACCAAAAACTATTATGGACAGTCAAACTTGCCAGAGCACACAGAAAGTTTGGAGCTTTGTTCAAAGATGGGAAGAATCGCCCTTACATCACAGTAGGCAGTTAAGAGGCGGTTGATATGCTCACCACAACTGGGTACGAGGGTATGGTCCTGCAGGTGCCAGAAAAGAGAGAAAAACATACCAAAGTTATCGTCTTCAATTATCCCTTAGAACTGGACCCACAGTTCCTTCTAGATGATGCAAGAGTTGTCTGGGCAAAGAGGCATGTAATTAGGGGCAAGGAGAAAAACCAAGTTGTTGCTCTAATGAAAGGAGAAGTCCCAAACGAAATCTTCGTGACAGGGGCGGGCAAGAGGAGGCTGCGACCTTTTATTGAAGAACCCTTTTTCTGCCTTCGCTGCAGCAGATGGGGTCACGGAGCTTGGCGATGTCAGGAAGACCCGAGATGTAGATTCTGCGCCAGGAAGCATGAATCGAAGAGATGTGGAGAAAAAATCAAAGCTGGATCTAAAGTAGAACCTAAATGCTGCAATTGTTTTGGCGAGCACAATGCTAACTCTGCCCTATGTCCGAGGAAACCATACGTTGTGCGAGCTGAGGATCAGGAGAGGAGACCAGGGCGATGGCCTGAGCGGAGCAGCATGGTGCAAGAAGTCGGCATGGGTGGTGTAGGGCAGGCGTGTACCACAAAAGCGTTGGTGGCAGGGACAGGGAGACAGGTGTGGGGAGCAGGTGATGCGTCAGTGGCGTGGCCGGCCTTAGGCAGCACTTCAGCGCGTCCCAGGGGTGAGGCGAGTGATGGGTACTCAGCCCCACCTACCACCTGTGACGGTCACCCTTCACCACCACAACTCAACTCCACAAACGAGGAAGTCACAGGAAATACTTGCTCTACTACCATGACAATAGGTGAGTCTATATCAAGTGAAATTATTAAGTACATGAAGAACCTAGAGCAGAAAATTGACACCATAGACAAGAGAGTGAGTGCAATATTAGAAACGTCCTTAGGAAAGAAAGTTGATGAACTAGAAAAGAAAGTAAGTGAATTATCACAAAAATACGACACTTCGGTCAGGCCTAAAACCAGAGAGAAGAAAAAAGAAAGCAGGGGAGTGATGACTTGCCCTGAGGTAATACCCCAGGCAAAACCCTCTGTGATATCCATTGGTATTGATGTAAAGAGCCTTCTTGCCAAATGTAACAGTGATAGGAAGAAAGAAATACTAATGAAAAGTTGGCGGGAACTTCAAACTAACCTTGATACAGCTACCACAATCCTTGAGAGAATAACTGCTGATATAGATGAGGCTGAGGATATGATAACTAATGACGGGCAACAATGAACTTAATGTAGTTACATGGAATGTAAATGGAATAAGAAACAGAGTAGCTGACATTCACTATTATGTAGCTCAAAACTCCACTGATGTTATTTTACTGCAGGAAACGGGAGATAGGGGTGAGGGTGTTCTGCTTAAGCTGAATGGGTATCAAGGTTACCACTTGCCAGCCGGAGAAGGGATAAGGGGTTTATCCACCTATGTTAAAAATTCCATACCGTCTGAGGTAACAGCATATCCTAAAAAAGAAGAGGGAATAGAGAGTATGAACATAAAGATATTTCTACAGGGCGGAGAGTTAAATATCGTGAATTTATATGTATCAAAAAACTGTTTTGATGTTAATTATATACCAGACAGCATTTTTAATGACCTAACAATACTCGCAGGGGATATCAATGCCAGACACAGATCACTTGAAACGGGAGGTGGTAACAATTATAACGGTGCTGCATTTGTCCAGTTTTTACAAGACCACCCTGATGCACTGCTTCTGGGTAATGCTGATGTAACACATGTCAGGGGCGGACGATTGGACTATGCTTGTATATTAAATGGCCAGGGACTGAATGGAGACTGCCAGGTAGTGCCGGAATTGTTGAGTGACAACTTTGCCCTTAAAATAACCATACCATTGGAAAAACGACTAAGACCACAACATGGCAGGAAAAGAGTAGTTTTACCCTCAAAGCAAAAGGACATTGACAAATTTATACAGAACATAAAAATGTGGTACAGTAACTATCAGCCCAGGGATATAGAAACTTTCTATGAGGATTTAGTTAAAGAAATAGAAGCATCTCTGACCAGGAAGAGTAGTCAGCCACGCAGCTTTATGAAAAAGAAATATTCCTAGGCAGATGATCGTCAGTTACGGGAATGGGATAAAACATTAAGAGCTGCGCACAAAAAGTGGATACGGTCAGGAAAAGATGAAGCAACAGGCCGAGTAATGCTAGAAACGGCCAAACAGTGCGGTAAGATGCGCAATGAAGTAAGGGGGGAATACTGGGAAAATTTTGTAAACAGAGTTGGGCAAAATAAAAATGTACATGACGTTTGGAGGGAAGTAAACAGGGTTCGAGGCAAAAGAAAAAAGGATATACTGCACCCAAGGCCTGAGAGCTTGGCCAACGAACTCTAGACAAGTGGTGCCATGCCGCCAGCAGTGACAGCCTACCAACAGAGGTCAAACAGGCGGTGTCCAGCTGGGAGCAGGAGAGAAGACACACAATCATTTGTGCACTGAATAGGGGTGACCAGACTTGTGTAGATATTACAAGGGATGAATTGTTGCAAGCAGTTAAAAGAGGTAGATCAACCGCGCCGGGGGAAGATGGTATTACATATGAGATCATAAACTGCCTGGCAGCCATCCACGACGGTCCACTGCTCCATTTATTCAACATGAGTTATAGGGAAGGAAAATTACCAAGGGCATGGAAGAGGGCACTAATAATACCAATACCTAAAGCGGGTGGGGGTTTTAGACCTATATCTCTATGCTTTAGCAAAATGATGGAAAGAGTTCTGGTAGAAAGACTGCGATATGTCATAGATGAAACAATACATGAATCTCTCTATGGGTTTATTAAGGGGAAGGGATCTGCGGGAGCTATGATAAATTGTCTGTCGAATGAAAATGACTACTGCCGAACATTCATTGACTTAAGAGGCGCATTCGACAAGGCAAATGGTGAAGTGATTCTGTACGAACTTGCGAAAATGGGAGTGTCTGGGAGGCTGTTACACTGGATCGGGGATTACTTACATGGCCGGCGGGCAAGGGTAGCCTATCAAGGAACTGAATCATCCGAAAAGAGTATGGAGCTGGGAACACCACAAGGAGGGGTTCTTAGTCCAACTCTTTTCAATGTACTAATGAACAGAATTGCTATAGAAATATCTGGTGTGGCGAACCTCACCATCTATGCAGATGATATTCTCCTGCAAAGTAAAAGCATGAAAATGATGCAAACGGCGGTGACAAATTTTGCACAATTATCACGGAAATTAGGGCTCATCATTAATGAAGATAAAACCAAGTTCATGTGCAGATCTAAAAAAGAAGAGAAACTGACAGTAAATAATGTAAACATAGAGAGGGTTAAGAGCTATAAATACCTCGGGGCTTATGTTGGGTACTCGTCCGGGAGTAAAGAGGCAGAACTGAGATACTTGATAACTCAGTGTAAAGCTAGATTAAGACCACTTAAAGCTCTCGCATGGAGTGGAAGAGGCGTAGGAGTACCTGTCTTACGAATGCTATACATAAGCACAATAAGATCAGTAGTGGATTATGCGGGGCCTATACTCTCTTGCTTTGATGACGGGAGGCTTGAGAAATTAGAGAAAATCCAAAACGAAGCAATGGGGACCATTCTAAACTGTCCTAAAAACGCTATGATTTGTGCAATGAGGCTAGAGCAAAACCTACCTACCTTAAAGGACAGGATTGATGAAATCAGTACTATGTTTGCTGTGAGACACCTTAGAACTAAAAGTGGAGAAAGACTACTGCCTTGTATTAATAATGCACTTAGATCAGGGACCTCCCGTCATCTCAGGAAGAGGGTTTACGTGAAGGGACTGGTTAACCGTCTACAGGCATATAGTATTGGTGGCACTGATGTGGCCCCTGTAGTCACGGTCAGACAGGCGCCATGGCAGGATGGAAGAATTAGTGTTATTATAAAACCCTTGCCACATAAGTAAAATTCGTACGTTTGGGGAGAACTCAAAGCTCACTATGAGGCAGAGATAAACGGGCTAGCTAGGGAAACTGCCATACATGTGTACTGTGATGGTTCGGTAACTAGCGACGGCAGAGCTGGATGTGGTGTTGTGGTTAGGAATTTTGCAGAAAAAGGACGACTTGACGATGCGGAGTACTGCTATAGACTGTCCTCCCATGTCTCTTCCACTCAAGCAGAGTTGTATTCCATAAAATTCGCCCTCACCCTGCTGCAGGGAGGGGATAAGGATGGATTTGTATTTACCGACAGTCGAGGGACATTGGAGTCACTTACTAGTAAGCAGCCAGTACTAGAAAATGTTGTTGGTGAGTGTAAAAAACTCATTAGAGAGATAGATAAACAAATTAACTTTGTATGGATACCGTCACATGTGGGCATATCTGGCAATGAAAAAGCCGATCTTCTTGCAAGAAAAGGTACAGAGAAACAACACATAGATGCACAGTGTAGAAGGACCATCAGGCAGATAAAAACCAGTATTAGGTGCCAACAACTAGAAAGTGACAAAGAGAAACAAATAGCCATATATAATGCTAGTGCAACCTTCAGACGCTATGTACAAGTTGCCAATAACACCACCTATATTTATGGCAGACAATGTGCTAAATGGAAAGACAGTGTATATATCAGATTTAAAATAGGCTACAAATATTACTGGCAGTTGGGTGTGGCAGGTACCGAGGCTGGGAGACAGTGTAAACTGTGTGCCCAGCCCGATGCTCACACACTACAACACTATGTGCTCCACTGCCCCACACTGGCACAGTTTAGGAACCACCATTTATGTCCTGTTTCTGAGCAAATTGTATGAATGATAAACAACAAATTATCAGAGTTGCTAACTAAGTGCAAGAATTTAAGGAATATATTGTAACCTTGACCTGAATCGAATGAGTTATTGATTTTATTGAAATAACATAAATTAAACAATGTACAACATTTTAAACTAATATGTACAGTATGCTAAACACCAAGGGCACAGCGTGGGAGCGGTGTGGTGGCGGTTGGTGGTTGGGGACCCAGGGGAGGGGGTAAGGTTTGGTGGTGACCTGCTAATCCCAACCCTTCCCCCATAATCTGGGGACTCCGGTCGCCGCACCCTCCCTCTCCCGCACCCACACTCTGTAGCCTCACACTTGTATTTACAATGCGTTTTTCCTGGATGTATATGTAGATCACTCTGTATAAGTTTTATGTGTGTACAAATGTATTACTGTTTGTGACCTCAGTTTCCTATTCCATTCACCGATCTTGTGTACGTGAATATGTAAATACATATGGTATATATCAGTATGCTCAAACAAATTCCATGTAACTACATACAACAGCACTCTTTATACTCACTGTACAGTTTAATACATGTATTACTGTATATAAGATTACTAATTAGTCCACTTTAAAATTATTGACCAATCACACGTACAGTATATTGTAATCTAATATAATACATTAATAGGCTCGGGAAGATGACTACCTAAGTATCATCTTCCTTTTGAAGATATTGTACAACTACTATTTTTATATGTACAGTATTGTGTATCTCAATAAATTTATCAAAATCAAATTCAAATCTTCCCCATTCGTTCTTCGTCTGTCACCTCCCACCCAAACTAAAAGCAAGCCAAACATCACGCCATTTCGCCATTGACTTACCAGCCATTACCCTCAACCTGTTTAACGCAATTCAGTTTATATTACATCTGTTGTAAGTTATTTATTTAAGGTTATTAACCAAAGAATATTAGTTTCTTTGTATAATTTACCCATTTTTCATCATTTTCAATGGGAAACGATTACGATTGTGCAGTACGAGCAACTTGCGATTTTTAAAAACTATTTCTGCCGGTCAACCATTCATACACGTCAATACAGGTTTTCTAGCTTTTTTATAGAACACAAATGTGTATTTTATTGTACGATTTACATGCAGAACCTAACAGTCTTACACGACATGCGATTTATTTTTTGTTCAGTTATTTCATGTATTTATATTATGATAATTATTTTCTTCATTTATAAATTTCAGTATATGTATAAATATTTGTCTTACTGAATGATTTACTTATACAGTGAATCAATGTACTTTTATTTTATATGCAAAGGTAATTTTGTCCCTTTTATTTATGCCCACTCATACAGCTTGTTTCATACCGAGGCACATGTTTCATATTGATTTGGGTGATTTTTGTAAGGTTATGTGGTGAAAAATAGGTTTATGCCAAAATCTTCCAATTTTCGTTTAGATGCGATGGCTAGCTATTATAATAATTAAAGGTCGATTGTGCGGTAACCATTAGGCCTATGGGACTGAGATTGGCATTTTCAGATGTGTAAATTCAAGTTCTTCAAATCGATGAGAGAAAATTTTGCTTTGGTGATAGCTGAAAAATCGATGCCTTTTTGCCGCCGGGGTGATGGTCGGGCTTTGAGATTTGCAGGCTCTAGGGGTTAACAGTGGTCCCGTACAATGATATACGAATATTCCTGCAAAGAAGACATTGTATGGAGCTTGTTATGGTCACGAGAATATGGCACCAGAGGCAGAGGTGGACTCACGATAACACCCTCACTTTCCCCCCTTCCCTCACACACACACAGCCATGGAATAATCTTCCAGCAAATCCAATGAACATCTTTACCCCGGGAAATAGTGATGGAGAGGAACGCCTTCATATTATGATGGTGCCGACGCAACCGGGCGGTATCACTGCTGTGTAATAAAATTGTTCCTCAATTCCGTCTCCATTCCTTTAAAGGAGGCTTCATGTCCATCGTGGTCACGTTCAGATGAACCTGAAACTAGAACAACAAAAACTGAGTGAGTATTAGTATGTGGAAGTCACCATCATAATCATCTGTTGATCTTTTTCATTAACTAAAGATTACGTGAGATACAGCCCAGAAAACAAGATAAGGGAAGGCAAGGAAAAAGATTATCAACAGCATTACTCATTTACACACCATTCAAACACCCGGAAATCTGGTTCCACTAACAAGCCTAACCATCCGCACATATGTTATTATTAATATATGCGCTTAACTTACACCGGTCAGATGAATTTAGTCAAGATATGGCCGCAAAGAACTTGCTCCAAAGAGAAGTGTGGTTCAGAGGTGGTTCTTGTCAAGAGCTACTGTGTTCAGTTTTGGTTACCTCATCACGACTATACTGAGAAACTGAAATGAATACAGCAAATGATTAAAAAAACAACAACAACGATATCCAGGCAAAAGGAACATTTAAAAACTCTGTCTCACTTATCAAACGCACTCTACATAGGGATCTAATCCTATTATATGAAAAGCAGATATGATTAGGCCATATGTCAGATGATAAGCACTTAAAAACACAACCAACATACAGCGAATGATATTAAACATTTATCTTTATACAGAGTGAAAACATGTGGAACAAATTTCCTAGCAATATGGTAGGTTATGTTTCAGAACTAACATTTGAAAGTCATTTTTAAACGTATCTAGCTTCAAAATCCGAGAATACACAAGTCTGACTTACTATAGTTCTCTCACTCACATCACGGAGGATACAGTTATAGTGGGGAATAGTTATACAGATGTTTCTTATCCTTTACAGATGAACCCATATAATCCGGTGATGACGATTTTATTAATCTCGGAACGCTTTTAGGCTTTAGTCCAAGCGGTCAATAACAAGTTTATTACTAGCGTGCTCTCGTGAGCTGGAAAGTTTATTTGTTAGCAAAGTATATATATATATATATATATATATATATATATATAGTTCTTAGGGCAAACGAAAGAGCATAGTTATCTTCCATTATAATTTTCCTGCCCTTATAAGTGTTCAAATCTTCACTGCAATAACATATGGATTTGCATACACCTTCACATACTATTTTTATAATGAAGCCAACAGTCTTCTTTCCAACAGCCTGGTTCAAAACAACCGATATTGGTATCTGCCCTCCTTTGTTACTCTTTTGTACCCAATCCTTTCCCTTCAGCATCCTATTTCCCTTCCATCTTACCCCACCTTCTTCCAACGTCCGGCGGGCTCTCTCGAGACGAACCCCCTTTCTTCCTCCAACATTTTCCGTTCGCGTTCCAGCTTGTTTTTCATTTCTGTCCTTTATGGATATTATTATTTTCTTCTACCTATTGTTGGTTCCTCTCCCCTTCGGTACTTCTACCTAACGTGTTACTATTATCATTGATATTTATTTCTGCTATCTCCTATTATGCTTGTTGCTTCTTCATTTTCTTTTCTTCTCCCTCCTCCTGATTTTTGCATGCCTTCTGCTCCTCCTCTTCCTCCAGTGTCTTTTTTTCCCTTTCTTCCACGTTCATTCTCTCTTTTCCTTCACTGTCTTTTTCTTCTCCTTGCCTGGCTTGTTTGTCAATCCATCATTCACCTTCTTCATTATTTTGTTTCAGTAGCTTCCTTACTTCAATATATTCCTTATTTTAATATCTTGTTTGATTCAACAGAATCATCTTCCTTTCTTAATTATATCCCTTGTTTTTATGTAGTGGTAGCTGGTGGCGACCATCATCCACTCATGTAATGTAGTGCTGCCTTCTTCGTCCTTAGCCTTTATCATTCTTTTTCTGTGCCTGTCCTCTCTTCCTATTTCTCCCATCTTTCCTGTCACTTCTTATTGCTTTTCTTTCCTTTACAGGTGACTTTACATTGAGTAACAAGCCAAATGGTTTCCTGCAAGCCAAGAAGCCATTTACAACGCTGGGGGGTAACCATATAATCAATCCATACGTGCTTCCTACGTGTCAACAAGTGGGTTGGTGAAGGGTTAGTGCCCCTCCCCGTAAAACAAATAACTCAAAGTCATATGGCCACCCCTTACGGGATTATGAAGTCTGGCAATTGATAGATAGATAGATAGTTTTTATGTCTTTTTCCTCTCACCATCTTCCTCGCAGCATTAACTTTCTTGCTTTTTTACCTTCTTTGAATCTTTATCATCGTGACCTCAGTATCTTCCTTGATTCACTGTCTCATCTTAAGCATAGTCTGCCTTGTTTTACTGTCTCCCTTGCTTCAGTGTCCCTTGTTCTACTGACTTCCTTGCTTCACTGTCTTCCTTGTCTTAAGCTACCTTGCTTCAGTGACTTCCATGTTTTGTTTTTCCTTGCTTCATTCTCTTACTTAATTCAATCTCTTTTCTACTTCTGTCACAATCTGCTCCATATTCAGCATCTGTTTGGCTTCAGTGTCTCCCTTGCTTTTGTGTCATTTTGCTTCATTGTCTTCCTTAATTTAATCTTCCTTGATTCAGTTTTTTTTTTTTTTTCTGTTACAGTCTTTTCCTTGTCTAAGTGCCTTCTTTGTTTCCATGGCGTTCTTGCTTCAGTGTCTCCTTTTCTTCACAGACTTTCTTGGAGTGACCCTGGTGAGAGAGGATAGTGTTTGGAAACTCCCTGTACTGTTGTTTGCAGATGATACTGTGTTGTTGAGTGAAGACGAAGGGGAGCTGCAGGGCTTGGTGGATGAGTTTCAGAGAGTGTGTAAGAAACGGAATCTAAAGGTGAATGTAGGGAAGAGTAAAGTGATGGTCTTTGAGAGAGGTGAAGTTAGTGAATGTACAGCGAGGTTGGATGGTGAGGAATTGGAAAATGTGAGTAGGTTTAAGTACTTGGGTAGTGTGATGAGTAAGGATGGAGGTTTGGAGGGTGAAGTGCTTGAAAGGGTACAGCAGGGAAGAAAGGTTGCTGGTTCTTTGAAAGCAGTGATAAGAAACAGGGAAGTGAGCATGGAAGTGAAAAAGTTACTACATGACAGTATTGTGATACCAACTCTAACGTACGGAAGTGAAGCTTGGACTTTGTTGGAAGGACACAAGTCAAGAGTGAGAGCAGTGGAAATGAGTCATTTAAGAGGAGCCTGTGGAGTCACGTGGAGAGACAGGCTGACGAATGAGGATATAAAGGAGCGTTGTGGTGTGGATGTGGATGTGATAGGAAGTGTTATGAGGAACACACTGAGGTGGTTTGGCCATGTGGAGAGGATGGAGGGTGAAAGACTGACGAAGAGAGTGTATGTGAGTGAGGTGGAGGGGGGAAGAGGAAGGGGGAGGCCGAGGATGAGATGGAGGGATGGGGTGGAGAGGTATATGAGAGAGGGGGGTGTGAGTTGGGAGCAGGGCAGTGAAATGGCTGGGGATAGGGCGACTTGGAGGCGATTTGTTTGTGGCCACCCCAAACGGGATTGAGGCGTCTGGCAATAGATAGATAGATAGACTTTCTTGGTTTAACAGTTTCTTTGCATCATTGTGTTCTTTGCTTCAATGTCATGCCAGTTTCAATGCCTTCCTTGGTTCAGTGTGTTTAATACCCATTTAAACTCTCCCAACAGCTTTCTGATGATATTTTTTTTTTTTTTTTTTTTTTATCACAATGCCACTATGCAGTTTTACAGAACTATCTTATTCAACTCTTGTACTGATGAAGTTGCTAAACGCTAAGTATAATACTTCCAATTCGAAAACTCTCTCCAAAGTTACAGCATCATCGTCAAGCAAACCTAAAATGGTAGACACCCCCTCTACCTAAATTCATTTTCAAGATCCCACTTTATATCTTCATTCATCCTTTCGCAAATCCCATTTTTTCTCTTGTGTTTGTCATCTTCCATCATCGCATTGTCCTCTTCTACGTGAATTATCTTTCCCCTTCCTTGTAAGCTGTCTTTTTAATAATCCGTACTCTGTACCCTTCTTTCTTTCTCTTCTTTGCGCACACACACACACACACACACACACACACACACACACACACACACACACACACACACACACATTCGGCAATACCCTTAATGTTTTCCTCACTAGCAGCGAGAAACGATCAAGTTAAGCCAAGCTAAGCCAAGGCAGGCCGGGAGCCATGAACAAGGATATTAAAGTGATAAGCCTCTTCCCATCCTCTGTGTGTATTTTTATCCCAGGATGCGCTAGCTCAGACTCAAACGCTATTACGGCAGATTTGTGGCAGGGGACGGCAGTTTCTAGGATACTTGTCTTTCAGGATGAAGAGAATCAGATGAAGGCTGCGACCTTATTTGGGAAATAGGTGTATCAAAAGTTAATTATTTTTCCCAGTGCAGTCATAGTACACAGAGAATACATATATGCATTAGGAAAAAAAAGGCATATTACACAAACAAACGGCATTAGGTAATATATGTTAACTTTTTTTTTCTTTTTCCAGGTAGAATATGCAAATTACAGGATTCAAATAGATCACATGGAAAATAGGAAACACGGGATTTATGTGTATTTCTTCAAGGAAGAAAAGTAATATTAAGTAACCATATTTGTGTCATATTTTTCCCAAGGAAGAGCAGAGTAATAAGACGAGGACTTAGTAATATTTGTTCCCCCCCCTCTGAAATAGAGCAACATAAATCACCTATCAACATGTGGGCGTCATTGTTATTGTTGTTGTTATTATTATTATTATTATTATTATTATATGAAGAAAAGTTATCACGGCATTCATTTACTACCATTCTATTGATCTACTACTTAAATCTTCTTCCCAAGAACATGTTTCATATTTTATTGGCCAGCTCATGCTGCCCTTATTGTTAGTAGCATTTTCTTGCTAGTTTTTTAGCCAGTTTATGCTGCCCCTATTTTAGTTAAGTTTTCTTGCTTGGTTTCTTGTTAATTGTGGCAGGCACTTCTACTTTTCAGAATTAACCCCTAAATACCAAAGCATGTCAATGTACATGTTGACCGCTTTAGCCCTCTCAGCCGAATCACATCAATATAGCATGCCTTGTAAAAAACTGCCTGCACATATCTGCGCCCCGATTGTGACGTATTTCCCTTCAAGCCAATGAGAACTAACCCCACCGGCCTTGGGTTGGGTGATCATGCCACTCTGGGGGCAGGGGGTTCTTCCTCCCTCTCGGCCCACCCATTGCCTGAATGTTTCGTCATCTGTCACGTAATAACCCTCTCTGAAGACCCTCCCACCCCTCTGTACGCCCCAATAGGATGTTGCTAGTCGAAGTTTACCCCTCCCCAAACCACGAGGCCCATTCCATCCCCATCCAGCCTCCCCACCCCCTACCTTGTATACCCCTACCTACCCTACCCCCTCCCTCCCTTTCGGCCCCATACTATCCTCCTACCCCCAATAAACCATCGTGTGATAGCAAGCACGCAGCTTGGCTTGCTCTTCCCCCCCACGCCCCCCACCCTTAACAGATGTACACGTGCTTTATACGTATTGCCTCGATGTTTTTTTTTTTCTGTGCCTTTTCGTACCTGAACATAATAAATGCTTCTCTGTATACTATTCTATACATGCAAACACGTGCAATCACAGGCATCTGAGCCCAAGCCCCCCCACCACCACCCATCCCCATCCCCCCACCACCACCCCTCCACCTCGATACATCTATTACTCCCCATACATGAATTATCTCCCCACACCTGCAAACACACCTGCTTGCATGGTTGATATGCTAAATTACTTAGATTTTGTTTGTTTCAACTAGCCAAATTGGTTGCTACAGTAAATGATCTCCCAAGGTTCAATGTACTCGTTGAGGACCTTCTTCCCAATCGAATTTTATCTCCCCACACGTACATACACATCTGTTTTCATAGTAGTTGATCAAAAACAAACTAAAGTGCTCTACTTTGATGAGAAAAGATGGTTTTATCCAACCTCCATACCTACAAACCTTCTCCCCACAGGGTACTTTATCTCTTCAAAAGCAAGTAATCTCCCCACACCCCAAAACACCTGTTCTCGGGCTTGTTGTGACATATGATACTGCAATGACCTATTCCAGTAATAGAAATAGTTAGTTACCAAAACTATGGGCGCTCGATAATCTTGGGGGGTACCTATTTTATTTATTTATTTTTTTCAAATTTGACCCTCGATTGTGCGGTAACCATTAGAACTATGGGGGGTGCCGATTGCGCTGTCAGGTGTGTAAATTCTTCCTCTTTAGCCAGAACATATTGATTTTCCCCTTGGTGAAAGTCGAAAAAACACCCCCAAATTGCGGCTCCAGTGGCAGACGAGCCAGATCGAACTGCGGTATTTAGGGGTTAGCTGATTCCTACCAAACTTGTACACAATGACCAGCCTCTGACCTAGTTGCGTTCGCAAGGTTTTGGTTGCTTGGCAACTACTCATTGTCTAGCAACGGCCGAAAAAAAAATCGTACTTTTCACATTTTGAGCTGTAGAAGCACTGCTAATGGGCGTAGAAAGCTCTGACTTCTTTAAGCGTAATCTTGAGATCATTCCCTATCGGGAGTGTGCCATCCATTTTCCTATCTCCTCTAGTTTTCGAGTGGACACCTTGCGAAGATTGGCATCAGTGTCCCTAGCAGCCAGTACCGGTTTTTAGAAATGCCCCCCTAGTTCCCTTACGGTACAATGGAATGGAATGAAAGTTTGCATGCTTATAGACATTTACTAGTACTACAACTTACTGTGTACTACTATGCACTACATTGGCCAGGTCAGGGGTCATAGGTCATCAAATGCAAAAATGGAGAAAGTAGCAAAAAACCGTGACTATGCTCACGTGAAATGCTAAGATTCCGAAGATTACCCTAGACTAGCAAGGTGGCTCCAAAGTCGGTACCATAGGCCTATTCAACTCTACCACGCCACTGCCTATGGGTATCTGTGGCTGCCCTCCCCAGTATTCTCAGTTCAAGGTATACTGTGGTCGTGCGTGGTGGGTAGGTTTTGCTCCCATGTAAAATTTCGGTTTTATGCCTCTTGGTCCATTTTTCGATACCACCTTGCCACTAACGTGAGGTCAAGGCAGCATACGCTTACTAGTTAATATAATTATGTATTTATGTGTGTTATTTTGCAGCTAAAATAGTGTTATACGAAAGAAGATAAACAACAGAAACATTCAATATAGGGGGGGAAGTGGAGGAGGCATAGGTGGACGAGTAACTGTCCCGGGATGAGTCCAATGCTCCCACTACTGCTACATAGTTGCCCATTATTTATTTGATAAAAATTATAATTTTCTTTGTTTTTCAGTAGTTTTAGGTTACAACTCTTGCAAATACATTGCATTACCTAGAAAAAATTTTGTAATTAAACTCTATATCATTTTCATATTTATTTTCATTTTCCAAAGTTGGTACTGAATCAGGTACCACCTTGCCACTCATGTACTAATCATGACCTTGCTAATTTAGGGGGTAGGGCAATGATTCTTGGAGGGAATGTTGCACTGGAGTACCTCCATACAATAATGACATTCGGTGTCAAAACTCACTTCCAGTCGCTGGCAGCGCCACCTGGAAGTTGTACCTCTGACCTCTGGTGAGCCATTCAACGAAGTTCAAGTTCCCTAGCTCCACAGTGGGTGGATGGAACTGAATGAAATTTTTGGATGCTTATAGACGTTGATGAGTACTACAAGTGTACTTCATACATGCATGACTACGTGTGCCAGGTCAGTGGTAAAAGGTCATCAAGTGCAGAAAATATGAAAAACGCAAAAATTATAACCTTCCTTGCACAAAAGGCAAAGGCTCTGAAGATTACGAGTATTAAGCCAGGGCCATAATTCTTGGGTGGAATGTTCCAATGGAGTACCTCCATATGGAGGTGACCTTGGATGGGCCATTCCGCGAATTTCAAGTCCATTAGCTCCACAGTGGGTGCATGGAATCGAATGAAACATTGCATACTTATAGATGTTGATGAGCACTACGTGGACCGCTTAGAGCTGGCCATCGTCGACCGGCTTGTTCCTGCTGTCTGTAGACGACTTCATTTAGTTTTCTGGAGTGATTTTTTTTTTTTTTTTTTTTTTTTTGTTGCAGGTGCTTCGTATAGCCATCACTGAGCTCTTCACTACTGAAGATGTTACCTACGTTGAACAGAATCGTCAAAAGGTAGCAGAAACAAACTGATATGTTATCATGTTGAAGAGCTGATAAATATATAAACGTATTTCCCTCACTCTCCTTACTTTAACCTACTCATTGTCGGAACATCTCTAGCATTTTGTTCTACTTGAGCTCACAATATTTTATTTGGCTGAAGGCCAGCCACACGAGATTTAAAGTGGCAATATCTAAAAATGCCTTACATACTCTTCACATCAGTAGAATTCATCGTCTGACTGACTTAAACCTATTCTGAAAGTTGTGGCACTGGGTGCATATTTGACTAAGAGGAAAAACAATTTCTGGAAATTCAGGGTAAAGTGAGATCAGGAATGTGCGATATATTTCGATTATTTATTGGCTTGATCCATGTCACTCAGAACCAAATTTCATCCTTCACACAGACTCACCTTCCATCTTTCTCACCCTACACTATAGCACCCATTTTCATTTTTTATACATCCAGCCAAGGAGTATGAGTAGGTGGGTGTATTGTACTGCTCGTGTGTGTGTGTGTGTGTGTGTGTGTGTGTGTGTAAACAGCATAATTCGCAAAGTTTTCATTCAGTTTATGCCGTACTTAGTGGAAGGGTTGAGGGTCAACGTGGGAAGGTGGGCTCCTATTTTGAGAATAATCGTCAAAGATCAAGTTGGCAGACCAAGGTCGAAGACTCCATTCTAAATTTCAAACAGTTCTGATCCGATCTGGAGTGAATTTGGTAGAAGATTAAAGGGTAAATCAAAGGTGAAGCGATCCAATTTTGACAACAATACTCCAAAGGTTAAGACCACAGGTTAAGGTCACACGTCAAGCTCAACTCAGTTTTGAACATACTGTGAATAAACTTGATGGTGTGACTGAGGTTCTAAAAAAGGATATTTCGATTTTGAGAACAATTGACCAAAGGTCAAGGTCATACCGGAATGTCAGATGTTTGGACCTTAGACTAGTTGACAGGCCCGGTTGTTGCACTCTCTGAGTACTTTTTGTTTATTTTTCATGATCAGCTCTGAGCATCGACTAGATAGTCCGTTCCTTAAGGCCTAGCAGCCCTCCTACATACGACATAGTTTCACATTTTTATACCACTTCACTTCGACACTAATACTTCCATCTATACTGCACATGCTAGAACTGTCATATTCAGAAGTAGCCTATTTTAGTGGCATGGAGAGGGTTTTTTAAAGACATGTCTGAGTAGAAATTCAGGTAATCAAACCAATCTCTGATCATCATCATCATCATCATCCAATCCTACCTTGCCCCATGAGGAGAGTAGAAGCCCAAGGCTAGGCAAGCTGGTCCTGACGTTTAAGATGAGAGTGACCAGCCTCACTCATCCGTGAGTGGCATCATGTGAGCAATAAACCCCAACCATGCCCTTGGATATAAACCTGCACCGGCCCAATCCGACTGGAGCGCCTTAATTACTCACCAAACCACCAGCCGCAATATTTCGGTTATATGGTCACCACCTAACGTAGCAAATGGTTTCCTTGTGTACAAGAAACCATATGGCTTGTCACTCAGTGTAGAGTCACCCACAGGGAGAAAAAAGGGGAAAGAATGAAGGAAAGACATGAGGGAGAGTAACGTCACCCGTAGGCAGAAGGACGAGGACAGAATGAAGTAAAGAAAGACAGATGAGGAAGGAAGGAAAGAAGGAAGGAGGAGAGGAAAGAGCAAACACCTGAGAGCAGCACTACATCGAGTGAGTGGATGGTGAGCGCCTCCACTTATCACATGTCTGTTAATTCAAGTGATCAAACCGATCCCTGATGATTCACAATACTGCAGGCAACAAACTTCTCCAGCCACTTGCCCGTCACTCTACGCTGCACCCACTCTCACCCTGTGGGTTTACAGTGTGCCAGTCACTAGGTGGGTGTGCTGGTGGAGTACCTAACCAGGTGTTTACCGGCGTGGTGTGGGCAGCGGTGCAAGTAACTCGCACCATCACACCATTCACGGGCTGTTGGGCCTCCACTGGTGCGGAAGTTGGAAGCCAGACAACTTTATCAGTGACTCGCATGTGAGGGTAGTGGAGGAGGGATGGGGATTCTACTGCCCGAGTTATCAACGATATTTGCTGCTATATCTTTTCAAGGTAGTACCAGTCTTGGGGATAGAACTGTACATCCTCCAAAATCATATGGTTCACCAGAAAAAAATGTATATAAATCCTTGAGTTCGTAGCTGTCCTAAGCTGAACAAAATCTTTGAAAGTAACAAAAGTAAAATGAGAAAGACATTATCGTTGTGAAAGGCTTATAATGAAGTACTTTCAAAAACAAAAATCCATCCACAATCTCCTGCCGCGGTTGTGTTCTGTATTTCACATTCTCGCTCCTCGACAAAGAGAATCCTTTGTTCTGAAGCTGCCTTGTTACGTGTTTTATAGCTTCTTCCAATGTTTATCTTCTGTCTTCAGCAAGGCCAGACGAAGAAGTTTTTGTCGGTATGTGCCCGTTGGTGTGTCTGAGTGTATCTGTGTCTATATATCTGTCGCCAATACATCTCGAAAAGTTGTGGACGAATTTTCATCATATCGGGAAACAGCAACTATGAGGATCTTCAAAAGTCTGATGCTTTTGGTAAGGATCTGGTAAAAGACGACAAATGTTAGCCACCAGATATTTTTATCGTCCACCTTTAACAAGGTGAGGCGATGTAGTTTACTGTGTGTGTGTGTGTGTGTGTGTGTGTGTGTGTGTGTGTGTGTGTGTGTGTGTGTGTGTGTGTGTGTGTGCAGGCCCATAGTCAGACTTTTCGAAGAGGAGGGGGGTTGTTTTCTATTGAATCTGGACTTCCATAGCAGCCAAGTGGTCAAAGGTCTGTTGCAGAATTGCTGTGGGGGTCTGGGTGTATGCATAAGCGACGGCGAAAAGCAGTACAAAACTTCTAAACAACGGAGAGTGATGCCTTTTGCACTGATATTAAATACTAGAAGGTGAGAAAGTGAATCTTTAGGCAGGTGGGGGGATCGTCCAACCCCCTCGACTCCCACCCACCCCTGGCTACGGGCCTGATGTGTGTGTGTGTGTGTGTGTGTGTGTGTGTGTGTGTGTGTGTGTGAATATGGAATGGGTTTTGTGAAACGCGGTAACTGAATTTCGTAGAGTTTTGCAGATTTTTATCCCTTTTATCAAAGCGAAGTGATATAGCTTTTGTTTGTGCATTTCTATATGCGTCTGTGTATGTGTGTATGTATCTGTTGCCAAAATAACTCGTTTTCAAATTTGGTTTGTAGGCACCTTGTTCATTAGCCAACAACATATTTTGGCTGACTATTAAAATTCGGCCCCAGATTGCTTTTGTTTCACTTTCAGTGTAACTCCTTCCATCGCTGCAACCAGCAGGGAAGTGCAGGTAAACATTTGGTTGTGCTTGAGCATATCTTCTGTACGATTAAACGGTGGGCAAACTGAGTTGCAGCTTTGGAGTCAAGAGACTACCAATACGATGTCATTCACAACATATATCTGTAACATTCCTTGTTCTTAATTAGTTGATAAAAATTAACTATGATTATGAGTTCAACACACACAAATAGAAAGAGAATCATATCTGAGGTTAGTACAGGAAGTTCTGAAGCGCATATGTTCACTCGTCTACATGTGGGAATTTCATAAATATTTGCCCTCTAGACCGCCACAGAAGTTTATGCTGGCCTTGCAGCAGCTTAAAAAAAAAAAAAAATCAAACAAATTAGGTCCCGTGACGTTCAGATTTATACATTTCATCACGAGATATCCGGCGAGAGTTGCAATGGGTTTCCAAAACTATACTAGGACGTAAGTGAATATAGAAGCTGTTTGTCAGTAAAATCATATTTACTATGAGTAGCCTATGTCAGAAAATGTCTTTTCGAATCTGCAATAGGGTGGAGTGAAAAAAAAAAAAAAATCAATTTTCAAAATGCCTGAGTGGGGAGAAGTTGTGGATTTGTTATACAAACATTGTGTTAAAATCATTTTCCTTTTAGATAATATTTAGACTATGCACACGTAACTTAAAGTTCTTCCCTACGACGCAAGTTACAACGCGAGTTACGATGAGCAACGATGCGTGTCTTTCCTTGGTGCTAGATGCCGAATAAATGTATTATTTGTTAAAAAATAAGCTAATTCTCATTAGGAATATAGTGATTTATATTGACAACCATGAGCAACCCTTCTAATGTAGGACTAGCAGCTGTAAATGATTAAAATGATGAAATACGGCTGACGTCAGTTCTAGCGTAAGACGTCAGTTCTAGCGTAATTGAATTGCTTTTAGAATTGCGAAAAGGATGCAGAAAAATGTTATACTTAAACTGAAATCATTCAAGGTTCAATATTGGAACTGATATAAAGCAGAATGCTGTGTTCATTAAAGTTAACACAAAAATTTACGTGTATTTTCTTTTTCAGACAGAACTAGAACAGGTACCTTGTTCCACTATGACATCCTAGGTGCTCCAGCTGTACTTAAAGAAACCAAGTTACCAAAAACCATAGATGCACTAAAATATTGCTTTCATGTGAATAATTTAATGAGATGTAATGGTGATCAAAAACCTCTGTTAAGTGATACTGCTGATTGAAAATATTTGGGATATGGCTTCGATCCCACATTTGTCACATCAGAGAGTTACTGAATTAATCAAACAGTGTCATGGAAAATATCAGAAATTATTAAAACACCCAAAAAACAGAAATAACAGTCCTTCCAACAAAGCATGTGTGGAAGTTTTTTTGAAAACCGCTGTTGATCTTCTTTACAGGGCTGCATGCAAATGCTGTACCCTCTTGGAGTGTTCGTGCAAGAAGCATCGCCGAGTGCCCCATGCTGAAAGAGGCTTCCTAACTAATCAAAGAAATGAAACAAAAATGATCACTGGAGTTGGCAAGCAGACAACAAATCAGATGGAACAAAAACTGAAGAGAATGTAAGCTGAGAAAGAGCCCAGTGGCCAAATATCACATCTGTCACGTGGAAAAGAAGTGGACTGGAGATGTCTAAAATATGTGGATATCTGATCTTTTTTGATAGTTCGTTACACGAGAATTTAAGCACGTGTAATAGACGAGCTGAAATTCATGAGTAATACACAGCAATATCTGGTGGAATAAATCATATGCATGCAAATTAGGAAGGCTGTCTAGAAGCCAAATGCATAAGAAAATATACATTCACTCCCTTACCCCAATAAGTTCTTCCTATGCTGAATAAAAGTAATAATTTAACCACAATAAATTGTCAAATTCATCAATCATCAAAGCATTGTTAGCTTATAAGTCGATTAACTCATACAGACTATAATTTATTCAGCTTGGGAAGAACTTGTGGGATCTAGGGATTGAATGTAAATTATTTTTATCCATTTGATTTCTAGAGAGCCTTCCTAATTTAAGTCGTATAAACTTGTCTAATGATCGATAAAATAAACTGTCAAGGTGCATCATAATCATCAAAGGGTTAATTTTCAATAATGTGCAAACTATATAAATGTCCTGCAAGATTCATATACTGCATATAGTACTGTAACTACATCAGTATAGTTAAGGTATAGTTAATGAGTTTGAAACTTGCTGTGACTATAATGATACTAGCTGTGACTATATAAGGTGCAATACATCAATAGTCTGCATAAGACTGGACACTAATGAATATAGGTATGTTTTAAATTAATACACAGAGTATTGTTTAATTTATACATTGTGTATTACAGAAAAATCATTCACATTGCTATCTCAAAGAGTTGATGAGGTGAAAAGCTTTGGATTCCACCTTCTGCAGAAGAGCTCTATGTGATAATCAGAAAGTAATTAATCAGAGAAATTAATTAAGGCAACTAATTAGACAAAAAATAAAATGCCATAGGGAAGCTTAACGGTATACTAAAGGTTAGCCGTGGATCAGATAGGACGGTAAGGATAGTAGACAACCAACAACCATCAGCACATTCAGCAGCGTGTTCGTTTCAGAAGCCAGATCCATTGCTGCTCTTAGAGTACAAAAGAAAATATAAAGACTACAAACAATTAATCAGAAACCCTGGGAGCACTGTGAAAAACAAAACACTACTTAGGTGCTACCACCAAGGATAATAATGTACAGTGTAGGTTCTGTGTGACAAATGGAGAAGCTGTCCACCATCCTCTTAAGGACAGTGCTGGCTGCGTGGTATGTGCGGTTCAATACATGTAGGATATTTACAATGTTAGATTATCTGAAAAAATAAAACATAGATATTAATTCAAGACAACAATAAGTACAGTAAATTAAGGAATTTTGTTTTGTTTAGTTCAGTCATAGTACGGTGGGCTTGCACAATATGCAAATCGCACAGTATGTGACTGACCAAAAATAATAACCAAAAAACCTTCACTGCGCGAGTTTAGCCCACAATCTGCGAGGTAGAGGCAAGGAGTAGCCCAAAACCGCTATTTTCCCTGACTAAGCGACCCCCCTCCCCGCACAACGTGCCCATCGCGACTTAGAGGCTCTTGGAGAAGGTGCTCAAGAGGAGTCTACAGTAAGATCTCACCAATAACGACTTCGACAATGACGTTTTCGGCAAAAACGGTAAGTAAGAACAGAAATCCAGTTTCTTTAATAATGTTTGGATTCGCTTGAATGACAATTATTTCGCGAATGCCAAGTTGTTATACAGCAAATACCTCCATAACAAGATAAGGAATGAAGGAGACAAACAAGGAGAGATGAAGGAAATTGCCAAAAATGTTAGCTGTAGCGAGGAGATGGAGGATCCTCCACTCACCACCTGCCATGACTCGCCTGCCACCGTCCCCTCCCTCCACAGTCTCATCTGCTTCACCTGGCATACCTGCAACCCCCACCATAATGACTTACTGCATTCTGGAAGAAATATAACATTCGAAAGGCCGTACATTTCTTCATCAAAGCCTGGAATAATACAACACTGGCAACTGTTAAACATGCGTGGTGTGGGGGGGGGGGTGCAGAGGCGAACTGTAAATGTGTTGTCGTGCCTCGGAACCCCTGTTATTTACGAACATCAGGCCTGCTGTCTACTGTTGTTAAGGTGACTGATCATATTATTGTTATTGTAGCTATACCTGCAGTATATCTCTGAAAAATTTTCCCTTTATTATGTCTCTAAGGGTAAAAAAATCTCAAGGTATAAGGGGGAACCGCCCATATGTAAGTTTTCTCATAAGAATATGTATTCACAGTGTGCAATTTCAAAGTGCATGAGAACCAGGACTGCCCATCCACTCTTGTACTGTACAAGCCCACTGTATTTTATTTTATTTTTTTCAGTATTGGTAAGAAATTACCCTTCATTGCATGATTTAGGGAACAATTTCTACTGGAAACAAATCCTAAGGCCTGTAATTGGGTGAAGTCAAATTCGAAATAATATCCTTAAATTGGTACTAAATATATATATATATATATATATATATATATAATTTGTTCTCTGGGGGGAAGATTTACCCATTTTTGATTCTGACAATACATTCAACCGCAAATGATCACATACCTACCCAAACCTGTCCTAACTCCCATTAAGGGGTTGAAACCTAAAATCGAACAAATTATTTACCTTTTAGTATTAACCTAACCTAATCTAACCTACCCTAACCTAACCTGGCCTAATCCCTGCGCATGGTTGAAATCATATACGACATAAAAAAAAGGGAAATAAAACTGAATGAAGTGCTTTTTAACCCGTTAACTGTGGCATTAGGTTTAGTAATGCTAGGTGTTTTTGGCTCGGCTTCCCATTCTGTAAATGCCTAGCGTATAGGGGGTCTCTCTTTCGAGACCGGGGCTTAGACAAATAAGAGAGAGACAGGACACAAAAACTCCTGGCAACAACCTTTCACGTATATTGCTTAGTTAGGCAGGGGAATCAGTAGATGTTACAAACACAGGTACACTGGGCGATTATGAACTCTTTATATCTAGATATGGTTAGTAGTATCTCACAGGATACTGCTTTATGTCACAGTGAATAGCACTTAAGGCAGAGTGTTCTCAGTTAGGGAAGTCCAGGGTTTCTATATGTGTGGGGTTGCTAAGGTTAATTCACATGGGGGAGGGTGGCGTACGGCACTGGGGTCTGATTTTGATTGTGGTAGTACGAGACATTTTCTGAGGGTAGCGTGTTTACTTCATTACCCTCAACTCGTATTCTGCTTTTGGCTAATTATCATTACTTTCTATGCCACTTTGATCTTGTCACTGTATCAATTTGTACCCTGTTCCCTGTATCAATTACTCTCTCCAGTGCTGGGTATTGTCACTGATAAGGTCAATTCGCTGTTCTGCCTAGGCACTGTTCAATCACTAATATTTCACAGTTAGGGTCACTCCGGTCTTCTTCTGGCGCCAGGGTCGCGGGCAGAGGGGCGGCACAGCTCCGCTACTGACGGGGCTGGGCACCACCGGGGGCCTCTGTACTTGGAGGGCACGGGACCACATGCAGGGGCGTCTGTAATTGTCCAGGGCAGGGATGGGGAGAGGAGTGTGGCCCTCAGGACTGGGGCTGAACAATTACCTGAAACGGTTGTTCAGGCTCATGATGGAGGATGAGGACCTCCGCCATCGAGATGTGGAGAGTTCCCGCCTGGGAGTTCTGGGGGCAGCCTGGGGTTCCCGAGAGCTGTGGTCCCCAGGGCTTGGTGGTGCTGACAGGAAAGGGCTGCAGCACTGGTCTGTGTCAGGGTCGTCAGGTGGGTCTCCCTCAGAGCCAGTCGTAGGGAGCAGAGGCCAGGTGAGATTACAGGGCCTCTCCAATGCTCCTCTAGGCTCGAGACTCCCTCTGTGTCAGGGGTTGGGGAACAGGTGTCTGCTACAGGTGGCGGAATGGCTATAGGCCGTCACTTGCTGTAGGGCCCAGCTACTGGCCGTGGCTTCCTAGGGGCGTGGCTACAGGCCGGAGCCAAGGCCCAGCTACTGGCCGTGGCCCGAGAGAGTGGGTGGCTGCCAGCAAACCCAGGGACACCTTTGGAGTGGCTACAGGCCGTCTGACGAAGGCGGGAGCGGCTACAGGCTGTCTCCTTCAGGAGGGGGCTTGAGTGGCTACAGGCCGCCTCAGGGGGAACACCTTCGGAGCGGCTACAGGCCGTCTGACAAAGGCAGGAGCGGCTATAGGCCATCTCCTCATTACCCTCAGAGCGGCTACAGGCCGTCTCCTTAGCGAGGGGTGAGCGGCTACAGGCCGTCTCAGTGGAAACACCTTTGGAGCAGCTACAGGCCATCTGATGAAGGCGGGAGCAGCTACAGGCCGTCTCCTGCAGGAGGGGGTTTGAGCAGCTACAGGCCGTCTCAGGAAGAACACCTTCAGAGCGGCTACAGGCCATCTCCTGATGAAGGCAGGAGCGGCTACAGGCCGTCTCCTGTTTACCTTCAGAGTGGCTACAGGCCGTGTCCTTAGCGAGGGGCGAGCGGCTACAGGCCGTCTCAAGGAAGACACCTTCAGAGCGGCTACAGGTCATCTCCTGATGAAGGCAGGAGCAGCTACAGGCCGTCTCCTTAGCGAGGGGCGAGCGGCTACATGCCGTCTCAAGGAAGACACCTTCAGAGCGGCTACAGGCCGTCTCCTGCAGAAGGGGATTTGAGCAGCTACAGGCCGTCTCAGGAAGAACACCTTCAGAGCGACTACAGGTCGTCTCTTGACAAAGGCGGGAGCTGCTACAGGCCGTCTCCTGTTTACCCTCAGAGCGGCTACAGGCCGTCTCCTTAGCGAGGGGCGAGCGGCTACAGGCCATCTCAAGGAAGACACCTTCAGAGCAGCTACAGGTCATCTCCTGAGGAAAGCAGGAGCAGCTACAGGCCATCTTAGAACCCTCAGAGTGGCTACAGGGTGTCTCCTTAACCCTTTCAGATCTCAAATCGGTCCCAAGGTCACGTTTGAGAGACACATTTAAAAAAAACAAGTCAGAGTTTGCAAATAAAGAAAAAAATATATTCATGCACAGGGAAATAATACACATCTGCCTATAAAACATTAGAGCTCTACTCACTATACAAGTGCAGCAAAAATTATGGGAAGTTGCATAGCAAGTGGTGTGTGGTAGCGTGTGAGTATTGCCGTCTCGGTGGGTAGGTAATTTCTTGGTGCATAGGTGACACGATTGCATTGTTTGTTTGCATGTTTTTCCATTAAAAAAAAAAAAACAGTGCACTAATATATGTACATTATATCTCACGTGATTTGTGAATGTTTCTTGAGATGTTTTCTTTACAAAAAATAAACTAAACAGTTACAAGATCCATATAAAACTATCACTTACTAGTTATTACTGACATTGATTTTACTTTGCTCTTATTTTGCTTAGTACTGTCCAAGGCTGTGAGGGTGAAGACATGGGGATAAGCCTACGAGCTTGCCTTTTTTATGTACGTATGTTTAGTTTATTGTTGCTAACTATATCGTCTTGTGTACTTACAGGCAGCAGTAGAGAGAGTGATCAAATATTTATTATTTCTCAAAATTGACGGTGTTATAAGTATAACCAGGAAATGTGAGAAACTCATGAAATATAAATTAGAAAAAAGTAAGGAGACACTAACAATCATTTGTCAATGAAAAAGGCAACACTCACTGCACATGTATGTCCGCCTGGTAACAAATAAATGTATGGTAAGTGTATAAAAGGCTATAGAAACAACCTTAGAAACCTAAAATCATAAATCTGTAATTATTCTACCTCAGTCAGACACTCTAACACCCAGGAAATGAATAAATATTGAGACATACAACGCGGTAATCTCTTGCTTGCCTGTGACGCGGCACTATGTGCGTAGGCGGGAGGCAGGGGGTGGGGGATTGGAGGGAGAGTGGAGGGTGGAGGGTGGGAGGAAGAGAGGGGTGGGGGATCGGTGGGAGGTAGGAGGGTGGAGGAAGTAAGGGGTGGGGGATTGAAGGGAGAGTGGAGGGTGGAAGGGTGGGAAGTAGAGGGGTGGGGAATCGGTAGGAGGTAGGGGGCTGGAGGAAGGGCGATATGAAAGGGAGGAGGGAACTGAGAGCTATGTATCCTCCAGAGCAGTAAAAATATATTGCAAACAATATTCTTTTGCTAAATGAACTGTCTGATACCAAAATAGTAAAAAACATTGCCAGATCAACAGTATAATAAAATCAGTATGTGCAGCCCAACCCCCCACCATGATTAGCTCTTCCCAGACTGTTTAAACTAAAATATTGTGATCTGCCCATGCCTGGTAGAAGCAGAGGGATCTGGGGAGCAGCTCGTATCCTCATTTCATTCATCAGCCTCACGCAAGTTTTCATTCATGCCTAAATATGCTGCCATGGGAGTGGCTAGGAGATCCCTACCGAGAAAGCCATTATAGTGGCCAGGAGACCTGAAAGGGTTAAAGAGGGGTGAGCGGCTACAGGCCGTCTCTGGGGTGCTGGCAGGAGCTGGATAGGCAGCTCCACCTCTCAGCTAGTTGGTGAAGGCTCGCCCGGAAGGTAGTGTAGTATCCCTGCTATGGTGACGGCGGGCAAGCTCCGGGTCATAGGGGTGCGCGGCACGGGCTAACTTAGGCCGTTGTTGCACCAAGTCCCTGCGAGCTGCTGCCGCTCCTCTGTGGGCTCCTTGTGGGGGTGGCTGGGTGTTCACGGGGGCACTATGCTGCATTCTACTTATGGGGGCACTATGCTGCATTTTAGGTTTCATGGTTGATCCTCCCATGCACAAAAAAACAGGATTTTTTTTTTTCCCCTCAAAAATCATTTTTGCTCTTATAAGTGAAAGAGTGCATGGAAAAGAATAGGAAACCAAATACAAGTTCATTATTTACCTTAGTTTGGCTGTGGTACACTATTTGCAGACATTGGGTGAAAAATGTAGCGTGTCTTTTTAAAACAAAAAAGCTTGATCATATGATGTACGTAGCAGTCGCATGCTATTCTTATGATGTACGTAGCAGCTATCGGGTTAATTAAACTAACCTAACCTACCAAATCAGACCTAATCCAACAAAATTTAACCGCCAACCTAACCTACATTAACTGTGAAAGCATCTTACCTAACCTAACCTGGCCTAATCCCTGTATGTGTTGAAGACATATACAAAATAAAAAAAAGTGGAATTTAAATCGAACAGAATGCATTTTAATCTAACCTAACCTACCAAATCAGACCTAATCCAAACAAATTTAATCCTCAACCTAACCTACATTAACTGTGAAAGCTAATAATTTTGAGGGCAGGGACGGGCTAACGTCGCCCTCCTCATGCCGTGACTATACAGTGAGTTGTTACTGCACGAACAAAAACACCTAAAGAACATATTTGCGAAAAAAATGTCATATATGAAACCCCCCCTAATTTGAGGAGTAAATATCATTGGAAAGGCTGGAATTCCCCTAGGGTGTGACTAAACGAAAACGTAATACTACCTAAATTAGCACTAGACAGGCACCTGACAGAATTAATGCCTAGCCTATAGGCTACCCTAGGTCCTATACAACATCATGCAGATAGGCTAGGCAATTTAGACCAAGCCTGTGTGGTTGAATAGTTTAAGGCAAATTTCTTAAACACACTACAGTCTTTATACCTAAAGCTTATATATGATTAACTTTTGATACTGAAAATTGATAGAGGACTTCAAAAATCTTACCTTCCCTCAAAGCTTGTACGTATGGTAAATGCGGGGTTTGAATGCTTGAGCAAGGTTACCATTGAAAATACCCAAACTTCGCTATAAGTAGTAAGATGGAATGGCAAAATAGCTAGAATAATGCCACAGATATTAAAATATCATTTAAAATGGCTCAAATAACTATAACATTTATGGAACGTCATTAGATGTAAAAATTAAATATTTATACATGATCAAAGTCAATTCCTCCATATCTAGCGAGAAAGTATGGCTAGATTGTACGAACATGGCACCACTGTGTTTCAGGCGTGTTGTTTACGTCGATATTGGTGATCTAGTATTATTTCGCATTCGTTAAAAAAAAAAATAATAATAATTATAAAGAAAATGTGTAATAAGCACATAAAAAGTATTACTTTGAATATCATGAATATCTACTGTACCATCATTTATATCGCTTAATTAAGAGAGATGATCATTTTAGGTAACGAAATATCCACAACCATTTCACTCTCTCTCTCTCTCTCTCTCTCTCTCTCTCTCTCTCTCTCTCTCTCTCAAATACGGAATTCATGGAGAAGGTTTGGGGAGGTCTTTGTTCAGGACACTAAATGGCTGATGATAATATATACTGTATATCATCATATCATCATCATCATCAACAGTAGCAGCAGCAGCAGCATGACCTGCCCACCTCCATTTCTGTTCTTTCATGACGTATATAATATCTTGTACTAATTTAGTCTGCTCTCTCACCAAGGATGAAGAGGGCGCGGTGGTTCAGAGGTAGAGCGCCCGACTCGCAATCGCGAGGTTTTCTATTTCGAGCCTCTCACGGGTCACCGTTGGCGGGAGTGGTAGCGCGCTCCTGTAACCTAGTGGGGCTATATGGCCATAGTTGACTAGCTTGGGGATGAAGATCAAACCACCAAAGATGATGTTTTTCTGTCCCTCAAAGATATTCCCAAAGAGCAATAGAAACGATAATGTTGGGAATATCCTTATATATATATATATATATATATATATATATATATATATATATATATATATATATATATATATATATATGTGTGTGTGTGTGTGTGTGTGTGTGTGTGTGTGTATCTTAATTTCCAGTCAATAAATATTATAAAATGATAATAGGCAGGCTACATAATTACTTTCATATATACCAAGAAAGGCATAAACTCACACTGCTCTAATATGTTACAGAATCACAATCGAAACTAATCTATTTCATGTGAATTTTACCACCACATATATATTTCATACTATTCTGAGAGAATTCACATGAATTCTTCATCTAGTTTTAGACGAGATCTTCTCAACTAAGTTTCCACGTGGAAAAGATGTAGAAATCTAGTGAATACTGGTGTACACGCGATTTCACCAAATATCCATGACTAAAAGATGTGGAATTCACGAGCTATGCCCACTGGGAGAGAAATGAGAAATATTTTTTAACATATACATGCGATCAAAGTGTTACCCATAATATAGTGACTGATGAACTAGAGGGGAAAAATGAGAGTACTGATAGCAATGACAGTGACTGGTCTCCACGGTCCAAAAACTCAAATCTGAAAACATAGAAACTAGTACTCATCCATCACAAATGTGCCTAAGCCTTTCAACTGTAACAAGAGAATGCGACAGGTATGGCATATCAGATAGAGCTTGTGCTTTAGTAACAACAACAGTTTCAAGGTATTGGTTTTGTTAAAACAAATTCCACAAATGTAATAGATCGGAGCAATCTGAGATGTGAGAGGAAAAAACACAGAATGGAAGTTGTAACTCAAAGCAAAGAAGACAAAGATGTGTTGCATGGCCTATACTTCGCTGGAAGGAAAGATCAGACACGTTCAATAAATACTATGGTAAAACTCAGTGTCCAATTTCTTTTGTGGAAGAACAAGTGAGCTTAATTAAAGAACCTGACACAGAGTATCTTGGACATGTATCACCAAAAGATGGATCTGCTAATGCCATTGAAAAGGCAATCATGGATTTCCTAAATCAAAATGATATTGTACCAAAAATCTCATAGCTGTTTGTTGTGATGGAATCAATGTGAACACTGGGATAACAGGAGGAACAATTCGGCTGTTGGAAGAATCACTAGGAAGACCTTTGGATTGGTTCATATATCTACTTCATGCCAATGAACTGCCACTGCGGTATCTTGTTCACTAAACAGATGGTACAACAAGTGGGCCAAAAGCATTCTCAGGTCCAATAGGTACAGCATTAGAAAAGTGTGAGAAACTTCCTGTAGCGAAATTTCAACCGATTGAAGCTAATTTACCAGTTATTGACGCAGAGGTGTTAAGTACAGATCAACGATTCTTGTATGTTAAGTGTGAAGCAGTAGAGTGGTGTTTGTTCCCAGAATCTACCATTATGTCGGCCTGGAACGTTCATTCATTCTCGGTGTGTAACAGCAGTAAATCGGATTCTGAGGCTCTGTGTTGCTACACATGAACCTTCAAATAACCTGATGGGTTTGACTGAATACAGCATGGGAGTATATGCACCACTATGGTTTAGTGTAAAGCTTAAGTTTTCATGCACTGAAGGGCCCAAACACTTGTGGAATATGATCCAATCATCTCGATTTCTGCCCTCAAGACCGAAGGAAATCACTGATCCTGTTATCCAGCGCAATGGATATTTTGCACATGCTGAAAATCTACTTCTTTCAATGATTCCAGGTGAGAGAAAGGATGTCAGATTACTTGGATTCCAAAGGATGCTTAAGGCAAAAGAGTCCAGGAGACCATCAGGGAGCAAAGTGAGACAGTTTGAAGTTCCAGTGATTAATTTTAATGCCACTGATTACTATGATATGATTGATTGGACTGCAAATAGATTTGATCCTCCATTCACTAAAATACCGGTATCCCAGAAACCAATACCAGGTGCTTCCTTGAAAATAATGACACGCTGCATATTCCCAGTTTCCCCCACCAACTCAGGCAGTGGAAAGAATAGTTCGTCTTGTTACAGAAGCCTGTCAAGCTGTCTCGTGCAGTGATGAACGAGACAGCTTCATTAGAACTCGGTTGATTTCTTGCTCAGTAATTCCCAAGTACAACACTAAACATGAGTACAAAATTATGTAAAGTAACAAAGTAACAATGTTCAAAGTAATGTAAAGTGTGCTCAAGGTAGGGTAGTTGGGTTGGTATGGGTGGAACTCGAAATGCAGCCACCTCCTCGTGGTGAGTTTTGGGTATTTTGAATAATACAAAAAAAGGCAGAAATAATATTCAAATCAGCGAAGAGCTTCATATCAGTTTTAGAAAATAAGTTGGTGGGCTTTGACAGCAGATAACAACAGCCTTTTTGTCACTCAAATTGCTCTATTTAACATATGGTTGTTAAACCTCTACCACAGGTAGTGTAGTAATTGGTTTCAATGTTATCCCCACCTAATCAAATACCTCAAGCCAATATTTGCTGCCAGGTGAAAGAAGGCTTTGATATGTATATAATATAAAAATTGATTCATGATTATCACCACACAGTCATATTCCTTTTTAAAATTATCTTGTTTTAAACACATATTACCATCAATGGATACCTAGCACACTCAAAAGACACGCGTCATAACTTGCATCATAGAGAAGAGCTTTAACCTCGGTGTGCGTAGGCTAAATATTATCTTAGAGGATTTTTTTTTTTAACACAATATTTGTATAACGAATCCACAACTTTTCCCTTGAAAAAGATGTTTTCTTGAATTTTTTTAACTCCACCTTAGAATTTGCATATGGCATCCTCATACGAGCACACCAGTACACACTTGCCAGTAACTACTGTATCATTCACTTATCCTGTTATTTCACACTGACACTGCAGAGACTTTCTTTAGCTACTGTTCAAATGCAGGTAATCAACGAAATACTGTATCTATTTAAAGGAACAAAGGAAACATCCACCTCTTGTACCCTGCAAGTCCCCACACACACACACACACACACACACACACACACACACACACACACACACACACACAGAGGGAGTCAATCGAGGCAGACATCCGACATCGGCGCTCCGTACCGAACCAACACGGCCAGTGGCATTACCTAAATTAGTATCTTTGTATGAGTCAAGCTCTGTACCAGGTTAGACTAAATGATTTTTCATTATTAAAAGGAAAAAAATAATAAGTTTAAACAAGACTTGTTCAGACAGAAAATAGAACAAGGAGGAAAAAATGCACTGAGTCAGCTGAGGTTTGTTTAGACTACAGAAACACGGGGAAAGTGTACATACTCTGTTCTTTTAGTATTGCAAAATGGATACATACTTTAGTAAAGCAAATTTGAAAAAGAAAAGGGATAAAGTTAAAAAACAAACTGATGATTTCTACCAAGAACTGGTTGAAGTGGAGACTCACAATAGACTGGTTGAACGTGTACACAAACTAGATATGGCTTTCAAAAATGAAGTTGATGAAATAAAGAAGCAGATGCACTTGCAAAAGGAAGAAATAGAAAAACTAGGAAGGGAGGCCAATAAGAAAGACACAACCATCAGTGAACTAACAGTGGAACTGAGTACACTTAGGAAGAAAATGAGTGAAATGGCATGTACAGTAGTCAATCACGAGAGTGTTATGGAAGAGTTCAAAATTGACACAGAGACAATCAGGCAAGTAAGCAGTCTTATAGACCAGAGCAGTGATATTGAGGAGAAGATAACACAAGTGAATGAAGCTGTGCAAAGCTACAAAAATGATGTGGAAACCACTTATGCTGAAATGGTGAAAGTAAAGAAAGACTTAGAAACAAGGGTGGAGGAAAAAAGCATTAAAAAGGAAGTGAAAAGAATAATCCAAAACAATCCAAAGTTAGTCAGTTATTCAGTAGATATAAAGAAATCTATAGTAATCACTGGTAGAGAAGAGGAAGAAGTAAAAAAACAAGATCACAAGAGACAAAAAGGAGATGGCAAATGTAATGAGCTTACTGAAAGAAGTATCAGAGGAAATCTGTAGTAAAGACATAGAGGAACACAAAAGGTTAGGGAAATACGAGAACAGCAAGACAAGACCTCTAAAGGTGACTTTCCAGAGTGTAAACACTGTGGAAGAGATATTAAAAAATGCAAAGAATCTTATGGAAAAAGAGGAGTTCAAAAATGTATGGATAAAAAGATGCCTAACACAAGAGGAACTGGAATTACTGAAAGAGAAAAGGGAGGAAGCAAAAACAAAAAATGAGGGAAGATCAGAAGAGGAGAAGATTTTTTTTTTTTTTTTTTACAAAGTAACAGGATTGCAGGTACGAAAGTGGTACACAAACAGGATGGAATAAAAAGGAGGAAGGTAGTAGAACCATGTCATGACAAGTATATAAACAAGATGATAAAGTTGATGTACTCAAATGTGGATGGAATGGTATCTAAATTACTAGAGATGAATGATTATGTCAGAGAAAATGAACCACAAATAATATACCTAACTGAAACAAAATTAACACCAAGGATATCCAATGACATACTAAACTTAGAGGAATACAATATATGGAGAAGAGACAGAAATTTAAAAAAAGGAGGAGGAATTATAATATCAACTAAGACAAATATAAAAGTCAATGAAATATAACTAGATATACCATCACAAGTAGAACTGATTGCAGTAGACATCAACACATCTGAAGGTAAAGTAATTGTAGCCAATTTGTACATGCCACCCAGATCAAACACATGGGAAAGAGACGAATATGAGGACCTGGCAGAGAGTACAATTCAAAGTTTAAGATCATTACTACATAAAATGGAAGAGAAATCGGAAAGAATTATACTAACTGGGGATTTCAATACAAATATAAATTGGAATACTCTAGATATAATTATCCAAGAAAGCTGTTGGACCAAGAGCTCCTGGATCTCGTGCAAGAGTTTTGCCTAACGCAACATGTGAAGGAAACCACCAGAAAAAGAGGACTTGATGTATCTTCAGTGCTAGATCTAATATTTACTAGGCAAGAAAATGATATTGACAGTTTAATATATCACCCTCCACTCGGCAAAAGCGATCATGCAGTACTAAATTATAACTTCAGGATAGCATATGACATAGTAAACAGCAATGACAGTTACAAAAAGAGCCTAAACTATAAAAAGGGAAATTATCAAGACCTAAAGAAGTATTTCTTAGAAGTTGATTGGGAAAATGAGCTTAGAGGACAAGATTTAAATGCTGTATATAAAAAATTCTGTTAATTTTATGAAATAGGAGTCCAGAAGTACATCCCACAGCACAAAGAAGCAGATAAGAAAATACAGAAATGGTTCAATACAGAATGTAAAAAATCAAAAGAAAGAAGAGATTTGTTGTGGAATAGATACAGAAGACACAATAGTGAAAGGGTGTATAATAATTGCAAACAGGCAAGAAACGATTATACAGGAATAAGGAGGGAAGCCCAAAAACAGTTTGAGGAGGATATAATGAATAAAAATAGTGATCAACCAAAGCTGTTTTACAGCTATATCAGAAGCAAAACCAAAGTAAAAGATATAATACAATCCATTACGGACGAGGGAATCACTTATACACAAGAGAAAGATATTTGTGAAGCACTAAATAAGAATTTCCAATTAGTTTTTACAGAAGAAAAAAATTTTGAGAGGGACTATGTGGAACATGCATGTCCACACATACTACCAGATATACAAATAGCAGAAAAAGTAATACAGGAGGAGTTAAGTAGATTAGACAGAGGAAAAGCAAGTGGTCCTGATGAAATTTCATGTTGGGTATTACGAGAATGTGCAAAGGAGTTAAGTAAACCATTATTTTTAATTTTCAAGAAATCCTTGAGTCAAGGTAAACTACCTGATAGGCTATTTGGAAAAAAGCAAATATTGTCACCTTATTCAAGAAAGGAAATAGACAAAATCCACTCAACTACCGACCAGTATCACTGACCAGTGTTATAAGCAAGGTATTAGAAAAGCATATAAGAAAAGCTTGGGTAAATCATCTAGAAGAACACAGTATGATAACAGAAAGACAGTTTGGTTTCAGAAAAGGAAAATCATGTGTTACTAATCTGTTGAGCTACTATGACAGAGTAACAAACACA